>NC_135233.1:332639948-332950886 GCF_051348905.1 Ranitomeya variabilis | reverse complement strand
ACAAAGGTGCACCTGACAACAGACGCATGGACCTGTAGGCATGGCCACGGAAGATTACGTGTCCATTACGGCGCAATGGGTTAATGTGGTGGATGCATGGTCCACAGGGGACAGCCTACTAAGTCTGTCTGCAGTCCCTAATTCAAATTGTCCTCCACTGTCTAAATCGGAACTTCCACCTTCTGGCTTTCGGCCTATAGTATCAGAAATTAAACTGCATTTGGCCTTCAACTTTGGTTAGGGCCTACTAACGGCTTCTGCCCCTCCCTGGTGTTGTCCTCAACTAAATAAAGCTGAGCTTCAACCTTCCGGCTCTCATTAAGTGGTTTTAAAAAAAAAAAAATTGGTGGTTAGGGCCTACTAACGGCTTCTGCCCCTCCCTGGTGTTGTCCTCAACTAAATAAAGCTGAGCTTCAACCTTCCGGCTCTCATTATGTGGTTTAAAAAAAAAAAATGGTGGTTAGGGCCTACTAACGGCTTCTGCCCCTCCCTGGTGTTGTCCTCAACTAAATAAAGCTGAGCTTCAACCTTCCGGCTCTCATTAAGTGGTTTTAAAAAAAAAATGGTGGTTAGGGCCTACTAACGGCTTCTGCCCCTCCCTGGTGTTGTCCTCAACTAAATAAAGCTGAGCTTCAACCTTCCGGCTCTCATTAAGTGGTTTTTAAAAAAAAATGGTGGTTAGGGCCTACTAACGGCTTCTGCCCCTCCCTGGTGTTGTCCTCAACTAAATAAAGCTGAGCTTCAACCTTCCGGCTCTCATTAAGTGGTTTTAAAAAAAAAAAAAATGGTGGTTAGGGCCTACTAACGGCTTCTGCCCCTCCCTGGTGTTGTCCTCAACTAAATAAAGCTGAGCTTCAACCTTCCGGCTCTCATTATGTGGTTTTAAAAAAAAAAATGGTGGTTAGGGCCTACTAACGGCTTCTGCCCCTCCCTGGTGTTGTCCTCAACTAAATAAAGCTGAGCTTCAACCTTCCGGCTCTCATTAAGTGGTTTTTAAAAAAAAATGGTGGTTAGGGCCTACTAACGGCTTCTGCCCCTCCCTGGTGTTGTCCTCAACTAAATAAAGCTGAGCTTCAACCTTCCGGCTCTCATTAAGTGGTTTTAAAAAAAAAAAAATTGGTGGTTAGGGCCTACTAACGGCTTCTGCCCCTCCCTGGTGTTGTCCTCAACTAAATAAAGCTGAGCTTCAACCTTCCGGCTCTCATTATGTGGTTTAAAAAAAAAAAATGGTGGTTAGGGCCTACTAACGGCTTCTGCCCCTCCCTGGTGTTGTCCTCAACTAAATAAAGCTGAGCTTCAACCTTCCGGCTCTCATTAAGTGGTTTTAAAAAAAAAAAAATTGGTGGTTAGGGCCTACTAACGGCTTCTGCCCCTCCCTGGTGTTGTCCTCAACTAAATAAAGCTGAGCTTCAACCTTCCGGCTCTCATTATGTGGTTTAAAAAAAAAAAATGGTGGTTAGGGCCTACTAACGGCTTCTGCCCCTCCCTGGTGTTGTCCTCAACTAAATAAAGCTGAGCTTCAACCTTCCGGCTCTCATTAAGTGGTTTTAAAAAAAAAATGGTGGTTAGGGCCTACTAACGGCTTCTGCCCCTCCCTGGTGTTGTCCTCAACTAAATAAAGCTGAGCTTCAACCTTCCGGCTCTCATTATGTGGTTTTAAAAAAAAAAAAAATGGTGGTTAGGGCCTACTAACGGCTTCTGCCCCTCCCTGGTGTTGTCCTCAACTAAATAAAGCTGAGCTTCAACCTTCCGGCTCTCATTAAGTGGTTTTAAAAAAAAAATGGTGGTTAGGGCCTACTAACGGCTTCTGCCCCTCCCTGGTGTTGCCCTCAACTAAATAAAGCTGAGCTTCAACCTTCTGCTCCAAATTACCATTTTAAAAAATGCAATAGGCTTTTCCGGCCTACTAAAGGTGTCTGCCCCTCCCTGGTGTTGTCCTCAACTGAACAAAGCTGAGCTTCCACATTCTGGCTTTCGCCCTATACTATCAGATATTAAACTGCATTTGGCCTACTAGTGTGGTTAGGCCCTTGAAACAGTGTCTGCTGCTCTTGGGTTTGCTACTCCACTGAACAAAGCAATGCCGCCTGTTTAGTCCTGTTACCAATTTTGAACTGCATGTAGCCTACTTTATTCTTTGGCCCTATATCTGTTTCCTCCTCATCCTGCCCATTGCCCAGCCACTGCTAAATGAGTCTGCTGGTACATTGACCTAGACCACTACATTCCCCTTGTACTCTACACAGCCAGAATCTGACCCTGCTGAAAGTAAGGTTCCCCTTCCCGCATGTTATACCACCTTACACAGGGACAAAGAGGAAGGTGCAGATGAAAGTGCAGGTTCCTTCATCAGGTGGGGGGGCATACTCGTTGGCGACGTCACTGGCACAGGGCCCCTCAGAGTACGCAAAAGTGTCGCTGCTGGTGGGAGGCGCCCCCGCCATGCAAACACACCGCCGTACTTTGAGGGGCCCTGTGCCAGTGGCAATGCGAACGAGTGGGCCCCCCCTGCTTGCTCAGGATCACAGCACTTGCAACTTTTAAATACTTACCTTTCCCTGCAACACCGCCGTGACGTAGTCCGCATTTCCTGGGCCCACGAAAAACTTGAGCCAGCCCTACTCCCCCCACAACTTTCCCCCAATTCCTTATGCCCAACTATTATTATACAGTTAATTAAGATTGGCAAGCTTCAGAAACAAGAATGGATGTTTTTGGCATTAAAATGGGCACTGTAGGTGTTTTCCTGGCCTCCACTCACTGCCGACTATGCTTCCCCATTGACTTGCATTGGGTTTCGTGTTTCGGTCGATCCCCGACTTTTAGCGATAATCGGCCGACTGCACTCGACTCGACTCTGGACAAAATCGGGTTTCCCAAAACCCTACTCGATCTTAAAAAAATGAAAGTCGCTCAACCCTATTCATCAGCACCGCTCTTCCATGAATCTGACAATCCAAAGAACAATGCAGATGCTGTTATTAAGCCTAACCTTGATTGACTGTAGAGCAAAAAACAACCTTCTTTTTTGCCCATCGGCTGCATCCCTTTCTCAATTCAAGAGAACAGCTCATGTCCTGTGCTGTGCTTAGTGGACTGCACAGAAGCAAGAAGGAGGAGTAGAAAGAGACAGAAGAGTGTCTTACTGCATCCATTCTTTGACCTAAGTCACAATATCATTGAGTTAAATGTTCGCAGAGGCAGGCCCAGGCACCAATATCACCCTTAACTGACTGAGGGCCCTCCTAACCCCCAATACTATCAGAAATAGTGAGGATGGGGACCTTTAGTCAGTAGTGATATGGTTGGTTGGGGAGAAGGGCATAGGTGATATGAATGGTTTTGGAGGGACTCTCAGTCAGTCAGGGTGACAGATGGCCCCCCTTTTTCACTACCCATATCGGTACCATATTGGCGATGTCCTGCCGATAATGATTATTTTTAAGCTGCCTAAAAATAATCACACCCAACCAATGAGAGCTTTGCACATTCATTTAACAATTGCTTGCAAGTTTAGACAGTCTAATAGACCTGGACCTCATCTTCACCCGCCTCTGCTCCCTATCTAACCTCTCTAACTCACCTCTTCCTCTCTCTGACCACAACCTTCTCACATTCTCATCTCTCTCCACTCCATGTCTAGAGTCCCCACCCCACAAACTTTCACACCCTCGCAGAAATCTTAAACATCTTGACCTACATTCATTCTCTGAATCCCTCCTACCTCTCACTGACATAAGTTCCATACACAATGCGGATGACGCTGCCGCTCTATATAACACCACAATAGCTGTAGCTTTGGAATCTGCTGCCCCACTTACACATACCAAAGCTCGCAAAATCAACAGACAGCCCTGGCACACCAGCCTGACCAAGGAACTGAGGCGAGCTTCCAGGGCTGCTGAGCGCAGATGGAAAAGATCCCACTCCAACGACCACTTAATCGCATTCAAACAGTCCCTCACTACTTTCAAGACCGCACTCGCCACAGCTAAACAAACCTACTTCTCATCTCTCATATCCTCCCTGTCTCACAACCCTAAACAGTTATTCAACACCTTCAATTCTCTCCTCCGTCCCCCAGCACCTCCTCTCTCCCCACTTATCTCTGCTGAAGACTTTGCCTCATTCTTCAAGCAGAAGATTGATAACATCAGAGACAGTTTTGGTCAACAAGCCCCAGAGCCCTTCCTCCCAACTTCCCTACCCTCCACCTCCAAAACCAACTACTCCACCATTACAGAAGATCAACTCGCCACTCTACTCTCAAGATCGCATCTCACCACCTGTGCACTTGACCCGCTCCCATCCCACCTCATCCCAAACCTCACCACAATCTTCATCCCAACCCTAACCCATCTCTTCAACCTATCACTAACAACTGGTGTTTTCCCCTCAAGCTTTAAACATGCCTCCATCACACCTATCCTCAAAAAGCCCTCTCTTGACCCATCCTCTGTATCTAGCTATCGCCCTATATCACTTCTCCCCTATGCCTCAAAACTACTGGAACAACACGTCTACCTTGAACTGTCCTCCCATCTCTCTTCTTGCTCCCTCTTTGACCGCTTACAATCTGGCTTCCGGTCACACCATTCCACTGAAACTGCCCTAACTAAGGTCACCAATGACCTCTTAACCGCCAAGAGCAAGCGACACTACTCTGTCCTCCTCCTCCTCGACCTGTCGGCTGCCTTTGACACAGTGGACCATTCCCTATTATTACAGACCCTCTCATCCCTTGGCATCACAGACTTGGCCCTATCCTGGATCTCATCATACCTAACAGACCGGACATTCAGCGTCTCCCACTCACACACCACCTCCTCACCTCGCCCCCTATCTGTCGGAGTCCCACAAGGTTCAGTCCTTGGGCCCCTGCTCTTCTCCATTTACACCTTTGGCCTGGGACAGCTCATAGAATCTCATGGCTTTCAGTATCACCTCTATGCTGATGACACACAGATCTACATCTCTGGACCAGATATCATCTCCCTACTAACCAGAATCCCTCAATGTCTGTCCACTATTTCATCCTTCTTCTCCGCTAGATTTCTGAAACTTAACATGGACAAAACAGAATTCATCATCTTTCCCCCATCTCACGTGACCCCCCCAACGAACCTATCCATTACAGTAAATGGCTGCCCACTCTCCCCAGTCCCACAAGCTCGCTGCCTCGGGGTAATCCTTGACGCTGATCTCTCCTTCAAACCACATATCCAAGCCCTTTCCACTTCCTGCCGACTTCAACTCAAAAATATTGCACGAATCCGTTCATTCCTCAACCAAGAATCTGCAAAAACCCTAGTCCATGCCCTCATCATCTCTCGCCTTGACTACTGCAACCTTCTGCTCTGTGGCCTCCCCTCAAACACTCTCGCACCCCTCCAATCTATTCTAAACTCTGCTGCCCGACTAATCCACCTGTCCCCCCGCTATTCTCCGGCCTCTCCCCTCTGTCAATCCCTTCACTGGCTCCCCATTGCCCAGAGACTCCAGTACAAAACCCTAACCATGACGTACAAAGCCATCCACAACCTGTCTCCTCCTTACATCTGCGACCTCATCTCCCGGTACTTTCCTACACGCAACCTCCGATCCTCACAAGATCTCCTTCTCTACTCCCCTCTTATCTCCTCTTCCCACAATCGCATACAAGATTTCTCTCGCGTATCACCCCTACTCTGGAACCCTCTACCACAACACATCAGACTCTCGCCCACCATCGAAACCTTCAAAAAGAATCTGAAGACCCACCTCTTCCGACAAGCCTACAACCTGCAGTAACCACCGATCGACCAAACCGCTGCATGACCAGCTCTACCCTCACCTACTGTATTCTCACCCATCCCTTGTAGATTGTGAGCCTTCGCGGGCAGGGTCCTCTCTCCTACTGTACCAGTTATGACTTGTATTGTTCAAGATTATTGTACTTGTTATTATGTATACCCCTCCTCACTTGTAAAGCGCCATGGAATAAATGGCGCTATAACAATAAATAATAATAATAATAATAATAATAATAGTTGGAAATTAGTATTGGCTTATCTAAATGAGCATTAGTTAGGGTTACTATGGAGAGCGCTCTTAATAGACATGGGTAGGGAGTCACAGTAAGGGTCAGGGCAGGCTGTGCAGGCTGTGCAGTCTCAGTCTAGCCTCCTCGTAAACACAATGGGCCCAAAGTATTCCAATTCGACACTTATTGTAGGAGCTATTGTTTGCATCTTCCATATGGATCACTGTACATTTATTTATGCATTTTGTAACTATATTACACATCAATGCTGTAGTCACAGTTGTTTCTTGTGTTGCTGTAATGCAAAGCAAGATCACATAACTGTGAAACAAATTCATGTATGTTTTTACTACTGTTTTTTATACTTTTCTCACCGTAATGTATTTTAGAAAAAACACAGGAAAAGTTAGGCAATTTGCTGATAATTTAGCACACTACCAGAACACTACTTGAATGTGTGAATGGCCAATCAGCTAAATCCACACTGAGCCGTCTCTTATTAGGAGTGGATTACATGAAGATGCTCAATGCACAAGTGAGTAGCTAAATGGTGTCTTCACTTGCAACTCAAGTGTTTCTTAAGAGTATGGAAGATGTTTGTGCATGACCATAATCAACCATCCTTCTTTCATGGCAGATATGGTCTAGGCATTTTAGCTGATAGTATTGCTCCTTTATAATCATAGAAGTACGGATAACAATCCATTCACTGACCTTGGATCGTAGCACCTGAGCAATCACAACAAGCTATCACGTCTTGTCATGTATGTTGGTGTTGTGGGCAATTCAGGAAATAAAAGCCATTAAATGAGGCCCATGTGCAAGTCTAGTACATGAGCTCCTTGATTTCCAGCTACTAATTTGATATTATGGTATTTCTGCATTTGAGCTTAAGTGACTAAAACCAAGTGTTATATCTGCAGAAGAAAGACCTTGACCGCACATCTAAAACTTGTATATTGATCAATTGCAAAAATGTACAAAAATGAACACGATTCAAATGAACACGATGACAAATTCTGATCAGACGGTATGAAGCCCACTACCCTAGCTGTGTGACGTCAAGTGGCGACCAGCACCCAAGTGATGCCACATCAGTAGGTTCACTGTGACTTGGCAGTGGACTTCATACAGATCAGAATTATAACTAAGAATTTGGTGTTCAGCTTTAAAAAATTTTGTTTAGCTGCAATAGATCAATATATGAGTGCTTGGATGTGCTTGGATGTGCGGTTCAGGTCTTTTTCTACAGTTATATTTCTTTCCATCAAATTTATAGCAATCTAATTACTCTGTAATGTACCTTATTCAGGAGTTCTCTATTTGGTAACAATATGTTGGCCCATTCCATAGCTTTTTTGCGATCTGACATCATTATTCAGTGCAGTCTCATTCCATTACATTACCGCTGCGGCGGCCGTCCTCTTGGTGTTTTGTCCTGTGTTGGTGCGGTGTCTGCCCGTCCAGTCTGGGTGTTTGCGGCGTTGCCGGGGAGACGGGCGGATATCACGTCCGCCTGTACTCCGTGCTGCGCACGCGCACGCGCCGTTCGGGGACTTCCGCACCACCGCGGACACACGCCGGGTGTTCTGCCCATCAGATCCCATATCTTACCACTGCCTATTCCTCAGGCCTGTGCGCGCTCCACGCATGCGCTGTGGTGCGCCCGGCTTCGCTGGATGTTTGCGGCGTTGCCGCGGCGATGGGCGGAGATGACGTCTTGTCCTCCCGCCCATACTCCGTGGTGCGCCGCTGCATCCGGTGGCCGGGTGCTTCCGCATCATGATGGATGCGCGCCGATTGGCCTTTACACTTATATTTACCCATATATATTGCCCAACCCTTCTAAGACTTAGCCACGCCTCCTGACGAAGCCTGCTCGGCGAAACGTGCGTCGAGGCTCTTCCTGTCCACACCACATCGCCGGAGCCCGGTGCCCGCCATGTCTCAAGGTAACATATTGACTATTTGCCTAGCACATACACCTTATGCCTAGGACTGGTGGTTAGGCGCCGGCTATATCTGCTTGCCCTATTCTGAATCTGCACAAGCTTTCATGGCACTCGATTTGTTGGAGCTGCTCCCTGGATTTATTTGCTATTTTAGCATTAATTTTACCCTTTTGGAGGTGCTCCTGAGCGGGTGTTGACACCATCACCACCCTGCCTTTTTCTGGGCATTTTTCCTTGCTCAGTGTGCAAATTCAGTATTTATTTTGATTGCCATCAGAAATCTTTGGGCTTTTTCCGACAGTGGTGTGTCCAGGTCATCTGGACTTGTTGTATCCTTCCCCAGCCATTCATTTACATCTCATTGGCTGTTGGCATTCATTGGCATGTTTCTTTTTCCCTCTCACTGTTTTTGTCCAGGTTTAAATATTGCCTTTTTGTGTATTTGACATTTAAATAAAATTTATTTTGGTTTTGGTACCTCTCTTTGCTTGGTTGCTTTTCTGTTATTCATAAGTGGTCTTTCCATCTTGTAACCCAGCATATTGTTTATAGGTTTATACTTTTTCTACAGTTATAGCCTGTTGCATACTGTCCCCTCTGTTTTTTTATGTACTTGGTACCATCACTTTTCTCATTTGGTCCGGGAGACTGCAAGAGGGGTGCCGCCTACAGCAGCTTTTTGTCTGAGATCACATTGAAGTAAGTTTTACAGCTCTTTCAGTTGGTGTTGGTGTTGTGTAGTGGCCATCGTTGCTGTGGGGCTGTGTCTGAGAGATGGTGTGATCTGGAGCCGCAAGGGTTTTGCTTTTCAGTATGGGGCCTGTGGCGCACCTGAGTCGTTGCCGCTGCTGTTGCGATATTGCTTCGGCAGTGTTCGGCGTATTGTGTCCCACCATTACGGCCAGGAATGCACAATGAAGTTTGCCCTTACGTGTGGCAGTGGGCTCCATACAGTCCGATCAGAATGTTAATATCCTCATGTTTAGTTTTATGAATTTTTGTTTAGCTGCAATAGATCAATAAATAAGATATGAATATGCCAGGTTTTTATCATAATCTCATCAATAAACATTGTGGCCCATTGAATCCACAACTCTGGTGTCTGTTTCATTCCATGTTGGAAGATGTTCTGGGCATTTGGGATTGGGGCTTGTGATAACATGAGTGCTGCTGCTCGGCTGACTTGTAGCCAAAATTCCCAAGTCCTTCTCCGGTTCTGTAGTCCCGAGTAGGTCCATTACTCTACAATTATTAACATTAAATCTCATTTGCCAAGTGTTTCCCCATTCAGCCATCTTATCCAGATCGTTCTGTATTATTGTAATGTCAAGGTCAGATTTTAGTATCCTACATAGTTTGATGTCGTCAGCAAAGACTGCCACTTTACTGTCAATCCCATCCACAAGGTCATTAATAAAGATGTTAAAAAAAATCGGTCCTAGTACAGATCCCTGCAGTCCCAATTGCTGACCATATACCATTTAGAGAACGTACCATTTACGACGACTCTTTGTTTCCTAGCATGTAGCCAGTTCTTCTATACATTGCTATGTTAAATATGGACATATACAGTGATGGCATATGAATGCTGTATGTGTTTTTCTCAGACCCATAGACTTGTATTGGTTCTTTTTATCCACGAGACCGGAAAAAATAGACACGTCTCTGTGTGGTTTGCATTGACACATGGTCCGTGAAAAAATATGGACATGTGAACAGCCCCAGAGACTATAATGGGTGCATATTCTATATGTAGAGAACATGGATGTTTGATGGAGATCTTAAAAAGAAAAAATGCTAAGTTTCACTTATACTTTTTTTTTACTGGATGGCTATGATGGATGGATGGCATTCATCAGCCAAAGGCACCTACGTTTAAAAAAGTTTCACGCTTAACATATATTTTTTATTACTGGTTGTTCAAAGTTGAAAAAGAAGTTTTTAGGAGATTTACTGTCTTTATGATCAATATTTCTAGGACAGACCAGCGTGATGAGGCTAAGTAAGGAGAGTGGTTGCAGCAATGCCCCTGAAGGATGGAGTCTGCCAGCATGTATTGGTCACTTAGCTGTCAGTGCAAGAGGTCATTACAGAGAAAGCACTAGGTGGGTTTGTGTTAAATCGCTGACATTAGTGTCATGCAGAACACCCTGAAGATTTCCTAACTGGACTGATTTAGCACAAACATTTTGCCTGTGATTTCTTTGACATTTTACCTATGGAGAGCAGATGAAAGTAACACCAGAGAAAACATCTAAAAGTTTACCTTTACCATTATTCTTTGTTTAGAATATTTATTTTGCTGCATTGCAGTTAAAAAAGAAAAAAAAAGAAATTTCATTTTTTTTTTTAATGAATTTTTTTAAGGTAAAGCTAATAAAGCAACACTTATAACCCATGGTTATTCTCAGACTAGTTGCTCTACGACAGATTGCCACATGTACGTGGATGCAAGTGCCACAAAATAAAAAGTAGCCTGCGCACAATGCATCTATGAATGCTTCTTTCCTCTTTATATGATCTAACACATTCACTTTGCACATTTTTAATCATTTGAATGGATGTACTGAAAGTTCAACCATTTAACATTTTCCAAATATAATTGTGATTAATCTTTCTTTTCTATCATAAAAAAGGACAAATACTGTAGGTGGAAGTAGAAATCCTCTCATGAACATTAAAACTGCAACACCAAGAAGGAAAAAGTTGTGGAATTATGAAAATCACATGTTAATAATATGCAAATAATGAAAAAATAAAAACTTTTTTTATTATTCATCATTAAATACGAGCGTGATGCTCAGAAGTCCCCACACTTACAACCTTGCTGCTATTGAGATTATTCATGGTTGCCTGAGGAATGTTCTGCTGCGCTAAATGCATTTGGGCACAAAAAATCATCAAGATCCGCTGCTGACAGCTCCTTTGCTATTACCGACCATGATGTCCCAGATGGGCTAGATGGGAGACAAATTCGGAGACTCTGCAGGCCATGGTGGCACATTTAAGTCATGCAGGCAGCTTACAGTAGAACCAGCAACATGCGGGACACTTTGAAGAAATGGACATATTACTGGTTCCATCATGACAAAGCCAAAGTAGCTCCAAGCTGTTAGTGTACATCATTTCCAGTAGCTGTTAGTATATGGGAACAATATTAGTTAGCCTTTAACTATTTAATATAGTAGGTTGAGTATAACAACAGAAAAGGGGTCACTAAATCTGTAGATTTCCTATAAATAGGATCATATCGTATGAGGACATCAGACGAGAGATATCAGTGGTTTTCGTAGATAGCACTTGTACTCATGTTATTCTGTGGGGCTTTACACATGTCAATTTTTTTTTTCTTCGGACAGAGTGGTTCGAGGAAAAAAATCGGGACATGTCCAATTTCGATTTAAGGGTTGGATCAAAATTGGCAATGCGTATCTTTGGATCCATGGAAAACATCACGGACTGACATAATGGAGACAGTGGAGAAACTTTTTTATTCTCTTCACCTCCGAGAAAAACTAATCCCACTTGGATCAAACTCTGATCAGAAAAATTGAACCATTTTTTTTCTCGGATGGAGAGAAATGAGTCGTGTGCACCTACTCTTATAATGAGAACCCTTTTATTAAAACAAACTTAAAATACAAATATTATTCCTATCTCCACACTTGCTCCATCCATAGAGCTTGACAATATCACTTTTTCCCGTAGCTGAAGCTTGTAAATCTTTGGAGGGGTAAATAAAATAAACCTTACTTTTTGAACACACTTGGCAATCAGTGGTAAGAATGCATCTGAAGCTGTGAGTGTTTTTGTGGGTCACTTTTTGGTTGGGGGGGGGGGGGGTTTGTGCTTACGTTCAAGATTCTGAAAAAAATGCTTTTAATGATAAACTATTATGACTAATATATAATAACTCCATAAGTCGAGATCCTCAATGGAGAGACATGGCTTGAATGTTTCATGTTTCCAGCTGATGGGCCAGCTCACGTGCCCGGAGAGATTACATTTTTAGGGCCGACTGTGAACAGTCCTATTATACAAAGCACAACCTAAAATATAATTCAATTTAGTTGGCTTTTAATAGTTTGAAACTTGGAATTTAGCCCTGGGTAAATTTAGTCCCATCTCAAGGTCAGCTCCCAAGGTTGAGACTGAACATCCTCCTTCAGTCAACATATTGCACTTTTTACTTTTAGTTCATAAAATGTAACATAGAAATAGAGTAGCACAAAGACAACATAAAAGTACTATGTGTAAATGACACAAGCTCATCAGTGTGGAGGCACATAAAAATTAAATAATAGTGTGACAAAGTTCTATACATATGATTCTGTACTGTCCAATACAAAAATAATAGTAACATAAAATCGTTAATACTATTTTGCACTGTCCAATGTTTAGTACTGATATAATAGTGCAATAAAATGCTAAAATACTACACATGTATAGTCCCTACATTAATGCACACTCCCTAAACATCTTTATGCACACATAACAGTAGAGAGGTGCTGAAGAAACATGCACGCTTGCTACATATCACGCGTATATACTCTATACACGCTCAATATAGACATGTACACAGTCACATCTCACCTGCAGTGGTGGATCCTTGAAACCCTTGGTCACGATGAGCAGATTTAATTCAGCATGGACAGAAGATGCTGGTGCAAGGCAATCTGACAGGGCACAACGGATGTAGCTGAACAGGAACAGCAGCAGTAGAACAGTGATGTAGCAGGGTTGACTCAGAGATGAGGAACCAGTGTAAAAGAGCTGAGCTGAAATGGAGACTCAATGCAGCAGAGGTGGCACAGCGATGTAGCAGAGTTGATTCAGAGACGAGGATATTGGGTCACAGGTAGTGTTGAGCGATACCGTCCGATACTTGAAAGTATCGGTATCGGAAAGTATCGGCCGATACCGGCAAAGTATCGGATCCAATCCGATACCGATACCCGATACCAATACAAGTCAATGGGACTCATGTATCGGACGGTATCCCTGATGGTTCCCAGGGTCTGAAGGAGAGGAAACTCTCCTTCAGGCCCTGGGAACCATATTAATGTGTAAAATAAAGAATTAAAATAAAAAATATTGCTATACTCACCTCTCCGACGCAGCCTGCACCTTACCGAGGGAACCGGCAGCGTTGTTTGCTTAAAATTCGCGCTTTAACTTCCTTACGCGAAGTCCCGGCTTGTGATTGGTCGCGCGCCGCCCATGTGGCCGGGACGCAACCAATCACAGCAAGCCGTGACGTAATTTCAGGTCCTTCAGGATTTTAAAATTACGTTCCGGCGTTGTGATTGGTTGCGTCGCGGTCACATGGGCGACGCAACCAATCACAAGCCGTGACGTCACGGGAGGCAGGAGACGCGCGCATTTTAAAATGCGCGCGTGTCCAGCCTCCCGTGACGTCACGGCTTGTGATTGGTTGCGTCGCCCATGTGACCGCGACGCAACCAATCACAACGCCGGAACGTAATTTTAAAATCCTGAAGGACCTGAAATTACGTCACGGCTTGCTGTGATTGGTTGCGTCCCGGCCACATGGGCGGCGCGCGACCAATCACAAGCCGGGACTTCGCGTAATGAAGTTAAAGCGCGAATTTTAAGCAAACAACGCTGCCGGTTCCCTCGGTAAGGTGCAGGCTGCGTCGGAGAGGTGAGTATAGCAATATTTTTTATTTTAATTCTTTATTTTACACATTAATGTTGTTTCGATACCGATACCCGATACCACAAAAGTATCGGAATACCGGTATCGGAATTCCAATACAGCAAATATCGGCCGATACCCGATACTTGCGGTATCGGAATGCTCAACACTAGTCACAGGGCTTTTTGCAAAGAGGCTCGATGCAGCAGACCTGAAACAGCAATGTATCAGAGAATTAGTAATACAGAATCAGTGTAGCAGATCTGGGTTTACCAGGCGACACAGTGTAGCACAGCTGGCAGAGTATGGCACGATACAGCACAACATGGAAATACAGAATAGAGGAGTCGTTCATTTTTGTTTGATGTTTGATGTGAGTTTTGTGACAGTGCTGGAACCGCAGAATAGTTTAACTGTACAGCAGAGTTTTAAGTAGCAATGCAGGGAACATGGAATAGAATAGACCTAGGAGCCCTTATCCGTTCGGGGGAGAAATGGTGGTGGCACGTAGCTCTTTGTTTCCTGACCATTTCCTGCCAGATCAGTGCTGGATTACAGGCCTAGGCCTTATGTGCAGTGGATGAGGACTGAAGTTGTCACCCGCCAGGGTCTGGGGTACTCGGGACGGGGTCCGGTCGCAATTAAAGGGGTGGTCACGGTGGCAGCAACCCAGTCCGTGGCCCTGGGCACCCAAGTAAAAGGGGAAAGGTCTTTTAAGGGAGTTGTAGGAATAAAGTTTGTATTCGTGATGCCACCTGTGTTTCTCGGTCAGAGGGGACCGACGCTGCTTAAAGGGGTCCTCTGGGGCGATGTTACTGCTGCAAAGATGGTGACACTTCCGACAGGTAAAGCGAGGTCTCCAGGGCTCCCGGTGTGTTTGGCAGGGATGATGAATGCCGGAAAATAAATCGAGGACACAGGGCTGCAGTCTTTACCTGGTTTACTGATGTTGTAGTCAGCCTCAGTCCAGAGTACCGGCAACAGGTGTTGATAGAGTCCAGGCAGCCAAGAGGAAATCCCTTTGCTAGGTCAGTTTGGGAGCCTTCCACTTTGCACTAATTACTAGTCCCTTGCTGCCTGTAGTGTCCTGACAAGGTCCTCGGTTACTCTCTGTCCTTGGACAGTCCTTGCATGGTAGGCAACTTGAGCCGTTCCTTTGAGGTCTCTGTACACGGTGACTCCGTGCTCTAATTGTTGCTGCACCTCAGGTATTCTGTGGGCAAGTCACTTTTTGCTTCCGGTTCTCCGCTTCTGCTGTGGGACTTGCAGTTCCACATAGCCTCGGGTTCCTGGTGCCCGGTTCCTGCGCTCTCCTCTAGCTCTTAGGTCCTTCTGTGCTCGTTCACCGTCTGCTACCAGCTGTCTAACTCCTCCTCCAGACCAGGATGTATATAGGGACGTTCCCCTTATACCGGGTTTAGAGCTCCCCCTTCTGGCCTGGAGGCAGAAATTGTTGCATGCAAGATTACCTGCCAAAGGGATCCCTCCTGTCTCCAGGCATGGCATTACCCTCCCGGAGAGGAAGGTAGCACCACTGTGGTACCCGAACTCCTGGGGTGTCACACACTCACTCTGCACTATGGTTACAATGCAGGGAAACAGAGACTTTAAAATGGACCATCAGGACCATGCTCATAGGAAGCCATAGCATAACCAGCCCATTATATGCAGCAAGCATGAGAAGCGCCTTTCCCCACCAATGGACAGCAGCCCGCAAAGCCAAATGAAGGAGTCCCCATAGATTTGCAGAGTTTCTGGCAACCATGAGAAAAGACATATTCAGCACAACTGCCTCTTTGTGAGTAACTTGCCCTCCGATGTTACAGAAGAGGAGATGCGGAAAATGTTTGAGTGATATGGAAAAGCAGGCAAAATCTTCATCCACAAAGACAAGGGCTTTGGATTCTTCCGGCTGGAAACATGGATACTGGCAGAGATTTGTAAGGCCAAGCTTGATAATCTTCCTCCGTGGAAATCAGTTGCGGGTTCGCTTCGCCTGCCACAGCGCTGAATTGCCTATATGAGACCTTCCTCACTTTGTGTCGAATGAACTTTTGGAAGAAGCCTTCTCCTTTTTTGGTCAAGTGGAGAGAGGTATATAGTCATTGTGGATGATTGTGGAAGACCATCCGTTAAAGGAATCATTGAGTTTGCAACATGGAATAGAATAGTTGTAGAGCAGAGCTTGATGTAGGAAAGCTTAGATAATTACTAACACAAATAGTGGCTGAACACCAACCCCAACCACCGGAATACTCATGGAGCTTCCTGCCACCTGGTCCCGGTTATATTGCTGGGGAGAGTGACATTACAGGAAATCTAGTTGGTTGCCAATGCATCCCAATGTACAGAGGAGTTGAAGAACCTGGCAGCAGGGAATGACGAATTCATGAGAGGTGAGTAACACATGAACATAATATTTTATGGTCAAAATACACTGATAAGGAAAAAAAAACTGAATCAATGGGAAAAGTCTTTTGAGGAGATAAAGAAGCACTGGTAATTCAATTTAATATAGAGAACACATATAATCTTTGCAATAGAATTTCTTGTATCATGTAATAGTTAGTTTTCCTATTTAAAACCTAGGCCTTCTCATCTCAGCATGTTTTATAGCTGTAATATACTACAATAAAAGATGCTGTAACGGGTATAATATCTGAGGGTCACACTGCACAGAGTACGTATAAAAGTGGATGATATATTACATTTTACAGAGAGTAAACTACAATATATTTGCATACAGTATTTGAGTTGAAACACACTTTCAAAGTCTTGCCAATTCTTAACCCACAAGGGAATCTGTCAAGATTGGAGCGGAGTAATTTATATGCTAGTAATTTTGAAATGCAACAAGAGAAAAGTGGGCAACCATGAAGGTTATTGGTATAGTGCTGTAGTTTGAGCAAAAATGAGTTATAAGAGAATTCCAGAAAAAAGTAAGCACACACAAAATCATAAGGCATTTGGGCAGCAAAATCGGAAAGTTGTTGGGCTGATATTGCAATAGCCATGTCCTGAGGGAGAGCAGTTTTGAAATGTAAATGTGACATCACAGAATTTATCCTTAATTATGCCAGAAGTATCATATCAATAGGCCCAGGGACATGAGCTATTGTTTATATGAGTCTGAAGGTTGACTCTTGTTGTAGATTGAATTGATGTTTGCTAATTGTTGCACGACTGCTGTTTACCTATTGAATCAGTCCTTGCAGCTTATTGTCTTACTATCATTGAGGGACAGGGACACAAGATCATTGAACAATTGCTGTTTGCTTCGAAGAATAAACTGTCATGGTTCCATCCCTAAGTGTGTCTGAGATGCAGCTACTGACAGCTTGGCCGTCCAATCCGGTACAGGGGCATGCTGAAGTTGTCAGTACTTTGATAGACAGCTTGTCCATCCAATCTGCTACAGGAGAGTGCTGAGCTGTCAGTGTGTTGATTGACAGCTCAACAATCCAATCTGTGACTGGGAGGCGTCGGCTGTCCTCCAAGTGTTTACTGTCCCGGGTGATTGCCATGCTACTTAACTGAACTGTTTCTCCCAGACCTCTGTCAGATGTATATTCAGCTTGTGAGGTTTGTGCTCCCTGTGCCTTGAGTTCTGTATGCTTGATCATTTGCTGCCTGACCTTGGACTTCATTTTCATTTTGACCATCCATCTGTTTAACCCCTTCTGCTGTGATTTGTTATCCTCTTGGTATTCTGACCTCGGAACGTTACCTTACCATGCTTTTGTCTCTTCCTTCTGTTTATGGACTCTCCTGGCTACTGACCTTGGACTCCTTGACCATTCTGACTCACAGCTTGGCCGTGAGAAGTGACTAGCATCGCATAAACTATGCAGATTGATTGAATACTTGAACAATGAGAATTGACCTCATCCCTCTATCCCCCTGACCTGTGGAGCCAGCGGAATGGTGAAACTCTGTGATTTGCACCATTTTTTTTGATTTTGCTGGGATTGTTCTATATGTTAGTGTCTGGTGGTGGTTCAATAAATTATTTCCACACTGTTTTACCCTCAACCAGTGTTGTCTGAGTAGTACTCTGCCCAAGAGAAAGGAGTATGCGCATTCACTGGGATAAACCCTGGTCTATGTGGTCTTTATAAAGACAGCCAGGTAAGTGGACAAGAGCATCCAATTACCCTCATCTCTCAACAATAAACATTACAATGTATTATGTAAATGTAATGGGAAACTGTCATATTAATATGCAGTTGAATTTGTAGGTAGCCGGTCAAGGAGCAGGAGGAACTAAGTTGATATATAGTATTGTGGGGAAAAAAATTAGTATAAATTGTAATTCAATCATTTGACTTGATTCTTACTTGGGCTTAGGAGTCCAGTGGCAGGTGTTATCAGTAGTGATAAGCGAGTGTACCCTGTTATGATCTGGTGGCCTAAGAGCAGCATGGGACGTACTCTGGAGAAGGTGGTACCTGTACTGACCACAGACCCAGAACCTAACACCGCAACTAGAAGTAGCCGTGGAATGTACCTAGTGCTCCCTAGACATCTCGACACAGCCGGAGGACTAATTACCCCTAGAGATAGAAAAGGGAAAACTATCTTGCCTCAGAGAAAATCCCCAAAGAACAGGCAGCCCCCCCACAAATATTGACTGTGAGAGGAGAGGGAAAAAACATACACAGACTGAAATGAGAATTTAGCAAAGGAGGCCACTTCTAGCTAAATAGAAAGGACAGGACAGAGTACTATGCGGTCGGTATTAACATACTAGAAAATATCCACCACAGAAAATGCAAAAACTCCACAGCTAACTAAAGACATGGAGGGTATATCTGCATCTCCAGAGATACCAGCTTGGCTAAACAAATCCTTATACAGACCAAGCTGGACAAGACAAAACATGGAAAATAACTGAACAATAAGACCACAGCATGTGGACAGCAAAATCAAGGCCAGAACTTATCTTTGTTGAAAAGAACTGCAAAGCAGAAGAGACCAGGCAGGGATGTGAATCCTCCAGGAACAATGGACAACTGGCACTGACTAAAGGGTGAAGCAAGATTAAATAGCCCTGTCCAAATTGCAAAAAGTGAAAACACCTGATAAATGCTGTGATTCAGAGACAGCAGCGCTACCACTTACAACCACCAGAGGGAGCCCAAGAGCAGAATTCACAACAGTACCCCCCCTTGAGGAGGGGTCACCAAACCCTCACCAGAGCCCCCAGGCCGATATGGACGAGCCAAATGAAAGGCAAGAACCAAATCATCAGCATGAACATCGGAGGCAACAACCCAAGAATTATCCTCCTGGCCATAACCGTTCCATTTGACAAGATACTGAAGCCTCCACCTCGAAAAACGAGAATCCAAAATCTTCTCAACCACATACTCCAACTCCCCATCAATCAACACCGGGGCAGGAGGATCAACAGAGGGAACAACGGGCACCACATATTTCCGCAACAAAGATCTATGAAAAACATTATGGATGGTAAAAGAGGCTGGAAGGGCCAAACGAAAAGACACTGGATTGATAATCTCAGAAATCCTATAAGGGCCAATAAACCGAGGCTTAAACTTAGGGGAAGAAACCTTCATAGGGACATGATGGGAAGACAACCAGACCAAATCCCCAACCCGAAGCAGGGAACCAACACAGCGATGACGGTTAGCAAAACGCTGAGCCCCTTCCTGAGACAAACCTAGAAACAAACTGGGAACCTCTATCGGACACAATGTTCTCCGGAATGCCATGCAAACGAACCACATGCTGAAAAAACAACGGAACCAAATCAGAAGAGGAAGGCAACTTAGGCAAAGGTACCAAATGAACCATCTTAGAAAACCAGTCACAAACCACCCAGATAACTGACATCCTCTGGGAAACCGGAAGATCTGAAATAAAATCCATAGAAATATGCGTCCAAGGCCTCTCAGGGACCGGCAAAGGCAAAAGCAACCCACTAGCGCGGGAACAGCAAGGCTTGGCCCGCGCACAAGTCCCACAGGACTGCACAAAAGAACGCACATCCCGTGACAAAGAAGGCCACCAAAAGGACCTACCAACCAAATCTCTGGTACCAAAAATCCCAGGATGACCGGCCAACACAGAACAATGAACCTCCGAAATCACTTTACTAGTCCATCTGTCAGGAACAAACAATTTCCCCACTGGACAGCGGTCAGGTTTATCAGCCTGAAATTTCTGAAGAACCCGTCGTAAATCAGGGGAGATGGCAGAAAGAAACACCCCTTCCTTCAGAATACCGACCGGCTCAAGGACCCCAGGAGAATCAAGCAAAAAGCTCCTAGAGAGGGCATCAGCCTTAACATTCTTAGAACCCGGAAGATACGAGACCACAAAATCAAAACGGGAGAAAAACAGGGACCATCGGGCCTGTCTAGGATTCAGCCGTATGGCAGACTCGAGATAAATCAGATTCTTATGATCGGTCAAGGCCACAATATGGTGCTTGGCCCACTCAAGCCAATGTCGCCACTCCTCAAATGCCCACTTCATAGCCAACAACTCACAATTGCCGACATCATAATTGCGTTCCGCAGGCGAAAACTTTCGAGAAAAGAAGGCACACGGTTTCATCAAGGAACCATCAGAATTCCTCTGAGACAAAACGGCCCCTGCCCCAATCTCAGAAGCGTCAAACTCAACCTGAAAAGGAAGAGAAACATCCGGCTGACGCAACACAGGGGCAGAAGTAAATCGGCGTTTAAGCTCCTGAAAGGCAGAAACAGCCGCAGAGGACCAATTCGTAACATCAGCGCCTTTCTTCGTCAAATCGGTCAGGGGTTTAACCACACTGGAGAAGTTGGCAATGAAACGGCGATAAAAATTAGCAAAGCCCAAAAATTTCTGAAGGCTCTTCACGGATGTGGGCTGGATCCAATCATGAATGGCCTGAACCTTAACCGGATCCATTTCTATAGATGAGGGAGAAAAAATGAAGCCCAAAAAATAAATCTTCTGTACTCCAAAGAGGCACTTAGACCCCTTCACAAACAAGGCATTATCACGAAGGATCTGAAATACCATCCTGACTTGTTTCACATGAGACTCCCAATCATCTGAAAAAATCAAAATATCATCCAAATATACAATCATGAATTTATCAAGATAATTCCGAAATATATCATGCATGAAGGACTGAAACACAGATGGAGCATTAGAGAGTCCGAATGGCATCACAAGGTATTCAAAATGGCCTTCGGGCGTATTAAACGCAGTTTTAAATTCGTCCCCCTGCTTAATACGAACCAGATTATATGCCCCTCGAAGGTCAATCTTAGTAAACCAACTAGCCCCCTTAATCCTAGCAAACAGATCAGAAAGCAAAGGCAAAGGGTATTGGAATTTGACCATGATCTTATTCAAGAGGCGATAATCAATACAGGGTCTCAAGGAGCCATCTTTTTTGGCAACAAAGAAAAAACCTGCTCCCAATGGTGAAGAAGATGGCCGAATATGCCCCTTCTCCAAGGACTCCTTCACATAGCTCCGCATGGTGGTATGTTCTGGCACAGACAGGTTGAAAAGTCGGCCTTTAGGGAACTTACAGCCTGGAATCAATTCAATAGCACAATCACAGTCCCTATGCGGTGGAAGGGAACTGGACTTGGGCTCATTGAATACATCCTGGAATTCTGACAAAAACTCAGGAATTTCAGAAGAGGGGGAGGAGGCAATTGACATCACAGGAACGTCACCATGAACCCCCTGACAACCCCAACTAGTCACAGACATAGATTTCCAATCTAATACCGGATTATGCACCTGTAACCATGGGAAACCCAGCACAATAGCATCATGCAAATTATGCAACACCAGAAAACGACAATCTTCCTGATGGGCTGGCGCCATGCACATGGTCAGCTGTGTCCAAAACTGAGGTTTATTTTTAGCCAACGGTGTAGCATCAATGCCCCTCAAAGGAATAGGACTCTGCAAAGGCTGCAAGGGGAAACCACAACATCTGGCAAATTCTAAGTCCATTAAATTTAGAGCGGTGCCTGAATCCACAAATGCCATGACAGAAAATGACGATAATGAGCAGATCAGGGTCACAGATAACAGAAATTTAGGTTGTACAGTACTGATGGTAACAGAACCAGCGATTCTCTTGGTACGGTTAGGGCAATCAGAAATAACATGAGCAGAATCGCCGCAGTAAAAACACAACCTATTCTGACGTCTGAATCCTTGTCGTTCAGCTCTAGACACAATCCTATCACACTGCATAGGCTCAGGACTGTGCTCGGAAGACAATGCCATAGTGTGCACAACTCTGCGCTCGCGCAAGCGCCGATCAATCTGAATGGCCAGAGACATAGAATCACTCAGACATGCAGGCGTGGGGAACCCCACCATAACATCTTTAACGGATTCAGAAAGACCCTTTCTGAAGATTGCCGCCAAGGCATCCTCATTCCATTTAGTCAGTACAGACCATTTTCTAAACTTCTGGCAATATGATTCTGCCACTTCTTGACCCTGAGACAGGGCCAACAAGGTCTTCTCAGCAATATCCACTGAATTAGGTTCATCATACAATAACCCAAGCGCCTGAAAAAAGGTGTCTACATTAAACAACGCCGGATTCCCAGGTTCCAGGGCAAATGCCCAATCCTGGGGGTCACCACGCAGCAGAGATATAATAATTTTAACCTGCAGGATGGGATCACCAGAGGAACGGGGTTTCAGAGAAAAAAACAGTTTACAGTTATTTTTAAAGCTCAGAAATTTGGACCTATCCCCAAAAAACAAATCAGGAGTTGGAATTCTAGGCTCTAAAACTGGAGTCTGAACGATATAATCGGAAATACCCTGTACTCTAGCAGCAAGTTGATCCACACGAGAAGCCAATCTTTGAACCTCCATACCAGCGCCGAACTCCTGAGCCACCCAGAGGCAAAGATGAAAGAGAAAAAAAAAACACAACAGACTACAGAAAAAAAAATGGCTCAGCACTTTCCTTCCCTTCTTCTGAGATGCGGTTAACTCATTGTTGGCCAGTTGTACTGTTATGATCTGGTGGCCTAAGAGCAGCATGGGACGTACTCTGGAGAAGGTGGTACCTGTACTGACCGCAGACCCAGAACCTAACACCGCAACTAGAAGTAGCCGTGGAATGTACCTAGCGCTCCCTAGACATCTCGACACAGCCGGAGGACTAATTACCCCTAGAGATAGTTTTCCCTTTTCTATCTTGCCTCAGAGAAAATCCCCAAAGAACAGGCAGCCCCCCCACAAATATTGACTGTGAGAGGAGAGGGAAAAAACATACACAGACTGAAATGAGAATTTAGCAAAGGAGGCCACTTCTAGCTAAATAGAAAGGACAGGACAGAGTACTATGCGGTCAGTATTAAAATACTAGAAAATATCCACCACAGAAAATACAAAAACTCCACAGCTAACTAAAGACATGGAGGGTATATCTGCATCTCCAGAGATACCAGCTTGGCTAAACAAATCCTTATACAGACCAAGCTGGACAAGACAAAACATGGAAAATAACTGAACAATAAGACCACAGCATGTGGACAGCAAAATCAAGGCCAGAACTTATCTTTGTTGAAAAGAACTGCAAAGCAGAAGAGACCAGGCAGGGATGTGAATCCTCCAGGAACAATGGACAACTGGCACTGACTAAAGGGTGAAGCAAGACTAAATAGCCCTGTCCAAATTGCAAAAAGTGAAAACACCTGATAAATGCTGTGATTCAGAGACAGCAGCGCTACCACTTACAACCACCGGAGGGAGCCCAAGAGCAGAATTCACAACAGTACCCATCCCGAGCACGCTTGGGTGATCTCCGAGTATTTGTTAGTGTTTGGAGATTTGGTTTTCATCACGGTAGCTGAATGATTTACAGCTATTAGCCAGGCCGAGTACATGTGGGGGTTGCCTGGTTGCTAGGGAATCCCTACATGTAATCAAGCTGGCTAATAGCTGTAAATTATGCTGCTGAGGCGATGAAAATGTAATCTCCGAGCAGTCATAAATACTTGGAGACCACCCAAGCAACGAGCACACTCGCTCATCGATAGTTATCAGTGATTGGTCTTCTTATTTGCTCGCACATTGAGAACCTTTAGTCAGTTAATAAAACCACACATAAGACAAAAAACTATATATTAAAGTGAACCTGTCTAGTTTTTTTTGTGTATTAATAAATAGCATCACCTTCATCAGCAACTGTGCAGATTCTCTCTGTATAACCCCCAAAAACCTTTAGAATTGCTCCCACGCTGTATGCAAATCTGGAAGGTCCAGTCCAATAGGCATCTGTCTCTCCTCTCCTCTGATAATCATTGTCCTCTGGCTTTGATTGATGTGATTCCTTTTAAAAACTTTTTCATAGATACAAAGAGTATAAAAGCGTTGTAAATCCTATCATAAATAAAGAAACGTAAATGTAGTCATTTTTTCATCACTGCCCAATGGTATAAAATTCTGTGACACAACCATGGTGTTAATTTGATCACTGCACTCCTAGATTAATTCATTGAGAGGTGTAGTTTGTAAAATGGGGGTTCTGCAGCTCTGGTACCTTATGGGTTCTCCCACTGGGTCATTGCACCTGCAAGCCATAACAGTAAAATCTGGCGCTCCTTGCCTTCTGAGCTTCGTACTGTGCTTGAAAAATATTTCCTGATTACATGTAGCATATTGGCACACTCATGAAAAAATGGACCTCAGTTTGTTGCAAAAAAAATCCTATTAGCTCTTAGAAAAATTTAAAACTTGGGGCTAAAAACATTTTAGTGGTAAAAATGTAATTTATTCTTTCTTCGTCGCTCAGTGGTATAAAATTCTGATCACTGTACTACTAGATGAATTCATTGGGGAGTGTAGTTTGTAAAATGGGTTCACAATAGGTTGTTTCTGTTGTTCTGGCACCTCAGGGGCTCTGCCAATGTGACATGGCACCCTCACACCATTCCAGCAAAAGCTGAACTCCAATATGGCGCTTTTTCCTTTCTGAGCTTTGCACTGTGCTTGAAAAGTAGTATTCCCCCACATATGGGGTATTGGCGTTCTCAGGAGAAATTGCACAACAAATTTTATGGTGCAATTTCTCATGTTACCCTTATGAAAATGAAACATTTGGGGTCAAATAACATTTTTGTAGGGAAAATGTGATTTTTTTTTTATTTTCATGGCTCAACATTATAAACTTCTATGAAGCATGTGGGGGTTCGAGGTGCTCACCATACATCTAAGTACATTCTTTGAGGGGTCTAGTTTCCAAAATGGGGTCACTTGTGGGTGGCTTCTACTGTTTAGGCATCTCAGGGGTTCTCCAAATGGGACATGATGTCTGCTAACGATTCCAGGAAATGTTACTTTCAAAAAGCCAAATGACGCTCCTTCCCTTCCAAATCCTGCCGTGCGCCCAAACAGTAGTTTTCTTCCTCATATGGGGTATCAGCGTACTCTGGAGAAATCGCACTACAAAAAGTATGGTGCAATTTCTCCTGTTACCCTTATGAAAATTCAAAATTTGAGGCTAAAATAACCATTGCTGTGCGCCCAAACAGTAGTTTTCCCCCTAATATCTGAAGTAATTTTTTTGAGAAAAAAGTTAAATGTTCATTATTTTTTCCCACATTTCAAAAATTCCCATGAACCACCTAAAGGGTTAATAAACTTTTTGAATTCGGTTTTGAGCACCTAGAGGGGTGCAGTTTTTAGAATGGTGTCACTTTGGGGTATCTTCTATCATATAGATCCCTCAATGGTACTTCAAATGTGAGATTGTCCCTAAAAAATGGTTTTGTACATTTTGTTGTAAAAATTAGAAATTGCTGGTCAACTTTTAACCCTTATAACTTCCTAACAAAAAGATGTGTTGCAAAATTGTGCTGATGTAAAGTAGACATGTGAAAAATGTTACTTATTAACTATTTTGTATGACATATCTCAGATTTAAGGGCATGTAAATTCAAAGTTTGAAAATTGCAAAACTTTTCCCAAATTTCTGTTTTATTTTTCACAAATAAATACAAGTCATATCAAAGAAATGTTACCACTGTCATGAATTACAATATGTCATGAAAAAAAAATCTAAGAATCACTGGGATCCGTTGAAGCATTGCACAGTTATTATCTCATAAAGTAACAGTGGTCAGAATTGTAAAAAATTGGCCTGATCATTAACATTCAAACCGCCTTCAGGGGTAAAGAGGTTAACTTTGGCCCCTATGTAAAGCATATTTTTTTGGAACTTGCATTGTGTATTGCTTTACAGCCTATTTCTTTATGGGATTATTCATTAGATGTATCTCTTTCTGATTCTTTCAGTGAATCCTCATCCCATCCTACTATGGATTACAGAAGCTGAGATGCGTCCTGGCTCATATGTGCTCAAAATGTATTTGCAAGTGAGACACCACAAAAGGTACAAGACTCAGTCCACAAAACAGCATTAAAAAGACTGTTAAAAACATACTCAACTGTCGCACACGTATTTGGTGGAATAAACCACGACCACGTGGTCTTGACCACGAGAGGACTCTTCGCCTTCGATGGGAAACAACATGTGACACATGCTCCACAACATTCATGGAGATTCTCATCGAAATGAATGGGGAAACACTTATCAGACTTAGATCTAGAAATGGATGAGATGCATAAAAAAATTACAAAAAGAGTGTTCCCCGGAAGAGCTGGAAGTTTTTTAAAAAGAAGTTGATAAAAGTTGTGTGGAATGGCAAAATCAAATTTCCATAACTAAAATCAGAAAATTGCAATGAGACTTACAAGACTAGAAACAAAATAAGATGTTTAGATGGAGTAAAAAAAAACTCGTGTAAAACAGAGATTCCCCACATCGGAATCTGATGATCTTTCAACAGCAGGGACATCGACCACATCATCAACAAATAGCGAGAGATATCCCCTAAAATATAGTAAACGAAAAGTAGACCATTAATGGCGATTTAATGGAAGAAGATGCATAGATACCAACAAAGTTCCGGAGGGTACTCAACCAATGAAGTGACTTAAGATAATTCACCTGTCCAATGTACCACTGTCCTCGTCCTAAATTTCGGTTTTAAGCAAAGTCATGAAAGACTTACATTTGTTTGTCCAGAAACTTATTTTCAAAAAATTGCACTACCACCAATCAACAGACTCTTTATTCCACACAACAGTGGAGAAGGAAGCACTTCAAATTCTAGAACAACTCGCTTATGAATCGGACAGAGGTAAGTATCCCACAACAACTCCTTCATAGGTTCAAAAAATTCCCACCCCACAAATCTTGGCATTCCCTGAGGTAGACTTATTTAAACATCTGGTTATGCAGGATATCCAACAGATTCCAGAAACCATACTTGCGCTGTTCTCGCGGTGTTGACAGTCGTTCTACCTGATCTGCTGTGCTTTTGTTGTGACATGTGACGCCGGCACCCAATCAGCGCTAGCGTCACTTTCTCTGCCTTCTGACAAATTGAACATTAAGAGGAAGTCTGGGCTGCAGCTGATCTTGAACTTCCTCTTCCTTGCTCAGTTTGGTTGGGCGCAGGCATCAAGTGTCACAGCAACAGCACGGGAGCCCCCTGAGAATGAGTGCCTACACCGCAGGAACTGCACTAGCACGGGAGGGGAGTAGCTTTTATGGGGGCCAAGTGAGGGGTATAAGAAGAAGTTGTTCAAGTAGTGGATAACTTCTTTAAGGATCTTCAATGTCTGAAAGGGGTGATTATTAAGCCGTCTGACAATGGGGGTAACATTGTCATCTGGCCTATTGAGGCACATGAATAAGAAACTATGAAACAACTGAGAAATCCTGATTTTTATCATAGACTAACATTTAATCCTTTGTCAAAATTTAGGAGTGAACTGTAACAATTACTGTCAGATGCAGTCTCACAAGATGTGTTGACAACAAAACAAATGGAAGGTCTATGGATCGAAGACCCAACTGTGGCAAGCAAAATACCCAAAATACACAAGGACCCAGAAGTACCACCAGGTAGGCCCATCGTGTCAGGTATCAACAATTTGACCCTCTTTACAGATTGATAGACCACTATCTTAAACTTCTCGTTGAGACTCTCTGCTCTTATTTAAAAGACACTACTGACACGCTAAAGGTACCTTCACACTAAGCGACTTTGCAACGATAACAATAGCGATCCGTGACGTTGCAGCGTCCTGGATAGCGATATCGTTGTGTTTGACACGCAGCAGCGATCTGGATCCTGCTGTGATATCGCTGGTCGTTGCTGAAAGTTCAGAACTTTATTTGGTCATCAGATCGGCGTGTATCGTCGTGTTTGACACCAAAAGCAACGATGCCAGCAATGTTTTACAAAGGTAACCAGGGTAAACATCGGGTTACTAAGCGCAGGGCCGCGCTTAGTAACCTGATGTTTACCCTGAACAAAAAAGGAAGAGTGGCGGGCACCACACAGCAATAGTAAGTCAGGGATCAACCACGTGCATATAACAATATAGAAGAACCAAACAGAGAACAAAGATATGCACAACAGTGGGATCAACCATCAATATTAAATTTTATTACATATAATCAAAAAGGACGACGACAAGGACATATAATATAAAAACATTTAAAAGAAAAGACCAACCCAGGTCCCCCCTGA
This sequence comes from Ranitomeya variabilis, assembly GCF_051348905.1. NCBI lineage: Eukaryota > Metazoa > Chordata > Amphibia > Anura > Dendrobatidae > Ranitomeya > Ranitomeya variabilis. The sequence goes on along the minus strand of NC_135233.1, from coordinate 332,922,641 downwards.
ATAGTCCTATATAACAAAACACCAGATCAGCATAATGGTATACAAGATAAATACAGGTATGTATAGGCAATACATAAAAATCAAGTAATTAACAGCCTATACTGCCAGCCAACCTCAGCCTTGAACTACCAATGTGCATGGATGATAGTAAACCACCAACATTTTAAACATTTTAAGCAGGAACAGACCATATATCAAAGAAATATATGCAAGGGGAGAGAAAAAATCCTAAACCCTATGGTGTATTGCAGGTCTGCCCCAATCCCAATACATTCAGTAACTTGAGATGTTTGCCCTAAGCCTTGTGCAGATAAGCATGGCCAGGAAAATGTCTAGATTGTGCAAATAGCAAAGCTAAGGTGCATATGGATATTACCAAAAGGAGTCCATAAAGGGGGGGGGAACCGAGGCCCCACGCGTATCGACGCTGCTAGAGCGTCTTCATCAGGGGAAGGTTGTAAGGGATATGCCCAAAGTGCGTCCCTTATATACACATATAAACAAAAGATATGAGTCACCTGTGAAGAGACCGTGGCGTGCATAATCAGTCCACCATGCGACGGGTCGTGTGGACTTCCGGGTGTATGATAGGGTCATTACAGAGTGCGCAGCTGCACACAGAGATAACTATAAAAACAACAGTGAGGCTATGCGCAAGCGCGAGAGTCACCATAGAAACATGGACGCCTGAAATCTTACGGCGCATCAATTGCGCATGCGTACTGGTTAGCTATGGAGGCATAGACACCCGGCGAATCAGCAATAAGTAAGTGTGCCACGCGAAAATCACCATGGAGACATAAGCCCCTAGTAGTTTATGGCACATAAAGGCACAAAATGAATCCATAACAGATTAATGCGCAAGCATAGGGGTTTGCCAAGGGGCATAAAACCAAATCTTTTAACAAGGTTGCCATAGAAATGTGCACGCCTGATGGTTAATAGCGCACCATATGCGCATACGTATCAGTATCGTAAAGTGCGCAGCTGCACACAGAGATAACTATAAAAACAGCAGTGAAGCTATGCGCAAGCGCGAGGATCACCACAGAAACATGGACGCCTGAGGTTTTACGACGCACCCATTGCGCATGCGTACTGGTTAACTATAAAGGCATAGACACCCGGCAAATCAACAATAAGTCAGTGTGCCATGCGAAAATCACCATGGAGACATAAGCCCCTAGTGGTTTATGGCGCATAAAGGCACAAAATGGATCCATCACAAATTAATGCGCAAGCATCGGGGTTTGCCAAGGGGCATAAACACCAAATATTTTAATATTTTAGAGTGCACTACTCACGCAAGCATCTGAGTAGGTGGTGCTTATAGACCGATTGCTTTGCATAGAATAAGGGAAACATGATACGAAATAGATAGATAACGACGCAAAATATATATGCACTGTCCGACGGATATATTAAGTAAAATAGATGCCAATTTTCATGCAGTACAGATATAACAAGGTTGCCATAGAAATGTGCACGCCTGATGGTTAATAGCGCACCATATGCGCATAAGTGTCATGGACTCATGAATAGACAGCAAGTCGATATGCTGTTCAAAAGCTACCATACAAATATGTGAGCGCCTGATGGTTTAAGGCGCACAAGGACACCAAGCGAATCCAACACTAGCTAATATGCAAGTGTAAAAGTTACCACAAAGGCATAGATGCTCAATAGTAAAACAAGGAAATGCTGGGAACTAAGAACTCAAAGTATATGTACCAACAGGCGAATATGTTGAGTGAATAAATGTCACTGTTTGTATAGTAATAGGATGGCCAAACCATTCAGACTACTATAAACCCCAAGATATCGCTTTTTACCATATTTGAAAGCTATACTAGGGGGGTACATAAGTATATCCACCATTTCCACCATGATTGCACACCTCATACTATAAATCACATATGGAAAGATTGCAATACATACTGTATTTTATTCAGAAAGGGGTAATAATCCAAAATGTGAGCAACTGGGTAACGTATCCAACTACATTTGGAAGGGAAAAAAAAAAAAAAAAAAAAAGGGGGGGAAAGGGGGGGGGGGGGGGGGGGGGGAGAGGAGGGCCAAACGGATAAACCTTGAAGAGAAAAGGGGGTAATAACCCCAAGTAGGAAGAACAGGAATAATTGCCAAACAAATACATTCCCCAATCCACCCCCCTCAAACAGCATCCAAATTCAAGGTACAAAGCATACAAATAAAGCAGTCGAGATGAGGCTAATTCTGGCGAAAGGCTAGGTACGGCTGGCAGCAAGGTAAGGTTTGAAAAAAGAGAGGAGATGCTTCTTATCAATCCATGAGTCCACAGAGTCCTTGTCTTCCTCCAACTATATATACGCGATGTAAGCAATTGGCCCATCAAGCTTGGAGCACCTATGAAGACAAATACTATAAATACCATTATTATACAATAAGGACAAACCTTACGTCTGTTTATAGAACCCTGTAAAAAGAAGTTCCTCATTGATGCCCACCGGAGCTCGACTATTTAAGTTATAGATCCACTTTGATTCCCTCCTTAATAGGTCTAAGGTGATGTTACCACCCCTAATGTCAGGTTTCACCCCTTCTAAGCCCATAACCCTAATACCCTCCATGGAACCATCATGTATTTGCAAGAAATGTGTTGCTACTGATGAAAGTTTCTTACCCTTTTCCAAGTCCTTTGGGGCCGTCCTGATATTAGAAAGGTGCTGCTGTACCCGACGTCTTAGTTCTTGTGTGGTGTATCCCACATACAGTTTTGGGCAGCTACAGATCAAGGCATACACAAGATTCTTTGTGCGACAATTGAAGTACGCAGGTGGTTGAATCCTCCTTGGTATCTGTGGAAGAGAACATCCTTGTTCCGAAAGCATGTAAGCACAAACATTACACCCACCGCAAGGGTAGGTACCCACAATCCGACCACTGGTATTGCTTTTGGTGGTTGCACGCCTAAAGTGGCTAGAAACCAATACGTCCTTTAGATTGCGTGATCTCCTCGCTATCATCCTTGGGGTAGTCGACAACCACGGCAGAAGTTTGGGTTCTGTTAATAAAATATCCCAGTTTTTCTTAAGAATATTATAAACATCCCCCCACTGATTGTGGTACATAGTGATCAAGTCCACCGTCCGTGCAGAACTCTTTACTCTGGGTTTTAGGATATCATCTCGCTTACATTGCCGGGAGTGTTGAAATGCTTGTGATATAACCCCACGTGGGTACCCCCTGTCTTGGAATCTCTCTGTTAACCTCCTGGATTCGACCCGAAAGTCCTCATACGTTGAACAATTTCTTCGTGCTCGCAAAAATTGGCCCTTGGGTATACTATTACGTAAGTGGGCTGGATGCGCACTACCATAGTGGAGTAAACTGTTAGTAGCAGTCTCTTTCCTGTACAGTTTTGTGATGACACAATTGTCCCTCAGGGTAATCCTTAAATCCAAGAAATCTACCACCGTGGAGGATTATTAGCTAGTGTTGGATTCGCTTGGTGTCCTTGTGCGCCTTAAACCATCAGGCGCTCACATATTTGTATGGTAGCTTTTGAACAGCATATCGACTTGCTGTCTATTCATGAGTCCATGACACTTATGCGCATATGGTGCGCTATTAACCATCAGGCGTGCACATTTCTATGGCAACCTTGTTATATCTGTACTGCATGAAAATTGGCATCTATTTTACTTAATATATCCGTCGGACAGTGCATATATATTTTGCGTCGTTATCTATCTATTTCGTATCATGTTTCCCTTATTCTATGCAAAGCAATCGGTCTATAAGCACCACCTACTCAGATGCTTGCGTGAGTAGTGCACTCTAAAATATTAAAATATTTGGTGTTTATGCCCCTTGGCAAACCCCGATGCTTGCGCATTAATTTGTGATGGATCCATTTTGTGCCTTTATGCGCCATAAACCACTAGGGGCTTATGTCTCCATGGTGATTTTCGCATGGCACACTGACTTATTGTTGATTTGCCGGGTGTCTATGCCTTTATAGTTAACCAGTACGCATGCGCAATGGGTGCGTCGTAAAACCTCAGGCGTCCATGTTTCTGTGGTGATCCTCGCGCTTGCGCATAGCTTCACTGCTGTTTTTATAGTTATCTCTGTGTGCAGCTGCGCACTTTACGATACTGATACGTATGCGCATATGGTGCGCTATTAACCATCAGGCGTGCACATTTCTATGGCAACCTTGTTAAAAGATTTGGTTTTATGCCCCTTGGCAAACCCCTATGCTTGCGCATTAATCTGTTATGGATTCATTTTGTGCCTTTATGTGCCATAAACTACTAGGGGCTTATGTCTCCATGGTGATTTTCGCGTGGCACACTTACTTATTGCTGATTCGCCGGGTGTCTATGCCTCCATAGCTAACCAGTACGCATGCGCAATTGATGCGCCGTAAGATTTCAGGCGTCCATGTTTCTATGGTGACTCTCGCGCTTGCGCATAGCCTCACTGTTGTTTTTATAGTTATCTCTGTGTGCAGCTGCGCACTCTGTAATGACCCTATCATACACCCGGAAGTCCACACGACCCGTCGCATGGTGGACTGATTATGCACGCCACGGTCTCTTCACAGGTGACTCATATCTTTTGTTTATATGTGTATATAAGGGACGCACTTTGGGCATATCCCTTACAACCTTCCCCTGATGAAGACGCTCTAGCAGCGTCGATACGCGTGGGGCCTCGGTTCCCCCCCCCTTTATGGACTCCTTTTGGTAATATCCATATGCACCTTAGCTTTGCTATTTGCACAATCTAGACATTTTCCTGGCCATGCTTATCTGCACAAGGCTTAGGGCAAACATCTCAAGTTACTGAATGTATTGGGATTGGGGCAGACCTGCAATACACCATAGGGTTTAGGATTTTTTCTCTCCCCTTGCATATATTTCTTTGATATATGGTCTGTTCCTGCTTAAAATGTTTAAAATGTTGGTGGTTTACTATCATCCATGCACATTGGTAGTTCAAGGCTGAGGTTGGCTGGCAGTATAGGCTGTTAATTACTTGATTTTTATGTATTGCCTATACATACCTGTATTTATCTTGTATACCATTATGCTGATCTGGTGTTTTGTTATATAGGACTATTCAGGGGGGACCTGGGTTGGTCTTTTCTTTTAAATGTTTTTATATTATATGTCCTTGTCGTCGTCCTTTTTGATTATATGTAATAAAATTTAATATTGATGGTTGATCCCACTGTTGTGCATATCTTTGTTCTCTGTTTGGTTCTTCTGATGTTTACCCTGGTTATCAGTGTAAAAGTAAAAAAAACAAACAGTACATACTCACCTTCTGCTGTCTGTCACACGTCCCTCGCCGGGGGCTTCCCGCACTGACTGTGATTGCCGGCCGTAAAGTAAAAGCAGAGCACAGCGGTGACGTCACCGCTGTGCTGTGCCTTACGGCCGGCAATCACAGTCAGTGCAGGAAGCAGACACCGGGGGACATGTGACAGACAGCAGAAGGTGAGTATGTAGTGTTTGTTTTTTTTACTTTTACACTGGTAACCAGGGTAAACATCGGGTTACTAAGCGCGGCCCTGCGCTTAGTAACCCGATGTTTACCTTGGTTACCCGGGGACTTCGGCATCGTTGGTCGCTGGAGAGCTGTCTGTGTGACAGCTCTCCAGCGACCACACAGCAACGCTGCAGCGATCGGCATCGTTGTCGTTATCGCTGCAGCGTCGCTTAGTGTGACTGTACCTTTAGAAAACTTGATGGTATTCAGTTAGAAACAAATATGTACCTAATGATATGTGACTCTGAGTCACTGTACACCTTGATCTGTCACCAAGATAGGATTAAGGCAGCTGACTTTTTTCTGAGATCAAGTGGTTTGGAGAAAGATTTCTTTGATTGTTTGGTCAAAGCTTTGACCTTTGGTCTCACGCACAACTTTTTCATGTTCCGTGAAGTCTTCTACCTACAGCTCCAAGAAACAACATTGAGGGCCTCATGTGCGCCCTCATATGCAAACTTATTCCTGGGGCTATGGGAAGGTCACATCTTTCAGATTGATCAATTCTTAGTGATAGGGTCATCTCATGGTGAAGGTACATAGATGAAGTCCTCATGATTTAGCAGGGGACACAAGAAAATTTGTAATCCTTTATAAATGATTTGAACACCAACAATTGCAATATTAGACTGACATTCCAAACGAGTAAACATATGATTGATTTCTTGGATATCTCCATTCAAGTTGACGACTTTGGCTCATTACAAACTGACTTATTTTGAAAAAGTATCTTGGCCAACACCTTGCTACATGCTACCTCCCAAAATCCAAAACATTTAGTCAGAAACATCCTGACCGGACAGTTCTTGAAAGCCAGAAGGATATGCTCAAATGACTCTTCCTTTGAAAAGCAGGCCAATGACTTGCGTATGTGCTTCAGAGATCGAGGATATGGTAGAAAGAAATATGTCATGCCTACACCAGAGCACAACAAATTGATGGGTCTAAACTCCTCAAGAGCAAGATTATAGACAATCACCTGTAATCTAGGGTGCGTTGCATATTGGACTTCAATTCGAGAAGTGACAAAATCAATAAGATTCTCATGAAACATTGGCCAGTATTGTTACTTTGCTAGACCTTCACCAGCCATAGCCTTCAGAAGGTCACAAAACTTAAAAGACCAACTTGACCATAGTTATCACAGGGGTGAGACCCCAAGATGCCTTTTTTTGGCTCTAAAGGCCCAGCATGGGGATATTCTACATGTGGTAAATACGTGGCATGTACAAACATTTGTACCACAAAAGAGTTTACTAACTTGAAAAACAGCAAGATCTACACTATTACACATAGTATAAACTGTACCACCAAAGCTGTTGTACACCACGCTACCTACCCTTTTGGCCTCATATATATAGATATGAGCACACGCAAATTTAAGAGACGAGTGTGGGAACATGTCTTGGACGTAAAGGGGAGAGTCTGGAGAAAGACCCTTTAAAATTGAAACCCATCCCCTGCCATTTCAAAATGACCCACAATTGTGACCCCACAGGATTAGGGGTCAAAGGCATTGACAGAGTCTTCATTAGTCCCCGAGGGGGAAATTGGAAATGTTTATTGGAACAGAAGGCAAAATGGATATAAAGATTAAGTACAATCTCACCCCTTGGACTGAACAATCATAATAGTTCTGTGCTCTTCTATCCTACATAATGATTCTAGCAATACATAACTTTTTGGAATTTCTCTTGTTCTCACCTATGTATGACCCTCAAGTTGAGGAAATATATATATATATTTTACAGTTTTTCATTGCTGTTTTCTGGACTGACATTTTGCTAACAGCCATAACAGCCAAATTTCCAGTGTTTCTGTGTATGCTATTTTATAGGTCCCAGAACACATTCGGGGTGTTGATTGGAAAGAACGCTCCATAGCAAGGAAGCATATTGGATTTTTTCTCTAAATACTAGGGTCTCCACAGGATTAAATCTTAGAAGAGAAATAATTTTAGACTGTTGTACTTTGGTTTACTAAGAATTTTCTGACATACTTGTATGTTTTACAGCACTGTTACCAGGTTTTTCTTTGTGCAATATTGCATATATTTGGCATTTTTTATTGCATAGATTCCGATTGCTGGTATTCATCCAGCTTCTTTTTTGTTGTTGTAAACTTGCTGGTAATTCTCTTTATTGTAGTTTTGTATGTGATTTTAGCCTTGACCACGCACACCTTTAGTATGTTTAATCAATTCACGTTGTTTTTAAGCTTCTTCCCTGTCTCCGGCACTCATTCAAACCACGTTTAAGAAAGCAGGTAGCACTCGAAACGAGTCTGATGATGAAACCCCCAAGTGCCCCCCTCACACCTTACCTCATAGATTATTGGTGTACATTTGTTTGTTTTTTTGTGAAATATTTTAACTTTGTGCTACTAAAGAATTAATTTTACATATATCTGGATCGGAAACTGGATCCTTCTTTCTTCTCCTATACTAGGAGCTGAGCAGTGGCGTTGATCATGAGCTTCTGTGCCAAATGTTCCTCCAAAGGGTGTGCTGGTCTTTGTCTACAAAGCGCTATGCAATTAATGTCACTATATAAGTGAGTAAAATAAAAGTAAAATAAGTAAAATGAAACAGGCTTCCTTATAACACAGGTTATACTGTATATAGAGAGGAGCAAATATCTGGAAATTAACTTCTTGCTTATTATCTCAATTTCACTTTAAATAAAATTAGGCCACATTGAAAGTGACCCGATTGACTTGAAAAGAGATGTATTAGGCTACGAGGTCTCTCCAGACACCTTACCATAATAAATGGACGGTATTGAAGGGGTTAAAAATTTATAAAACACATTATATTCATCTGTCCTTAACACTCACTGGTCTTTACACCGCCACCATTACCACAGCTAACTTGTCCTCCATGCCTGTCTTCAGCTCTTCTGGCAATAGGACCAGTAGTTTGCCTCAAGTTGTCATGAGGTGGAGCAATACATATCATATTCATTTTGAAAATCCTGGACTCCCTAGAATCCACAATTTTGGGGAAATGTGTAACAAATTTTGCTATTCTATATTAATATGTTTAGTCATAATTTCTTATATTCCAGGATTCAATAGGCCTCAAAAACTATTTCACTTGGTCAACAAATAACTTTATCACAAGGGAAGTGTCCTCAGAAAATTACATAATATTTAAATCAAGTTTTTTTAATTTTCGCATCATTATCTATACCTAAAAAAAAAAATTAAACGTTTTAATTTTTACTTTGGCTGCTAAGGCTTATATTAGACATACTTTCTATTCTCTAGAGATCACTTACAGTATCTGTAGTTCTCTTATAATCATCATAGACAGGATCACAATGAAAAATAACACTGATTTCACAGCTCGCCCACCTCTCCCTGCACCATGACCTCTGCACAGATCACAAAGCATGCTTAGACAGCACTCCAATGTGTCAATTGTCAATGAGTCAGAACCTGTTAATAGAAAGTAAAATAACAACATCTACTATCAGAAGGTAAAACTCAAAAAGAATGAATTCCCCCATGCACTAATAGCTGAATGAATCGGTATCAACGGCCTGGAGAACTGATAGGTGGGGGAGATGTCAATCAGGTATGTCAAATTTTGGACTGCCAATCACTTTGTTTTCCCAGAAATAAGCTGCCACCAGGCATGTGAGGCGATGGCTTTTTCATAGAAGACACATGAGTGCTCGGAAGATCAAGCGCTTCTGTGTATGGCAGAGTTGTCTGAGATATCTGTTGGCTGAACAATAGGATGAACCATCATTTGGCGGACAGCCATGTATAAGACCATCTTCTATTTCACTATCTATTGTTAACTATTACAAAATACTTTATAAAGGTAATGTATTACCTGGAAACTATAGTGTTTAATTCTGTTTTGTGATAAAAATGAAATTGAATAAACCAAGTACCTCATATTTAAACAGGCCAGGTCAGCAAACACCCAACAAATGTCCATTCTTTCAAGGGCAATGATATCTAAGCTGACTTATCGCCTTAACAACCTATGTCGTATTGTTTTATCATTATAGGCCACTAAGGAAAAATGAAGCCCAGATCAATCACTTATGTCGTTATATAATATCAATGCCAATTTGTGTGCACTGGATCCCATCAATTCTGCAATAACGTGATCATGTGGTTACCATAGCAGATAGAGGCCTATCATGCCTATTGTGGTCCTCCTGTGAAGCTCAAATGAGAACTGCAATTTTATATATCTTGTACTTTTTTATAGATTTATTTATTTTATTTCAAATCTCAAAATTTTTTTATTACCACTAAAATAATAAAAAGAAATGGGCAAGTTTGATACCGCCCTAATCTTACTGACTGGGGAAAATCATGTTTCCAGATCATAATTATGAGACAATGAGTGCTGTAAAAACAAGCCACAAAAAACAATGGCAGTATTGTGAAGGTTGTTTTTATATTTGCACAGCAGTTGTAATATTTTTATCATTTTCCATTGCATTGTATGGTAAAATAAATTGCGTCATGCAAAGCTAAAACTTGCCCCACAAAAATCATGCTATTTTATGGCTATTTTGACAAAAAGAATGACAAACTAATGGAAGACGGGGCGGAAAAAAAGAAAGTCCAAAATAAAAAATGAAGGTCCTTAAAGGAATAAAAATTATTGCCATTGGCAGCACATGAGCTGCTGAGCTGCTGATGGCATGATATTCTATGGGCACAAAATGATTGTAATAATGACATTCTGTATAGAACATTTGTTGTCTTAAGTGACCAGGCCAATAAATGACTGATGGTCATTTAAAAGCCTGGATTAAGCCATGTAAACAAACCTTAAGACCACATTCACATGTTCAGTATTTGGTGAGTATTTTTTCTCAGTATTTATAAGCCAAAACCAGAAGAGGAACAATCAGAGGAAAAGTATAATAGAAACAAGTGCACCAATTGTGCATTTTTGACCCACTCCTGGTTTTGGCATACAAATACTGATATAAAATACTGACCAAATAGTGCTAGTGTGACTGTAGCATAAGGCTCAGTAATACCTAACTAACTCCCTTGAAATGTAAGAGAAAGCCCTACTAACCTGATAGAAATGAACAGGTTGTGTGTCTATATTATGTACTATACACACTGCCCTCTTGGTCTATCTGCCAAAAGCTTTTTGAATCAAAGTCACAAATGAGTAAATATAGAAAGTAGAGTAAAAAGAAAAAATTTAAATTATACTTCTATTCTCTTCATTAAAAACTGTACTGGAAAAAGGATGTCATTGTAGCCTTAGGGTTTGACTGCGAAGTAGAGTCTAAGGGATTGACTATTCCTTAATATCAACTCTATTACAAAGACATGGACTTTCCCAGAGGGATTTCAAGGTCATTATCCCAGAATATCCTTCTATAGTAGGAGCTGACATATGTTTGAAGACGAGGTGTAAGTTTAAAGCCATGGTTGTTCATTGTAACTGAAGTATATGAGCAGAGAACACAGCAAGTTGGTGACAAGAATGATGGAACCAAGAACAGTCATAAGAAAAGTATCAGCAAAGAGTCAGTAAATTGGACTTTTGTTGTATAAGTGATTTGAGCATTTTATTCTAATTTTGTTGACTGTGAAACTTGAAGATTAAGCACTACTGCACTGGTGCACATACCTTCCACATGGAAACACTGGTGAACATACCTTCCACATGGAAACAAGGCCAAGCAACTCAACTATGCACAAAAACATAGCAACTGGGATCCAGAAAAATGGCAGCAGGTGTTCAGGACTGATGAGTCAAAATGTGAAATGTTTGGCTGCAACAGAAGGCAATTTGTTCATTGAAACATGGTGGAGGCTCCTTGAAATTTCATGGCTGCAAATTAATAAAATGGAGTTGGGAATTTGGTCAGGATTAATGATGTCCTCAATGCTGAGAAATAAGGGCATATACTTCCCAAGCAATACCATACAACCAAGCAATACCATCAAAGAGGCGTCTGATAGGTTCCCACTTTATCCTGCCGCAAGACAACTACCCTAAACATACAGCCAATGTAAAGAAGAACAAGGAGTCCTGGAAGTCATGATATGGCTCTCACAGAACATTGATCTCAACATCTTTAGGTCTGTATGGGATCTGTGATGTTAGTCACTTCTCATGGCCAAGCCGTGAGTCATGATAGTCAAGGAGTCCAAGGTCAGAAGCCAGGAGGGTGAATCATAAACTGAAGGAAGAGACAAAAGTTTAGTCAGGTAACCTTCCGAGGTCAGAATACCAGGAGGATAGTGGAGCAGATCAGTAGGGGTTAAACAGAAGGATGGTCAGAATGAAGTCCAAGGTCAGGCAACAAAAGATCAAAATAAAAAATGCAAGGTACAGAGGGAACAAACCACACTTAGCTGAATGTACTGTACATCTGGCAGAGGTCTGGGAGAAACAGCTCAGCTAAGCAGCCTGGCAATCACCAGAGATAATGAACACTTGGAGACAGCCAGATCCACCCACTTTCAGATTGGACAGCAGAGCTGTCAATCAACACACTGACAGCTCAGCACACCCCAGCACCAGACTGGATGATTGAGCTGTCAATCGAACCAGCAACAGCTTCAGCTACCCCTGTACCGTATTGGATGGTTGAGCTGTCAATAACTGCATCTCAGACACACGGAAGGGTGGAACGATGACCGGATCACATAAACAGACACAAGGATTTATGCAAGCAACATCCACAGAAGATAAGTGTTTAGTTCTCCCTATTTGGAGATGAAAGACTTTACTGTGGTTGTAGGATTCTGTGGTGCCTCTGTCCTTCATTGGAGCAATGTAAAATTGGATACATACCACATGTTTAAGTATGCGGCCATGTGTGCATGAACTTTTATACTTCAAGTTAGTTGTTTGCACCCATAAAAAGTCTGACACCAGTATAAATACATTTATTGCTCATTATTTCAGTGTTGGGCCTGCTATACTCTTTCATTTCTTAGCCATAAAACAATGGCCCCAGGCTAATGAGCCTTAGAATGGGTGAAAAAGTTTGTTGATATTCTCCTGTAACTCTACAAACTTTTTGCCTCCGGCAACAACCGAATAAACATTTATGTAAATGTCATTTCCCAGAAACAATTCACCATTAAATTTTTTTGAAAGCTCAATAACATTCTATGAATTATTGACCTGTTGTCATAATTTTACTTTAATTTCAAATAAACAATAAAGTCCAACTTCCATTTAGATTAGTGTATCGTTTGCAGTCAAGGATCTCCTTTCATTTCACTCCCTGCATTGTATTGACCTATTTAGAATTATAATTGATTTTGATGTAGTTAATCCTCTGCTCCATTCCTTGGTTATATTATTTTATTGTGCTGTTGCTGGTAAACACTTCAATAAAAACTGATGCTGTTCCAGTCAAGTATTAAATCGTGCCCTGAATTACTTTTAGTGCACTTCAAAAAGACCAGGGAGGTGGTTTTTTTCCCCCGCGTCAGTAACTAGTGGGATATAATGTTGCACAGACTATGGTTGGTAAATCACTTTTTGTTCATTGTTAATGTTGCTGCAAGTCTGAAAGAAAATAGTAGAGAAAGGGTCTTTAAATTGTCTCTGAAAGCTCTGTGTCTTTATTTGTTCTGTCTTCCGAAATGTATTTACATGATCCGGCCTGCATTGCTTGGGAATTTGTTTTTCATGCGGCATGATTCGATTTTATTGCCCAGATATTACTTAAGTCTAAATCTATCTGCCTCAACAAATTCAGCACTTAATGTTGGAAACTTGCTTAAAGGTACAACCCACAGTAAGTAAAATAGCTATAAAATTATTCTCGGCAGCATTTCCTACCTTATTTCTCCTCCTGAGTTCTATAGCAGTAAACCATGTCAGCGCCGCATGCTCTCAGACGCTGAACTCTCTTTGACGATGCTGGATGACATGAGATTAAGACATACTTAAAAGAAGAGGCATGTTAACCTGCTGCAATACCCCGTGAAAATATTTATATACTCCCATCTCATCCTTTACTAGAACGTTAATAGAAACTCTTTAATATTTTGCAAGCAACTTGTAACGTTCACTGCTTGACCCGATCAAAACAAGAAAGAATTCAATGTTTCTGAAATTCTTTAAATCCAGATATGATGGTTGCATCACTTTTATTGGTATCTTAAAAGTATACATCCGCCAAATGGCATCCACCCACTTCGGTAACTTTGCTCACAACTCCAGGGTGGGGCATCTTTTGCGGATGGAAACGTCAGCAAATTAAATTAACCAATTACTAGAGAGAAGACACCCAAGGATTTTGACATTACTCTTCTGGTTTTTTTTATTTTTTTGCTGGGGGCAATAATGGGCTCCTTCCTATCGATCCCTATTCCCTAGTGTTAAGAATACCTGCTGTGGATGCAATCATGCTCTGCCGGTCTGTCCTCGCTGGGGGCAGAGTTATCGCACATCACATTTGGGTGGTGCGACTACACAAGGTAGTGCTTTGTGTATGTGTAGCGCCCCCACTGCCGCAGGGCCGAGGGGTACCCGGTACCGGGCCTCTGAGTCTCTGCTCTGGGGTTGTCACGGTGGCTAGGCCTGGTCCGTGACCCTGCTGAGGGGCGTACAGTGATAGATATGATGGATGTGGATGGTGGTGGTGGTGCGGTGCAGTAAATAACGAGGACACCAGGTTGCAGTCTCTTTACCTCTTTACTGAAGGTCTCTGGGTCCTCAGTCCGGAATACGGTTCACCAGGCTGCGCAAGTCCGGCCGGTCCGATGGCACCTCCAGAGTTCTCTTTGCAGGTGGAAATCTGTGCCTTCCTGCTTGCGCTATGTGTTGTGGTCCTCCCCTGCTGTGCTTACGGGATAGTCCCCACAACTGTTGTGTCTGTTTCTCGTGTTCCCTCACAACAACTCGATTAGATGATGTTCTGCTAATCCTCCGTCCCTCCCGGTGTTATGGTTGGGACGCTCCCGTATGACGGGTAGGCTCGGAGCTCTTCCGGGACCCTAGAGTCGCCCCTCTCCACAGGTTGCCCCCCAAGTCTGCATAGGTGATTTAGGTGAGACAGCCCGCCTGTGACTGACTGTCCTGCCGTTGGTTTGAAGTATTGCTTGGAGCTAGATATATGAATACTTCCTCGGCGTTCCGGCCGCCGGTTGTGCGCCTCAGTAGGATGTTGCCTCGGTCTTACAGCACGACTCCTACTGGTATTCTCCTTCTTGCTTTGATCTCGTTTCTCACTCAGCACAATATATCTCGCTTCTGATCCTTTCTTAGGGCACCGCCGCTATGCTGAGCAGGCACGGTCCCGTGACGTTCTTTCTTGTTGCCAGGCCTCTGTCAGGGTCCCAAACCTGACAGGGACCCTACCGAATCTTCCCCCCACAACACCTCCTGCCACAAGGTGTTGCCTGGTTCCAACCCAGTCAGCTTTCTGAACTAACTTCCTGCCTGACCCCCAGTTTACCCACACGGTGAGGAGTGGCCTAATAAATAGCACCCTTAGCTCCCCCTGGAGGCCCGACTGTGAAATGTATTGGTGTATGTGATACCTGGTCAGATGAACTCCTTCAGTGCAATCAGACGTACCATAGCCCCCCTTAGCGGCGGAGCCACAGTACTGCAATGACCAGGACTCTGGGGCTCTGCACTTCCCCCCGGTTAAATCCAGTACTCCGGGACTGGGAAGAAAACAACAATACATGTCAGCAAAAAGACATACAATTTTTGTGAGTGCAATAACAATAAGCATACTTGAACAGAGCTTCCCTTTATGGGAGGTGAGAACACTTGAACGTTACAAACATGGTTAAATACCTTTAATTAACTTTACTATAAATAACTTTTCTTACCCAACCGGGTATTCTATTTAGTGCAAATTTCTGAACAATAATTTAACATTGCCTTTAAGGATGTACACTCTAAATCCACTAAAGACCTTCTTATAACACGTTATAAGGCTTAAGCAACTGTGCTACATTCTCCTACTTTATTTCTGCAGGACCGCCTGTCCTAACGGCTCCAGACCTACTGCCTCTCCTTTCTATGCAGGACCGCTCTGTTCAGTCCGGGCCTACTGCCCTTCCACCACTATACACAGTATAGAACATAACATTTTTCCTTCAGTTTAAAACTACTGAGCCTTCTCTGTATGGCTCCTAGGAGGACTCACCAACTAACCCCATCCGGGTTCACTCCCTGTCCTCATCCTTTCATCAACATTATCAACCATTTCTCACAATTAACTAGGTAGTTACATTTAACGTTTTCATATCAGCATTATTACTTTCTTTCAAGACATCATTATCACTTTACTGTTTTAAGACAGTACTACTCATAAGTGCACAGGTAAACATCCCCTTTAAGAGGGGACCAAGTCTTTATGAGGTAGCGCAGCTTCTTCAGCTACCAGTCCGTACACCGTAGGACTCCGGTACAAGTTCCAATAACCGTATCTTCGCAAAGAGTCCGTCTTTTATATAAAACCAGTAGGGAGCACCTTTAAGAAGGTGCAACTATGTACAAGAAGTTTGTATCATGCATTGTTCATGATTCAGCAGTTTCTTAGTAACGGAGCAAAAAGTAGAAAAACAAACAAAGAGCAATAGGGATCCCGGGTCAACAAAGGGATCCCTTTAAGAGTTAACCCTGGACGGGTTTTAGCAGCAACATAGCAGAAAACAAACAGTTTGAAGAAATATTTACATGTTCAGAAAATTAAGACATTTATTTGAACCATTCAGGAGGCAGCACCGGCGGAGGCAACCCCTTTGGGTATTGCGAGCCGCCCGGTACTGCATAAGGGGATCTATTGTCCCATCTGGGGGTCTGTGTACTCACAGTCTTCAATTCTGGGGCAGCAGGAACACCGGTCACCTGAGGAGGTGCTTCCTTGGCCACGACAGCGGTGGAGGTCACAATGCTGCGAGTCGTGGTCTTTACAATGGTGCATGTTGGGGTGACCACCGTGGCCTCAGTGGTGATCGTAGGCCGACCACAAGGGAGCACCTTGGCCACGGGGGCCAGCTTCTCTGGCACCTTAGTCGGGGGTTCCATCGACTTCCGCTTGCAGACATTTAAAGCGAACCACCCCTTCTTTCCAAAGTGCCGGGTGTAGGTCACTTCATCCCCTGGGTAGAGGTCCCGGTCCGGGTGACCCTCCCTCAAGTGAGACTCGACATCCCTCCGGTTAACAAACACTTCCGCATACAGGCCCGGCTCTTTAATGAAGCCCCAGCCTCCGCGGAGCTTGAAGGTGGTGATAACGCCCTGCCTGCGCGGGGCCTGGTGAGCGGTGGGGTCCTTGCGGGCCCGATCCTTGACCGCCAAATCTTTCTGGTGGTAGACCTCTAGCCCGGCCTGGTATTCTTTCCGTTGCTTCCCCCACTGCTGCTCTAGCTGAACCTGGTATTCCTCCCAGCTTAGGGCCTGTACCATCTCCCCCTCTTGGGTCTTCACCCCGGGGAACCCCATGAGGTTAGATCGTGGGTTCACCCAGCGGCACACTGTGCGCTCGGCGCGGACTTCACACAGCAAAGCAGTGGGTCTAAGCGGGGCTTCCAGGTGGTGTTCCATACCCGTGGGATCCTCCCATGGCAACAGGCGCTGAAGTCTATGGGTTCCAGGGAGAGGGGGTGCCGCAACGGGGCCTACTAGCAGGCCCTCGGTCGGCGGGACGGGGTCGGCAAACTCACCAACCGATGCAGGCTCTTCCTCCGCGGCGGGTCCCTCTGGCGGTGTCGGCGAGGACCTCGGCAGCAGTATAAGATCCGATGCTGGAAAACTGCTGTCCGGCGCCGCCTGGTGCGGAGCCTGGGCCTTCACGTTCAGCTGAAGGAGCTGGTCGAGCAAGCTCTCCATCTCGACCTGCAGGAGTTCGGTGCTGTCCGCGGAGAACTGGCTGTTGCGCTCATCCGGGTAGTTGGGGGAGACTTCCGCTTCAACCCCACTTTCGGGTTCGGAGCTGCTGGCCATTGCGTCCTCCACGTGGGCCACTTCCTGGTCCTTTTCCCGCTCTCTCCTTCGTGGGCGGTGTCGTCTTCTCGGTCTCCGCCCTCCGTTGAGGATCAGGAGGCGGATCTCTGCTGCTGACGGGCACGTCCTCACGGTGCAGAAATATTTAGACTGGGCGGCCATTGTCGTTCGCGCTCTTCAGCTTGTCCACGCCTACTCCACACCCCTCTTCTTCTCCTGCGCTCTCCTCAGCGCTGTAATGGCGGCAGATTTTGGCGGTAAATGGCGCGGCAGTCTTTGCAATAAAGTACAGTCCAAACACAGTAAATCACAGTTCCAAGGCACACATGACCTGATTCTTCAGGCTTAAGTAGATCCTGTTCGTGACGCCAAGTTGTAGCGCCCCCACTGCCGCAGGGCCGAGGGGTACCCGGTACCGGGCCTCTGAGTCTCTGCTCTGGGGTTGTCACGGTGGCTAGGCCTGGTCCGTGACCCTGCTGAGGGGCGTACAGTGATAGATATGATGGATGTGGATGGTGGTGGTGGTGCGGTGCAGTAAATAACGAGGACACCAGGTTGCAGTCTCTTTACCTCTTTACTGAAGGTCTCTGGGTCCTCAGTCCGGAATACGGTTCACCAGGCTGCGCAAGTCCGGCCGGTCCGATGGCACCTCCAGAGTTCTCTTTGCAGGTGGAAATCTGTGCCTTCCTGCTTGCGCTATGTGTTGTGGTCCTCCCCTGCTGTGCTTACGGGATAGTCCCCACAACTGTTGTGTCTGTTTCTCGTGTTCCCTCACAACAACTCGATTAGATGATGTTCTGCTAATCCTCCGTCCCTCCCGGTGTTATGGTTGGGACGCACCCGTATGACGGGTAGGCTCGGAGCTCTTCCGGGACCCTAGAGTCGCCCCTCTCCACAGGTTGCCCCCCAAGTCTGCATAGGTGATTTAGGTGAGACAGCCCGCCTGTGACTGACTGTCCTGCCGTTGGTTTGAAGTATTGTTTGGAGCTAGATATATGAATACTTCCTCGGCGTTCAGGCCGCCGGTTGTGCGCCTCAGTAGGATGTTGCCTCGGTCTTACAGCACGACTCCTACTGGTATTCTCCTTCTTGCTTTGATCTCGTTTCTCACTCAGCACAATATATCTCGCTTCTGATCCTTTCTTAGGACACCGCCGCTATGCTGAGCAGGCACGGTCCCGTGACATTCTTTCTTGTTGCCAGGCCTCTGTCAGGGTCCCAAACCTGACAGGGACCCTACCGAATCTTCCCCCCCCACAACACCTCCTGCCACAAGGTGTTGCCTGGTTCCAACCCAGTCAGCTTTCTGAACTAACTTCCTGCCTGACCCCCAGTTTACCCACACGGTGAGGAGTGGCCTAATAAATAGCACCCTTAGCTCCCCCTGGAGGCCCGACTGTGAAATGTATTGGTGTATGTGATACCTGGTCAGATGAACTCCTTCAGTGCCATCAGACGTACCATAGCCCCCCTTAGCGGCGGAGCCACAGTACTGCAACGGCCAGGACTCTGGGGCGCTGCATATGGAAATTGTGAGTGATGTGGGAACGCAGGACACCACGCTTCCCACTTGTTTCGTGGCCCGGGAGACATTGGATGCTGTATCCCCTGTTTGCCAGGCCACACGGGACGCTGCCTTGTCTGGTGTAAACCAGTGGTGGGAATATGTGCACCCTGCAGTTCAGGTGAGCAGGAAGTGGGAGGAATGCATCACCTGAGTTTTATCATTACCAATGGGCTGGCTGTTTAAAGCCTGCTACTATCCAGTTCAGTTCAGTTCCCTTGTTAGTGGATGGTGAGTACTTCCTGGTTGGGTTCTGGTTGCTTCTCAAGCAGTTGCTAATGGCCTTTACTGGTTCTTTTTTTATTAGCCATTAACTTATGATTTCCTTTTGGTTTTCAGTTGGGTATTATGCTACTGGATTTGGATTTACTCTTGTTACCAGACTTTAAATCGTCCGTGTCATCAGATGCCAGCTATCCTGCAAAGAGCTCTGGAAGCCCCTCTCAACTTCGGGAGAGGGTGAAGAATATCCCATCCAATAAGGACTTGCCTAGCAGTGGTGGCTTGCACAGTGCATCAGTGACAGCTTTTGCTGGTCCAATGCGAGTCGCTACAGAGTAGTTATTCCTGCACATAACACAATGCAGGATTGAACTAGAGCTGGACTTACTTTGATACATGAAGATAGTAGAAGTAAACATTCAGTGGACATTCCCTGGGCACAATAAGCTCATAAATGATGTATTATTTATTCGTAAAGAATCAAATCATTTTATTTCATAGTGTTTTTGGTATATTTCTTAGTACTTGAGTAAGTAGAGGATCATAGTAATCACAGTTACTTGGCATCCAAAATGAAACGTGTGTGACCTGGTATTCATTGTGGTGAGGTTGACAACGTGAAACACGATAAGTTTGTAGAATCCAGTAGAGTCTAACATTCATAAAGCACTACTCCAACTTTTTTATTATTATTGTGGTGTAGGAGTGGTGATGCTAATCTAAGTTCCCTGTCCCTCTTCTCACACTTATCAGGTGCCGTCTTCAGCTGTTTCCAGTGCCGCTCTGATCAGTCTCTATCAATTTGTGACCTGCCGGATCGCTCCAGCAAACTCATTGTAAATCTGTGAGAGCCAGAGCAAAGCCAGAACAAGACTCTCATAGACTTACATTGAGAAATTGTGACTTTTGGTCAGTAAGAGGTTGTGGACATAAGATAGCAGCAAGGGATCAGCGCGATGCCAGGAAGAGCTGAAGGTGGCGGCTGGTATGTATGAGACTACGGGCAAGGAACATAGATCAGTAGCACCACTCTAGCACTAAAATAAAAAAGTCTGGCACGTAAAGAGCCTTCACATCATCTGATGAAATGATTTTTAAGCAGGCTTATAAATCATCGTTCTCAGCAGCACGACGTTCTGTGTAACCAAGGCTTGAGCTGCCGAGAACAATGGCAGCCTATGTGCACTGAATGATGTATTACACATCATTCAGTGCTCATATTAAAGAGCTGTCTGCTTGAGTAAATAGGCTATTAAACAATAATATTTGCTGATTAGGGGTCATTCAGTTCACTGAAAAGGACCTTTAGTTATAGTACTGTCT
This sequence comes from Ranitomeya variabilis, assembly GCF_051348905.1. Classification (NCBI taxonomy): domain Eukaryota; kingdom Metazoa; phylum Chordata; class Amphibia; order Anura; family Dendrobatidae; genus Ranitomeya; species Ranitomeya variabilis. The sequence continues at coordinate 332,902,065 of NC_135233.1, read as the reverse complement.
TAACAGTGATCACCACAGATCCCCCGTAATAGTGACAGCCACAGTTGTTCCCAATAATGTGCAGATAGCAGTGCCAGCCATAGTTCCTCCATTATCTTGCAATTCATATTGCTCTCTATAACAGAGTCCCCATCGCAGCCACAATGCCAGATTACAGCTCCTTCTACACTACCCTATAAAAGTGCTATCCACATGGATATATTTACAGTACTAGCTAAGTCTAGATATGATAAAGAAGAGAACCACAAAATAACAGGGAAACACCTAAGGCCTGTTAAAAACCAGAACTGAAAAGAAAAGACAAAAAGCCAAAGGCCATGTACTCAGGGATCACTTAAAATAGACAAATATTTTAGTTGATAGTATAGAAAACTGAATAAAAACACACAAAACATTTAAAAGTCATAAAATAACACGAATGTTATACAGAGTTGCTCACAATAGAACTGCAGCCCTCAAACAAGTGACATGACATAAGTAATTGGTGCAAATATGGATATGCGAAGATACAATAATGTCAATATGAACATATATGGTCGGCACACCGAAAAAAAACTAAAAAATATATTATAGTGTAAAAGTCATATATGATGGAAAAAACCCATTTGTTTCTGTGGGTATATAATAATGATATGAGGCAATCAAGGACAAGGAAAGACACACACAAAAATATGATAACCTGCACACTAATCTGTTGTGAATTCCGCTCTTGGGCTCCCTCCGGTGGTTGTAAGTGGCATTTTTGCGAGTTCTGCTCTTGGGCTCCCTCCGGTGGTTTTAAGTGGTACTGCTGCTCCTTGGATTTAGTAGTCAGCAGCTGCTTCCACTGATTGTCTTTCTGGCTCGACTATTTAGCCTGGTTCTATCCTTCAGCCTGTGCCAGTTGTCAATGGTTCCTGGTTGGATTCACATCTCTGCTTGGATTTCCCTGATATTCTGACCAGTTCAGCAAAGATAAGTCCTTGCTTTGTTCTTTTGCAGTCCTCTTGTTGTGGACTTAATCTTTCTGCACTTTCTATGTTTTTTCTAGTCCAGCTTGTCAGTATGGATTTATTCAGTTAAGCTGGAAGCTCTGGGAAGCAGATTTACCCTCCACACCTTTAGTCAGGTGTGGAGATTTTTGTAAACTCTGTGGTGGATTTTTCTAGTTTTTAATACTGACCGCACAGTATTCTTTCCTGTTCTATTTATCTAGTTAGACTGGCCTCCTTTGCTACATCCTGGTTTCATTCTGCGTATGTCATTTCCCTCTCCACTCACAGTCAATATTTGTGGGGGGCTGTCCTATCCTTTGGGGATTTTCTCTGAGGCAAGATAGCTTTCCTGTTTCTATCTTTAGGGGTAGTTAGTCCTCCGGCTGTGACGAGGTGTCTAGGGAGTGACAGGAACATCCCACGGCTACTTCTAGTGTTGTGTTAAGCTCAGGAACTGCGATCAGTACAGGTACCACCTCCTCCAGAGCACGTCCCATGTTGCTCCTAAACCACCAGCTCATAACAGTACAACTTGCCAAAAATGAATTAAATGCATCTCAAAAGAAGGAAAAGGAAGTTCTGAGCCATTTTTTTTTCTCTGCAGTCTGTTTTGTCTTTTTTTCCTCTTAATCTCTGGGTGGTTCAGGATTTTGGCGCTGGCATGGATGTTCAGGGTTTGTTTTCTCGTGTGGATCAACTTGCTGCAAGAGTACAGAGTATCCAAGATTATGTTGTCCAGACTCCGCCTTTAGAGCCTAGAATTCCAACCCCTGATTTGTTTTTTGGGGACAGATCCAAGTTTTTGAACTTTAAAAATAACTGCAAATTGTTTTTTGCCTTGAAACCCCGTTCCTCTGGTGATTCCATTCAGCAGGTTAAAATTGTCATCTCTCTGCTGCGTGGTGACCCTCAGGACTGGGCATTCTCCCTTGAATCAGGGGATCCGGCATTGCTTAATGTAGATGCATTTTTTCAAGCGCTCGGATTATTGTATGACGAACCTAATTCTGTGGATCATGCATAAAAGACCTTGTTGGCCCTGTGTCAGGGTCAGGAAGCGGCAGAAGTATACTGCCAGAAATTTAGAAAATGGTCTGTGCTCACTAAATGGAATGAGGAGGCTCTGGCAGCAATTTTCAGAAAGGGTCTTTCTGATGCCCTTAAAGATGTTATGGTGGGGTTCCCCACACCTGCTGGTTTGAGCGAATCTATGTCTCTAGCCATTCAGATTGATCGGCGCCTGCGCGAGCGCAAAGTTGTGCACCATATGGCAGTGTCCTCTGAGCAGAGTCCTGAGCCTATGCAATGTGATAGGAATTTGACTAGAGCAGAACGGCAGGGATTCAGACGCCAGAATAGGCTGTGTTTTTACTGTGGTGATTCTTCTCATGTTATTTCTGATTGCCCTAAGCGTACTAAGAGGGTCGCTAGGTCTGTTACCATCAGTACTGTACAGCCTAAATGTCTCTTATCTGTGACCTTGATTTGCTCATTATCATCCTTTTCTGTCATGGCATTTGTGGATTCAGGCGCTTCCCTGAACTTGATGGACTTGGAATTCGCCAGGCGCTGTGGTTTTTCCTTGCAGCCTTTGCAGAGCCCTATTCCTTTGAGGGGCATTGATGCTACGCCATTGGCCAAGGATAAACCTCAGTATTGGACTCAGCTGACCATGTGCATGGCTCCAGCACATCAGGAAGATTGCCGTTTTCAGGTGTTGCATAACATAGTTACATAGTTACATAGTTACATAGTTATTAAGGTTGAAGGAAGACTTTAAGTCCATCTAGTTCAACCCATAGCCTAACCTAACATGCCCTAACATGTTGATCCAGGGGAAGGCAAAAAAAACCCCATGTGGTAAGAGTAAGCTCCACATTGGGGAAAAAAATTCCTTCCCGACCCCACATACAGCAATCAGATTAGTTCCCTGGATCAACGCCTTATCAAGGAATCTAATATATATACCCTGTAACATTATACTTTTCCAGAAAGGCATCCAGTCCCCTCTTAAATGTAAGTAATGAATCACTCATTACAACATCATACGGCAGAGAGTTCCATAGTCTCACTGCTCTTACAGTAAAGAATCCGCGTCTGTTATTATGCTTAAACCTTCTTTCCTCCAGACGTAGAGGATGCCCCCTTGTCCCTGTCACCGGTCTATGATTAAAAAGATCACCAGAAAGGTCTTTGTACTGTCCCCTCATATATTTATACATTAAAATAAGATCACCCCTTAGTCTTCGTTTTTCCAAACTAAATAGCCCCAAGTGTAATAACCTATCTTGGTATTGCAGACCCCCCAGTCCTCTAATAACCTTGGTCGCTCTTCTCTGCACCCGCTCCAGTTCAGCTATGTCTTTCTTATACACCGGAGACCAGAACTGTGCACAGTATTCTAAGTGTGGTCGCACTAGTGACTTGTATAGAGGTAAAATTATGTTCTCCTCATGAGCATCTATGCCTCTTTTACTGCATCCCATTATTTTATTTGCCTTTGTAGAAGCGGCCTGACACTGGCCACTGAATATGAGTTTGTCATCCACCCATACTCCCAGGTCTTTTTCATTGACGGTTTTGCCCAGAGTTTTAGAATTAAGCATATAGTTATACATCTTATTACTTCTACCCAAGTGCATGACTTTACATTTATCCCCATTAAAGCTCATTTGCCATTTATCAGCCCAAGCTTCTAGTTTACATAAATCATCCTGTAATATAAAATTGTCCTCCCCTGTATTGATTACCCTGCAGAGTTTAGTGTCATCTGCAAATATTGAAATTCTACTCTGAATGCCCCCTACAAGGTCATTAATAAATATAACTTGCATGATGTTGTTGTACTGGGTTTTCCATGGTTACAGGGACATAATCCTGTGCTGGATTGGAAATCTATGTCTGTGACTAGTTGGGGTTGTCAAGGGGTACATAATGACGTTCCTTTGATGTCAATTTCCTCTTCCCCCTCTTCTGAAGTTCCTGAGTTTTTGTCGGATTTCCAGGATGTATTTGATGAGCCCAAGTCCAGTTCCCTTCCTCCACATAGGGACTGTGATTGTGCTATTAACTTGATTCCTGGCTGTAAGTTCCCTAAGGGCCGACTTTTCAATCTGTCTGTGCCAGAGCATGCCGCTATGCGGAGTTATGTTAAGGAGTCTTTAGAGAAGGGGCATATTCAGCCGTCTTCGTCACCATTGGGAGCGGGATTGTTTTTTGTTGCCAAGAAGGATGGCTCCTTGAGACCCTGTATTGATTATCGCCTTCTTAATAAGATCACAGTCAAATTCCAATACCCTTTACCTTTGCTTTCTGATTTGTTTGCTCGGATCAAGGGGGCTAGTTGGTTTACTAAGATTGACCTTCGAGGGGCATATAATCTTGTTCGTATTAAACAGGGTGACGAATGGAAAACTGCATTTAATATGCCCGAAGGCCATTTTGAATACCTTGTGATGCCTTTCGGGCTTTCTAATGCTCCTTCTGTATTTCAGTCCTTCATGCATGATATTTTCCGCAATTATCTTGATAAATTCATGATTGTGTATTTGGATGATATTTTGATTTTTTCCGATGATTGGGAGTCTCATGTGAAGCAGGTCAGGATGGTATTCCAGATCCTTCGTGATAATGCTTTATTTGTGAAGGGGTCTAAGTGCCTATTTGGAGTTCAGAAAGTCTCTTTTTTGGGTTTTATTTTTTCTCCCTCGTCTATAGAAATGGATCCTATTAAGGTCCAAGGCATTCATGACTGGATTCAACCCACATCTGTGAAGAGTCTTCAGAAATTTTTGGGCTTTGCTAATTTTTATCGCCGTTTCATTGCCAACTTTTCCAGTGTGGTTAAGCCCCTGACCGATTTGACGAAGAAAGGCGCTGATGTGACGAATTGGTCCTCTGCGGCTGTTGAGGCCTTTCAGGAGCTTAAACGCCGATTTACTTCTGCCCCTGTGTTGCGTCAGCCGGATGTTTCTCTTCCTTTTCAGGTTGAGGTTGACGCTTCTGAGATTGGGGCAGGGGCCGTTTTGTCTCAGAGGAGTTCTGATGGTTCTTTGATGAAACCGTGTGCCTTTTTTTCCAGAAAGTTTTCGCCTGCGGAGCGCAATTATGATGTCGGCAATCGGGAGTTGTTGGCCATGAAGTGGGCATTTGAGGAGTGGCGACATTGGCTTGAGGGAGCCAAGCACCGCGTTTTGGTCTTGACCGATCATAAGAATCTGATTTACCTCGAGTCGGCCAAACGGCTGAACCCTAGACAGGCTCGATGGTCCCTGTTTTTCTCCCGTTTTGATTTTGTGGTCTCGTATCTTCCGGGATCTAAGAATGTTAAGGCTGATGCCCTCTTAAGGAGTTTTTTGCCTGATTCTCCTGGAGTCCTTGAGCCGGTTGGCATTCTTAAGGAAGGGGTGATTCTTTCTGCTATCTCCCCTGATTTACGGCGGGTGCTTCAGGAATTTCAGGCTGATAAACCTGACCACTGTCATGTGGGGAAGCTGTTTGTTCCTGATAGATGGACAAGTAAGGTAATTTCTGAGTTCATTGTTCGGTGTTGGCTGGTCATCCTGGGATTTTTGGTACCAGAGATTTGGTTGCTAGGTCCTTTTTGTGGCCTTCCTTGTCGCGGGATGTGCGTTCTTTTGTGCAGTCCTGTGGGACTTGTGCCCGGGCCAAGCCTTGCTGTTCCCGCGCTAGTGGGTTGCTTTTGCCTTTGCCGGTCACTGAGAGGCCCTGGACGCATATTTCCATGGATTTTATTTTGGATCTTCCTGTTTCCCAGAAGATGTCTGTTATCTGGGTGGTTTGTGACCGGTTCTCTAAAATGGTCCATTTGGTACCTTTGCCTAAATTGCCTTCCTCCTCTGACTTGGTTCCATTGTTTTTTCAGCATGTGGTTTGTTTGCATGGCATTCCGGAGAATATTGTGTCTGACAGAGGTTCCCAGTTTGTTTCTAGGTTTTGGCGGGCCTTTTGTGCTAGGATGGGCATTGATTTGTCTTTTTCTTCGGCATTTCATCCTCAGACAAATGGCCAAACTGAGCGAACTAATCAGACCTTGGAAACCTATTTGAGATGCTTTGTGTCTGCTGACCAGGATGATTGGGTGGCTTTCTTGCCGTTGGCCGAGTTTGCCCTTAATAATCGGGCTAGTTCGGCTACTTTGGTTTCGCCTTTCTTTTGTAATTTTGGTTTTCATCCTCGTTTTTCTTTGGGGCAAGTTGAGCCGTCTGATTGTCCTGGTGTGGATTCTGTGGTGGACAGCAGATTTGGACTCATGTGGTAGACAATTTGACGTTGTCTCAGGAAAAGGCTCAACGTTTTGTTATCCGCCGTCGGTGTGTTGGTCCCCGGCTTCGGGTGGGGGATTTAGTCTGGTTATCTTCTCATCATGTTCCTATGAAGGTTTCTTCCCCTAAGTTCAAGCCTCGGTTTAGTGGTCCTTATAAGATTTCTGAGATTATCAAACCGGTATCTTTTCGTTTGGCCCTTCCAGCCTCTTTTGCCATCCATAATGTTTTCCATAGATCTTTGTTGTGGAGATATGTGGTGCCCGTTGTTCCCTCTGTTGATCCTCCTGCCCCGGTGTTGGTTGATGGGGAGTTGGAATATGTGGTGGAGAAAATTTTGGATTCTCGTTTTTCGAGGCGGAGGCTTCAGTATCTTGTCAAGTGGAAGGGTTATGGCCAGGAGGATAATTCTTGGGTTGTTGCCTCCGATGTCCATGCCGCCGATTTGGTTCGTGCTTTTCACTTGGCTCGTCCTGATCGGCCTGGGGGCTCTGGTGAGGGTTCGGTGACCCCTCCTCAAGGGGGGATACTGTTGTGAATTCCGCTCTTGGGCTCCCTCCGGTGGTTGTAAGTGGCATTTTTGCGAGTTCTGCTCTTGGGCTCCCTCCGGTGGTTTTAAGTGGTACTGCTGCTCCTTGGATTTAGTAGTCAGCAGCTGCTTCCACTGATTGTCTTTCTGGCTCGACTATTTAGCCTGGTTCTATCCTTCAGCCTGTGCCAGTTGTCAATGGTTCCTGGTTGGATTCACATCTCTGCTTGGATTTCCCTGATATTCTGACCAGTTCAGCAAAGATAAGTCCTTGCTTTGTTCTTTTGCAGTCCTCTTGTTGTGGACTTAATCTTTCTGCACTTTCTATGTTTTTTCTAGTCCAGCTTGTCAGTATGGATTTATTCAGTTAAGCTGGAAGCTCTGGGAAGCAGATTTACCCTCCACACCTTTAGTCAGGTGTGGAGATTTTTGTAAACTCTGTGGTGGATTTTTCTAGTTTTTAATACTGACCGCACAGTATTCTTTCCTGTTCTATTTATCTAGTTAGACTGGCCTCCTTTGCTACATCCTGGTTTCATTCTGCGTATGTCATTTCCCTCTCCACTCACAGTCAATATTTGTGGGGGGCTGTCCTATCCTTTGGGGATTTTCTCTGAGGCAAGATAGCTTTCCTGTTTCTATCTTTAGGGGTAGTTAGTCCTCCGGCTGTGACGAGGTGTCTAGGGAGTGACAGGAACATCCCACGGCTACTTCTAGTGTTGTGTTAAGCTCAGGATCTGCGGTCAGTACAGGTACCACCTCCTCCAGAGCACGTCCCATGTTGCTCCTAAACCACCAGCTCATAACACTAATCACAGCCCAACTGAGGTATGACCGTTGTGTGTAAACACCCTCAGAAGACAAAAAAAATCATAAGGATACATGCAAATGGTCAAGCACAATGGAATATTGAAAAAAACATCATTCCGATATATGAAGACACTGTGAATACACACTCCAATAGTGTGGCACAGACAAATGGAAAGAAATGGAGGGACAAAGGATAAAGTGCATTTAGATAAAGAATGTCCCATGGAGCATAAAGTGCCTTTTAGACAAGGAGCGTCCCAGGAGGCACGAATGAAAACATAATCCTGCCTGAATAAGAGATGAAATGCATCAAATCTGAGATTCCTCACGAAACATGAGTGGGCACTGTAGTCCTGCCTAGCAAAAAAGTCACATGAAGAGAGCTGAAGAGATGCCCGACTCCTGTCACCACCCTAAATGGCCCCTGTGATTTCATGACTTAAATGTTTTTGTGTTTTTTCAGTTTCCTATAGTACCAAATATAATATTTATCTATATTAGGTGATCCCTGTGTACATTGCCTGTGGCTTTTTGTCTTTTCTGTTCATTTACAGTACTAGCTATAATCTATTTTTACAGTGCCAGAGAAATCCTGCATGTCCCCATTAAGGGGCTCTACCAGGAACTTATGATGTAAGCCAACACTGCAGTCTGAAAGCTGAGACTGATGACATCACCGAGCCACAGGAGGGTGATATCATCTAATAAAGCAAAGCAGGCATAAGACATTAGAACCAGGTCAGAGCTCCTATATAAAATGTCATACTTGTCTTGCCACTTCCCCACCCTAGGACATAGTAATAGCTATGTTGGTCCTGATTTAAAATCAAGGGGTAGATAAATAACGGGATTACCACGATAGAGAGAAGCCAGATGACCACAGCATCTGATTTCTCCTACTCATGCGCTGAATAGAAGCACTTCACCTTCTTTATAAACGGTGTAAATTTATTTTGGCAGTTCAGGGGATAGTCTGCCATGTTGGGAGCTCTGGGAGTTAGGGGTCTCAGAGGAGCACAGTTAGCCACTCATATCCTCTATATAATCTGGGTCCTGACTGACACACATTGTCAGAGCTAGCTTATGTTGCATGGCTGGGAGGATAGGAGTTGGTGGTTATAAGAGTAGGCAGTTGGTGGATTTATCTATGACTGTTGTTTGGTTTAGTGAGTGTGATAATTCCCTTTCTTTTCCTACTTTGGTTTTTCCCCATCCTCCACTCCACGGTGCATTCCTATGTTATGTGTGGGTGTATATCTGTATGTCTGATACTTTCCGTGTCCTCTGTTCATGTTACCTTGTTCGTCTGATTGGTGTACTACGGTGCACTGCTACTCCCCTTTTCCCCAGGTGGGGAAAGGGTACAGACAGAGGGCAAGATAAGGAGATTAGGCAAGGTGCCCTAGGAGATAAGGCAAGGTATGTGGCCCCGGCATCTTCACCTTCAGAAATAACTCTGGGAACATGGCAAGCTATGGCACCCCTACCATTAGGGACAGGGAAGGAGCCCCTGGTCCCGGGTCACCCGACAACAGAGTCGTGACAACTATCTTTTACAATGCCAACTTTGCCAATAGCAGATCAATTTTGCACCTGATTTTTTTTTGCTAGGCACTGTTCTGAATTATATAGAGGGTTTTTCCATGTGACCCAACACCTTATTATCTGGTTAGTTATGCACTTTGTCAGCAGCAAATCCTGAACCGAGCAACGAAATTCCCTCAACTCTGTTTGTCACATTTGATTCTGGTTTCACCGTATGTTATATTGATTCTAGCTGTAGGTTACTGACTAGAGGACATGGTCTGCATTCTCCCACGCAGGTTGTGAAGTGATATGAAAAGCAATTTAATCTTTTTTTGTCAATCAAGTATTATGAATTGCTTAGGTAGGAGACATTTACATAAATAATGGCAGACATTAGGTGTCATTAAATACAATTATAGTGAACCGCTATTAAATATCCATAGAAGCTAGCACCATTAAAAGTGAGTTTAATCAGATGCAAAATTAAATTGTTACATGAACGTCCTTTGTTTTACATGTAAGTAATACTAGTTCTTCAATACTTAACTGCAGAAATCCAGAAACTGGCATTAATATCCAGACGTGACATGGAAATTTGCTGCATATTGCTTTTGGCTGTTACTAAATCTTTAGACTCTATTATTTATTATATTTATTAATATTTAAAATAATAGAAATAAATATTCGTTATAGTCACACTTTTACCTTTTATGAAAATGGGAGACAAATCCACACTTGATTATCACACTGATTAGATTGGGAACACACGATACCCAATCACATGCAATGGAAAATACTGTTAAAAATAGAATGCTGGCTCTCATCACACATGGACAAACATTTTGCTACCTTCTGTTAAAACCACAAGAAAACGGAGAAAAAACGTCCACTTACTCATAATTAAAAAATATTCAAAATGTTTATTAATCCATAACAATCACATACATGTATAAATACATAGCCTACAAAATATGGGTGTGTAGTCCACACAACCATGTAGCAGGAGACACAAAAAGGAGAAACGTGGCACTGACCAGGCTAGAGGGGGAATACTCAAATATACCTTTTGGGTGTCAGCATAAATTCAACTCTAACGTATGGTATGTGACCATATATCATTATTATATCCCATGCTGGTATTTCACAGTTAACCTATTATTACTATCCGCTCATATATACAAAGTATATTGGTGCTTCATGATTGTAGTATTAAATGTTGCTTTTCTGTGTTTTCCACAGCAGTTAGTCAGAAGCCTATGGATTTTCGCACTCGGGACCAGACCTGGTTGTCTCGATTGCAGCAGGCCTTTAAGGAGGATAGTGTTGGTTCTGTTACTACGAGTGGTGGTGATTCCAAGGAGAGGATTGCCAGATTAAAATCATTGCTGTATAAGCGGACAAAGCTATGGTGGAATAGGGCTACGTTGGGGCAGTACCTGACTCGGAACCTGATCCCACGGGGCCTACGTGTTCAAATTTTCCCCTCTTACCCTATTGAGGATGAAATATTCAAGTCAGAGTGGGAGAATGTTGCCACTATGTGCTCCAGGGGTTTCATCAATTTGCTCATGAAATTAGATGAAACTAAATTGGGTGAAATAGAGAAGGAAATTGACGCTATTCAAATAGTCATAAAAGAGGAATTGACATCTGAAGCACTGGAGAAATTGAATGGTGATCTTGAGAGTGATTTCCTTAAATGGGAACAAGAGATCTGTGCTGTTAAGACAAAAAAACTACAAAGAGACAATTCAGACTATCGAGATAATCATGTGTATCGTTGGAGGACAGGTAAAATGAGAACTCGTCCAGTGTCACAGATAAGGTCGGGCTCAATATCGTCCGCAACCTCTGTGGATGAAATAAGTGAGACATCGGATCAATCCAAGACAACATATAGCGACAGAGGGAGAAAAATACAGCCGAATAGGGCTGCTAAAGGAAGATATATATCTCAAAAGAGAAAATTCACCTCCCCTCCGACGTATGAGCGGAAGGCGAAAAATAACAACCTAGAGGTGATTAATTTGTCTACCCATACTCTTTCTGAAACACAGTTAGAAGTTCTTAAACTTGGTCTTAATTTTGTTCCATCTAATCAATTTAATTTTTTTACAGCGGTAAAGGATACTCATTTATTTTGTCGCAAATTATTATTGAGGAAGCTACATACCCCCAAAAGCTCAGATGATCAATCTCCCAGTGATGTGGAAGCCGTTGCTTTATCGGCCCTGGAAGATCTACTCGAGGAACAAGAATCAGATTTAGTAGGTAAATTCCCTTCTTCAATTTTGCCCAGATCGTCCACTTTCCCCCCCTTGTCTCTGTGCCCACAGATTGACATTTTCTGTAAACTTGTCATTGAGGATCTAATGAAAATACAGAGAGGACTATATAATGACAACCTAACATTGGATCAAAGAAATGCACTAAGGGAATTGCAGGCATTGGACACAGTGGTCATAAAGCCTGCAAACAAGGGGGGGAACGTGGTGATCTGGCCAATTGAAAAATACGAAAGAGAGATATTTCGACAATTAAAGAATAAAGAGACTTATCGGTGTTTACCCCAAAATCCTACCACGTTTTTTTCCGGGAAATTGGAGTATATCTTGGGTATGGCGAGCGAGTCAGGTACTGTCCCTAAAAAGGTCCTTGATGGACTTATGCCGAGGTCCCCGAAGGTGGCCACGTTCTATGCCCTGCCCAAGGTGCATAAATACGCTGTTAACCCACCCGGGCGGCCTATTGTCTCTGGCATAGGGGGGTTGTGTGAGAACATCTGTAAATTTGTGGATTTTTACTTAAAACCTTTGGTGGAGACGCTTCCCTCTTATGTCAGAGACACTACTGATGTACTGAGGAGGGCGGATGGACTGTCTCTCGAGGCGGGTATGATTTTGGTTACCATCGATGTCGAATCATTGTACACATCAATTAGACATGAAGATGCTCTGAGGGCTGCCCGCTTCTTCCTCGAGACTGCCAACTGGGATGGCCATTTTTCTGAATTCATTTTGGAACTACTTGAATTTATTCTTACTCATAATTATTTTGTCTTCAAAGATAGGTTTTATTTACAGTTGCAGGGCACTGCAATGGGCGCGGCGTGTGCGCCATCATATGCTAATTTATTTTTGGGTTACTGGGAAAGGTTTGTTTTCCAGGGTGATGGCGCACATGCCGCGGACCCAGTGGTAGGCTGGTTTCGCTACATTGATGACATTCTGATGGTGTGGAATGGTGGCGAGGCCAGCCTATCCAGATTTATGCAGGCCCTGAATACCAACAACTTTAATTTAAAATTTACATATACTTGGCATTCTAAAATAATTAATTTTTTGGACATTACTTTATGTGTTGTCGAGGATGGCTCCATCGAAACTGATTTATATCGCAAGGAATCGTCAGTGAATTCCTTGCTACATGCCTCCTCGGCACACAATTATTCCGTTATTAAGGCCATCCCGGTTGGGCAATTCCTGAGGAACAGGCGGGTATGCTCCACGGACGCCCGCTTTGAGAGACAGTCCGCCATCCTCACTGAGCGTTTTAGGGCCCGGGGTTACAGCCGTCGTAGCATCAGGGCAGGGTATGGACGGGCTAGATCAACACGGAGAGAGGACCTACTTCTGGAGTCAAACAAATCTAGAGCAAATGATGAGATGGCAGTTAGATTTATTTCTACCTCAAACTGCCAATGGCAACGCATTCGTGAGGTGCTTAACAAACACTGGTCCGTGTTACAGACTGACAGTGCCTTGGCTTCATACCTGACAAAATCTCCCCTAATGACACAAAGAAGGGGTAAAAACTTGAAGGATACACTAGTGAGAAGCCACTACGTAGCGGCAAAAAATAAAACATTTCTTGATTTGAGAAGCCCAAGACAGGGATGTTTTCCCTGTGGCTCGTGTGTCGCGTGTCCGAACATTCTCAGATGTGGGACCTTCAAGAACTCAGACGGGAGCAGGGAATTTAAAATAAGAGATTTTATCTCATGTAACACTACTTTTGTGGTGTATTACGCCACCTGTCCCTGCTCCCTGATCTATATTGGTCTCACATCTAGAGAATTGAAGGTTCGGACACGCGAACACGTGAGAGATATTTTGGCCGCTAAAGAAGAAGAGGATCCGTCAGGTTTAAAAACCATACCAAGGCACTTTCGGTTGTTTCACGGATCAGACCCTAGGGGCTTAAAAGTAAGAGGGATTGACAAAGTACATGGAGGAATCAGAGGTGGCAATATGACCAAGATACTCGCACAATGCGAGTGCAAATGGATTGTCACCCTGGATACCCTTGCCCCTAGGGGACTCAATGAACAACTGAGTTTTGCTCCTTTTTTGTGAGACACGTGTATTGCCCTTGCAATATTTTGACCTTTTTGCCCTATTCCCCACTTATATTATTGACTTTGATAAATGCATGCAGCAATGGAAGTGAATATATGAGTATGTCTTTGATCTGGCTGTCCTCTCCAATGTGACTAACCCACCATTCGTCTTTTAATACTATGTTTTATGACAGTCTTGTTTGTGTTTTTTCCCTTTAGTAACTGTATTATTTTTCCATGGCTACACATATATTACGGTGCCGCAGCGGGACCCTTTCAGCTTCACGGAGAACGGGAGGAAAGAAGTGCTGCCGTTTTTTGTCTGTTGAATATGCATATATTTGTGTGATATTCACACCACTGCACGTGTCACTTTTTGTGCTATTCTATTGTATATATTGTCTTAAGGATACATATGTCTTGTTATTATGATGCAATGGGCATTATTTTCTTAGTGGTAATAGGGATCACTATTTCTTATTATATCACTATTTAGTGCGCCCCATAATATGGGGACATGTAGGAGTGTATGATGATTTGACCATCTGGGTCTACATAAGAACGGCCATTGTAATGGTCCCCTGAAAAATGGGTGTTGGGATCTTAATGGTCCTTTACTATATGGTATGGCCTGTGGGTATGGGGGTTCTTCTTAATATGTATAAATACACTTTACACAGCAGGTACTTTGTATACGTATCTTATCGGGCGTTTTCTTTCTGTTTAAACGCCGCGATATTGTATTATTACTATTGCTGTTTCTTGTTCACGTCACTTTCTAACTGACTTTTTTCTAATTACACTTATCTATATATTGTAAACATTCATACTATACAGCACTGTGGGTCCTCTTGATTCTCCGTACTGATTACACTGGTCAACAGCATTTTTGGTGCCAAAGATATTTCATCGAATTTAGGGTATTTTTGGGGTGCTGATTCTGAATATGTCATCAGTTTTGCCAGATTGGTTCAAGTTTTTGAGATTTTTGGTATCTTATTTATAGCACTTGTTGGTAAATGTGACGCATCATCTCATTAATTTCTTTGGATTAGTACTTGAACTGAGCAGTTCTCAATATAGTTTTGTGTTAATTAGTGTTCTAAAAGTTTGTTCATAGCTTGATTTTTGCACTAACTTTATGTTGTTGTCTGTTTTCCAGTGAAAAGCATGAACTCATCAAGAAGAAGTTGTCTTAACGATCCAGACTCATTCTGTTACATTTGTGGTGAATACACACTGCCAAAACATAGAAGAAACATAACAGACTTCGTAAAAAAAGTGTATTTTGCCTATTTTGGGGTTATGCTTGGGGACCAAGACAAGTTTTGGGCACCACACATAGTGTGCAAAGCATGTATTGAATTATTACGAAAATGGAGCAAAGGACAAAGAAAAAGCTTCAAATTTGGTGTTCCAATGGTGTGGAGAGAGCCAAAAAATCATCATGATGACTGTTATTTATGGTAAACACAGGTACAGGCACATCTTCACAATGAGGGACAGGCCTTCTTGCAGATTCCATGTTACTCCCATTTTCGTTTCTTATGCTTATTGAATCCTTGCACTTGCACTGCACAGAAATAACAGTCATCATGATGATTTTTTGGCTCTCTCCACACCATTGGAACACCAAATTTGAAGCTTTTTCTTTGTCCTTTGCTCCATTTTCGTAATAATTCGATACATGCTTTGCACACTATGTGTGGTGCCCAAAACTTGTCTTGGTCCCCAAGCATAACCCCAAAATAGGCAAAATACACTTTTTTTACGAAGTCTGTTATGTTTCTTCTATGTTTTGGCAGTGTGTATTCACCACAAATGTAACAGAATGAATCTGGATCGTTAAGACAACTTCTTCTTGATGAGTTCATGCTTTTCACTGGAAAACAGACAACAACATAAAGTTAGTGCAAAAATCAAGCTATAAACAAACTTTTAGAACACTAATTAACACAAAACTATATTGAGAACTGCTCAGTTCAAGTACTAATCCAAAGAAATTAATGAGATGATGCGTCGCATTTACCAACAAGTGCTATAAATAAGATACCAAAAATCTCAAAAACTTGAGCCAATCTGGCAAAACTGATGACATATTCAGAATCAGCACCCCAAAAATACCCCAAATTCATTAAAATATTTTGGACACCAGAAAAAAAAATTTTTTTTGTTGACCTGTGTTATTATCTGGTACGCTGCGGTGATCTTTTTCATTTTGTCACCTTGAAAATGGCCGCTGCCATGGTCTTTTAGAAAATGGGCGCCGGTGGTGCGCATGCCCGGTGTCGTCCATTGTCGCTATCTTCTAGTGGGACTATCATCTACAGCTGAGCGTGCACACTCTAGTGTTGATGTGGCAGAGCTCCGCCTCTATACACGCCCAGCTGTGACGGCCCCACTGGATGATGCGCTCTGGGCGCCGCCGCGCATGCGCCGCTTTCACCGGTGCCACTTCCGGTTTTAACGATATATAAGCACAATGAGACGTGCTAACATACATACCCTGTTGAAAAAGCCACGTGAAACGCGCGTCCGGGGGGACCAGGCGAGGAGGGGATACCAGCCCTGACCCCCAATGGGTAAGCAGCAAACAGATATTAGTATGAGTCTGTAAATATAGGTTAACTGTGAAATACCAGCATGGGATATAATAATGATATATGGTCACATACCATACGTTAGAGTTGAATTTATGCTGACACCCAAAAGGTATATTTGAGTATTTTCCCTCTAGCCTGGTCAGTGCCACATTTCTCCTTTTTGTGTCTCCTGCTACATGGTTGTGTGGACTACACACCCATATTTTGTACGCTATGTATTTATACATGTATGTGATTGTTATGGATTAATAAACATTTTGAATATTTTTTAATTATGAGTAAGTGGACGTTTTTTCTCCGTTTTCTTGTGGTATTAACGTTTTGGAGTAGTCCTGGAGGGGCACCTGTGGGGTGCCTAGAGAGAGCTGGTATTATCCGCTCATATATACAAAGTATATTGGTGCTTCATGATTGTAGTATTAAATACCTTCTGTTAAAGTAAGGAAAACTCACAATGTTCACTGAAATAACTTGAAAATGACAAAAGCAATTTTCTATTTAAATTTACTTAAAGGGCACCTGTCACCTCGTTTTTTCAGTATGAGATAAAAATACTGTTAAATAGGGCCTGAGCTGTGCATTACAATAGTGTATTTTGTGGACCCCGATTCCCCACCTATGCTGCCGAAATACGTTACCAAAGTAGTCGTTTTCGCCTGTCAATCAGGCTGGTCTGGTCAAAAGGGCGTGGTGTCTTCCCCCAGATCTTGCTTAGTTTTCCGTTGGTGGCGTAGTGGTGTGCGCATGCCCAAGGTCCCAAATCCACGTCACAGGGGAGTGAAAAGATCGCGATGTGCTGTATTTCATTGGTAATCGGTGGGCGCGGCCATCTTCCTTTGGCCGCGCGTGCGCAGAAGCGGCGCTCTGCTGGCCGCGGCTTCAGGAAAATGGCCGTGGGATGCCGCGCGTGCGCAGATGGAGATCGCGGCGGCCATTTTCCTGAAGCAGAGTTCGCATCTCTGCTTCAGGAAAATGGCCGCCGCGATCTCCATCTGCGCACGAGCGGCATCCCGCGGCCATTTTCCTGAAGCCGCGGCCAGCAGAGCGCCGCTTCTGCGCACGCGCGGCCAAAGGAAGATGGCCGCCCCCACCGATGACCTATGAAATAGTGCACATCGCGCTCTTTTAACTCCCCTGTGCAGTGGATTCGGGACCTTGGGCATGCGCAAACCACTACGCCACCAACGGAAAACTAAGCAAGATCTGGGGGAAGACACCACACCCTTTTGACCAGACCAGCCTGATTGACAGGCGAAAACGGCTACTTTGGTAACGTATTTTGGCAGCATAGGTGGGGAATCGGGGTCCACAAAATACACTGTTGTAATGCACAGCTCAGGCCCTATTTAACAGTATTTTTATCTCATACGGAAAAAACGGGGTGACAGGTGCCCTTTAAAATCAACTAATGAAAATCAGACATTGCTTTTCAATTGTGGTTCAACAGAAAAAGAAAATAAAACAATTAAAATGGCCCCAGGACAAAAGTGATAGTACTATGAGAAAAGATTGAAAATAATTTGACAATACGAACATGTTAAACTAAGGTGTATCCTGTAATTAGCATGAATTGTGTCTACAAACTTGTAATTCGTTAGGCTGCCTATTTGAAGAGTGAAAAGTAGTCATTGTGCTGTTTGATATCATATTGTTTCATATCATTGAAACCAAATTTTACAGCATTGCTCTAGGCATTATACAGGTGTGATCGGTATGTCATGAGAATTGCTCAATAGATATATTGCAATGCAAATTATGAATAATCTCTTATATAGTCTGACGTCATTGCATGTTACAGTTACAGGTGGAGGGGCTTGTGATCGATTTTGCAGTCTGGGAGACAAGAGTTTGAAACTGAACTCCTGTTCATTGATGTTATAAAATGTTTTACTACTGTCTAATTTTATAACTGTATATTGTTCTACATAGTAAATTATGCCTTGCTTATTTGTACACCCGTATTGAGCCAATCAGTTCACAATAATGATCTATTGTCACGAACAAATGGAATTCTGAAAGTGACCACAAGCAAATCATGACATTTGTTTTCAATGTAGACTTAAAGGGAATGTGCCATCAGAAAATGACCTATTGTTTAAATAATGTTTTGTGTTCCATGTGTTTAAGAAAATGGCAATCATTTTATTCATATTACATAATTTATGAAAAAAATAAAATTAATAATCTTGCAATTCTCACACTGGCCACTGGGACTATTTTAGAAAGATACTGCCTGTCCTTTCAGAGAGAGTTTTCAGCAGTTTCCCTATCATCAGAGGTAACAGAAAGGTAACATTTCTATACACAGCTGATAACACCACATCGACCAATCATAATAGGGGATAACAAAGCAGACCCTGCTCCTCCTCCCTTCACAATGCCCTTTACACACGCCCATTAAATGTCATTACTAAAAACAGGGATTGAGTCTGTTTAGTGCTTCAAAAATACATGTGAATTTCCTGAAGCAACAGGAAGTTACTTTATAAAAAAGCAGCCTCATTGGCCAGTGTAAAAACTGTAAGATTTCTATATTTTTCTATTTGTATTAAAGATTGCGATCTGGGAAAAAAAGATTGCCAATTTTTTAAAAAACAACAATGAAAATTATGTGTATACTGTGTGTATATACAGTGGGGCAAAAAAGTATTTAGTCAGTCAGCAATAGTGCAAGTTCCACCACTTAAAAAGATGAGAGGCGTCTGTAATTTACATCATAGGTTGACCTCAACTATGGGAGACAAACTGAGAAAAAAAAATCCAGAAAATCACATTGTCTGTTTTTTTATCATTTTATTTGCATATTATGGTGGAAAATAAGTATTTGGTCAGAAACAAACAATCAAGATTTCTGGCTCTCACAGACCTGTAACTTCTTCTTTAAGAGTCTCCTCTTTCCTCCACTCATTACCTGTAGTAATGGCACCTGTTTAAACTTGTTATCAGTATAAAAAGACACCTGTGCACACCCTCAAACAGTCTGACTCCAAACTCCACTATGGTGAAGACCAAAGAGCTGTCAAAGGACACCAGAAACAAAATTGTAGCCCTGCACCAGGCTGGGAAGAGTGAATCTGCAATAGCCAACCAGCTTGGAGTGAAGAAATCAACAGTGGGAGCAATAATTAGAAAATGGAAGACATTCAAGACCACTGATAATCTTCCTTGATCTGGGGCTCCACGCAAAATCCCACCCCGTGGGATTCAGAATGATCACAAGAACGGTGAGCAAAAATCCCAGAACCACGCGGGGGGACCTAGTGAATGAACTG
Source organism: Ranitomeya variabilis (assembly GCF_051348905.1). Taxonomy (NCBI): domain Eukaryota; kingdom Metazoa; phylum Chordata; class Amphibia; order Anura; family Dendrobatidae; genus Ranitomeya; species Ranitomeya variabilis. The sequence continues at coordinate 332,882,726 of NC_135233.1, read as the reverse complement.
CAGAGAGCTGCGACCAATGTAACAAGGCCTACCATAAGTAACACACTACGCCACCATGGACTCAGATCCTGCAGTGCCAGACGTGTCCCACTGCTTAAGCCAGTACATGTCCGGGCCCGTCTGAAGTTTGCTAGAGAGCATTTGGATGATCCAGAGGAGTTTGGGGAGAATGTCCTATGGTCTGATGAAACCAAACTGGAACTGTTTGGTAGAAACACAACTTGTCGTGTTTGGAGGAAAAAGAATACTGAGTTGCATCCATCCAACACCATACCTACTGTAATGCATGGTGGTGGAAACATCATGCTTTGGGGCTGTTTCTCTGCAAAGGGGCCAGGACGACTGATCCGGGTACATGAAAGAATGAATGGGGCCATGTATCGTGAGATTTTGAGTGCAAACCTCCTTCCATCAGCAAGGGCATTGAAGATGAAACGTGGCTGGGTCTTTCAACATGACAATGATCCAAAGCACACCGCGAGGGCAATGAAGGAGTGGCTTCGTAAGAAGCATTTCAAGGTCCTGGAGTGGCCTAGCCAGTCTCCAGATCTCAACCCTATAGAAAACCTTTGGAGGGAGTTGAAAGTCCGTGTTGCCAAGCGAAAAGCCAAAAACATCACTGCTCTAGAGGAGATCTGCATGGAGGAATGGGCCAACATACCAACAACAGTGTGTGGCAACCTTGTGAAGACTTACAGAAAACGTTTGACCTCTGTCATTGCCAACAAAGGATATATTACAAAGTATTGAGATGAAATTTTGTTTCTGACCAAATACTTATTTTCCACCATAATATGCAAATAAAATGATAAAAAAACAGACAATGTGATTTTCTGGATTTTTTTGTCTCAGTTTGTCTCCCATAGTTGAGGTCTACCTATGATGTAAATTACAGACGCCTCTCATCCTTTTAAGTGGTGGAACTTGCACTATTGCTGACTGACTAAATACTTTTTTGCCCCACTGTATGTATATATATATATATATATATATATATATATATATATATATATATATATATATATATATATATATATATAGTGTATATATATATATATATATATATATATATATATGCATATATGCTAGTTTCCATATATATGTCATTTTCTGATGACATATTCCTTTTAAGGCACTCTTGCACTTGAAATTAAAATTTAAATCCCTCAATTTTTGGGGGGGTCCAACCAGCCATTTCATTTCCCCGGTGGCCTCGTGATTTAATCTGGCAGGAGACAGAAGAATTCGGCAGCATCTTTCTGTATAGAGGTGTCAAAGGACATAGCTGTCAGACAAGTGGACAATCTGCTATCAGCTATAGAATGTGTATATGGTAAGTTGGGTTAGGGAAAGAAAAAAGAAAAACGTGGAACTTCCTAGTGCAAAAACTTCAAGATGGGTTTGTAAGCCCGGGCTTGTACCTACCCACCATCACCTTAGGTGATTGTGCAGCGAGCACTCATAGTCTTGGGGTCAGTGTGTAATGTAGGTCAGAGTACACAAGGAACCCGTTGCTTAGGAGCATTTGTAATGTCTGGGCATCCGCGCAAATAATATGAAGTCAACAGTAAAATGCTGAGCTTTGGATTCTACTGGTAGGGAGCCCAAATGGAATACAAAGTGGTCTTATAGAGATTGTGTATTTTACTGTTAAAATTATGCTCAAAAGTATAAATATGCTACAGAAAAGTTAAAGTTCTGGGTAAATTCTCCTGAACCAAACTCAACAGTCTCATAGCCCTGGCAAGACAGGGGGCCCATTTAAGGTAGTAACGGTACGGTACTATACTACACTGATGCGCTCCTGGGGGGGGCCTCGCAGCCGGACTACATCCGGCTCAGCTGTGTGTATTAGTATTACATCAACTCCGTGATCTCCGTCTCCCAGCCAGGACTCTGAGGTGGAGCCATCCCCGGCAGCAGGCGCGGCACAGAGCTCTCTCTGTGACTGAGTTTCACTGCGCAGCTGCTGGAATACTCACCACACCGTCACCATGGATACGAAGGGTCACTTCTGGGCCGGCGGTCGTCTGTGTCATTACTTCCAGGTGAGCTCAGAGATCATCCACGTCCACCGTCCAGCCAGGTCCAGCGCCAACAGAAAGACGACGACGAGCAGCCAGTGAAAGGTGCACCCGGGCCGTCCCTGTGTCCACAACGGGGGCGATGGCGTGACGGTGAAAGCAGTGAGTCTTCCTTCCAAGTTGCAGGCTGGTCCCAAACCAAAGCATTGCTGGGGGATGCAGCCTGGGACAAGGTGCGACTGTACGGGGCCACCACAGACCTACAGTATGGCATCTCAGTGAAGCTGGGTGTGGGTGGAACTTATAGACTATATACTGCATGGCTGGCTGTGCTATATACTGCATGGGCTGTCTGTGCTATACAGGGCTGTTTTATATACTACATCACGGGGCTGTGCTATATACTACATGGGCTGTGTGATATACTACTTGGGCTGTGTTACATACTACGTGGCCTGTTATATACTACGTGGGCTGTTATATACTACATGGGCTGTTATATACTACGTGGCTGTGTTATATACTGCGTGGGCTGTGTTATATACTACGTGGCTGTGTTATATACTACGTGGCTGTGTTATATGCTATGTGGCTGTGCTATATGCTACGTGGGCTGTGTTATATACTATGTGGGCTGTTTTATATGCTACGTGGCTGTGCTATATTTCTCTGCTGTATCTGTGCCTCATGAATCATGGTATGTTTTAAAGGGGGGCCCACTGAGACTCTTTTGCCCGGGGCCCTCAAAAACCTGGAGCCAGCCCTGCTCATAGCCATACTCAGACCTTACACAGGGTTTTTAGTTTTATGTTGGTTTTTTTGTCAATGATAATCTTTTAAAAGATAGATAGAAGGGGTCTTTGTAAGGCTAAGTTCCCACAATGAGTTTTGGTGAGCTTTTAATGCTGTGTGTTGAACAAAAAACATCTTTATATGGATTTATAGTGGGCTTTAAAATGGGCTTTATAGTCATCTCATGCTCACTGTGTTTTGTTTTGGTTTTTTTTTACAATGGGCTTTATAGTGATCTCATGCCTACTGTGTTAGGTTTTTTTTACGATGGGATTTATAGTGATCTCATTGTCACGATTCATTTTGTGGAAGTCATGACAGCTCTGGTTCTGCTTTAATTTAAATGTGGTTTTTCCTTTTGGGCCAGCAAAGGTTAATGTCAATTTCCTTGCTCGCAGCTGCTGTGTTTGCTGGTCAGGTGATGAGGTTGGTGACCACTTCCACCATCCTTTAAATAGTCACCTGATGCATCAGCTGATTGTTGGTAATAGAGTTTTTCTCTGGAGACCAGCCAAGGAGTTGGGAGCTCTCCAGTGCCAGCATGTATCAGCTGCTTGAGGTCCTGGTTTTGTATCCTCTGCTGTGTAGAGCTTGCAGCAGAAGCCTGAAAGCTAAGTTTTTTGTTCCCTGTCTTTGTCTCGTGCTTGTCTTTACCCCCTGTGTTTACACCATTTGCAGTGGTGAGGCTAGCATCCTTGCCGGCCAGTGCACTAGCCAGGGTATAGTGAGGTGACAGCTACGGACTAGGCATGTGATGGCGGAGGGGGAAAGGACCCCCATAGGGATTTTGGGGAGCTTAGGGATAGGCACAGGCTGTGTTAGGAGGTGCCCCATCCCTCTTTCCCTATTGTTAGGGCCTTCCTCTCCTTTTTCCATCCCCGTTGTTGGTGTTCGTTGCGCCATCCGGTGGACCGACCTTTGTGGGTCGTGACACTCATACCCACTTTTTAATTTTTTTTACAAAGGGATTTATAGTGATCACATACCCACTGTGCTTTTTTATGATGGGATTTATAGTGATCTCATGCCCACTGTGTTTTTTACCATGGGATTTATAGTGACCTCATGCCCACTGTTTTTTTTTCATGCTGCTTGAAATGACCGGCTGTACGTTTGGAATCCGCAACATTTTAATTTCTCTGCAGAGTGCGCTGAGTTTAACGTGCAGACTTTCCCCCATAGAATTCCATTAGAAAGTCCACAAAAATGCATATGTATTTTTAGTGTGTTTCTGGTGCGGAAATGCACTGAAAGAGTGTGTAATTTGTCAAAGTCAATTGTCAGGGGGGTATTAAAAGCAAAGCAGCTTTATTTAAAACAAGACATACTCAAAATATCTGCAGTGTTAAAAATAAGATAAAAACACTTAAAAAAGCAATGATAAAAAAACACAAATAACCTAATTTACCTAATTGGTACAGAAATGCTGCAGAAAATCTGTAATATCAAAAACTCACCAAAAGCTCATCATGAGAACGTAGCCTACTGCAAAATAACTCTATTTCCTGTAGTTTGTCAGCGTAGTCAAAGTGTTAACTGTAAGTGTGAAGATCAAGAATTGTAAAGTAAAATTTCAAAGATGTGGGCGAGAAGAAAAGAGCAATATAACATGCACGTTTATTGTAAATTGCATTAGGAAATATGGATTATTGATAACATAATGACATCAAAATGAGAATGAATTGAGGCCGTGAGTTACAAGACGTCAATATATCCTAAAATGAGGTTAATGGTAATGAAGTTAGAACAGTAAATGAAATCACCGGTAATACATCAAACGCACGTATGAGACAAACTGTAAATGGTGATGATGGCGTGCAATAATTGTAATTGTCAACCACAGATGGGCCGGCTAGGCTTCTATTAAACTGTAAAAAAACAACATAAAAGTGAAATTATTATAATATTAGATTGTATAATGCCATGCGTGAAGGAGAGCCATATATACATAATGTTCTTTAGTGTATTTATTATACAATTACGTAGATAGATTTAATCGAGTGTATCTGAATTTAATGCATTTTATAGATTATGCACTGTGTTAACCAAAATAATGTAGTACGCCTCAAGGTTATCACCATACATTCATTATTAGTAGTAGTAGGTATATGTTTTTCTTTTCTTTAAATAGGTTGTCTTCAGGAGTCTGCAGTGACATAGCGTGACTGCAGACATTAATCAGGAGACTGGGTCAAACTATTTAATGCCATAAAACAATAAATATTCTAGAATTGTATCGGCTGCCTCATGGTCGTGTGTCCCCAACCGGAAGCTTAAAGGCCAATTGTGGCTCTCAGGGACTTGCATAGAGTTCCTCAGATATTGGCAGATTTAAATACGTGCATCCGCTACTCCTATCCAACCTACCACTTCTAGTGCTCAGTGCAGAGGTATAATTCCTCACTAGATCATATGTTTCATATTGTTTTCCTTTTGTAATATTTAAGAGAACCAAAAAAAAGGAAATATACTCTTAATACAAATAGTAGAAGTCTTTATTGATGAATGCGATTAAAGTAGGAGAGTAAAAATCTAACAGAACAAGCATAGATATACAAAATTGGGGATGAGCACCAGAAAGAAGTTAATTAATGATTGTGTTGATCATCCTGACAAGTCAAATACTTAAAGGGAACCTGTCACCCCGTTTTTTCCGTATGAGATAAAAATACCGTTAAATAGGGCCTGAGCTGTGCATTACAATAGTGTATTTTGTGTACCCTGATTCCCCACCTATGCTGCCGAAATACGTTACCAAAGTCGCCGTTTTCGCCTGTCAATCAGGCTGGTCAGGTCAAATGGGCGTGGTGATATCTCTGTTTCTTCCCCCAGATCTTGCTTATTTTTCCGTTGGTGGCGTAGTGGTTTGCGCATGCCCAACTGCCGAATCCACTGGACAGGAAAAAGAGCGCGATCTGCGCTGTTCCCCTGGTGACTTTAAGATTACAGAGAAATGAGCAACACTGATGACCAAGGACACTTAGTACAACTAATGAAGAAGCATCATGATTAGTGATGAGCGAATATACTCATTACTCGAGATTTCCCGAGCACACTCGGGTGACCTCCGAGTATCTTTTAGTGCTTGGAGATTTAGTTTTCCTCCCCTCAGCTGAATGATTTACATCTGTTAGCCAGCTTGATTACATGTGGTGAATGATTCCTTACCAACCAGGCAACCCCCACATGTACTTATGCTGGTTAACAGATGTAAATCATTCAGCTGCTGCGATGAAAACTAAATCTCCGAGCACTAAAAAATGCTCGGAGGACACCCGAGCGTGCTCAGGAAATCTCAAGTAACGAGTATATTCGCTCATCACTAATCATGATGATTAGTGATGAGCGAATATACTCGTTACTCGAGATTTCCCAAGTATTTTTTTCTGCTCGGAGATTTAGTTTTCATCGCCTCAGCTGAATGATTTACAGCTATTAGCCAGGCTAAGTAGATGTGGGGGTTGCCTGGTTGCTAGGGAATCCCCACACATAATCAAGCTGGCTAGTAGCTGTAAATCATCCAGCTGCGGCGAAAAAAACTAAATCTGCGGGCACTAAAAAATACTCGGAGGACACCTGAGCGTGCTCGGGAAATCTCGAGTAATGAGTATATTCGCTCATCACTAATGATGATATGACCCCTCACACAATCAAGGTCATTAAGAAATATCTTCAGCATAAATAAGGAAATGGAGACTTGTAAGTGCCCTGATCTCAGCATCATCCAGTCTGTTTGGGATTACATGAAGAGAAAAAGCATTCGCACCGGCCTACAATCTCATATGGAAGGCCTGTAAGAATTGAATAACCCCATAAATAGGTTTTCCGAGCTCATTATCAAAATAAAATAAACAAAAACACCCTTTTGTGCTGTGCCCACAAAGCCACCCTTATACAATTTAGACAGTTTTTCAGTCCCGTCATGGCGTTCTGAAGCCACTTCCAGTTGCCTAGTTTGTTGAAATGTAGTGAGTACTTCTGGTCTGAAGCTAAAAAGGATATGTTCCATAATTCATAGTGCTCACCTCATAGACAGTGCCGTTACCATCTCTCTGAGCTCCAGCCTGCAGTACAACGTCTACATCTAAGGCTGGTTTCACATTTGCGGTTGTGTCCGCAGCGTTTATGCCGCATACTTCTGCATGCATTGTTTATTCTTATCTTTAACATTAGTGACACAGGTACATGTGATTGGAAGCTTTTTGCCGCAATTGATGACGCATGCGTCGTTTCGTTGTCTGTGTCTTGGCGTGGTAAATGCAACATGTTGCAATTAGGGAGGCGTGAATTTGCCACCTAGAAACGTGTGCGGTTGTTTGCGGAAGGAATGCGTAAAAAAATGCATTTCAGTCTATGTGAACGCATGTGTTTTTCCACAGTAAACCTGTCTAAACACTGATTAGCCACCCCCCACATACAAACTGATAAAAAGAGGGAGTGGGCATTTGCAGTCCACAACTCTGCAGACTGGGAAGAAGATCAGATGCTGGAAAGAACCTGTGAGGAATCTCCACTTTGGACAATGTGAGTATAAAAGCCAATGTCTGTAAATTTTTTCTCTATTTATATGTACTAATAAATTCTGTCTCTTTTTTTCTTGCTGCATTCATCAGAATGTCGTCGTCTTCTTCCAAGGAGCGTCTTGGCCCTGAACATGGTGAAAACGAAATTGAAGTGAGTACTCACCTCTTCAGATTGGTAAGTATTCTCTGTCACATCTACACATGTGACAGTTTTTTTCTTTTTCAGAACAGTTCTTCAACTGCAGCTGAGGCAGTGCAGGAGCAGCATGCACAAGTCATGTGGCAAGGCGGCGTGTAAGTATACCTGACTGATTGAACTCTGTTTATTGTATCCTGACCGTACTATTCTTGACTGTTCATTTCTTCACTTTGCTTATTTCTTTACCTTTTTGTTCTTGACTCCTTTTTTTTTCTTGACTTCAATTATTCTTGCCTGTTTTATGTCTCTGTTCTTTTCTTTCTTTTCCTTATTTTAATCTCTCCAACATTAATGTATTTCTTTCTTTTCTAGGTTCCAGAAACGTGATGAGGACCTCATTGATAATGATATCCTCATCTCCCTGGTCCATGAGCGAGTCCCGTTGTGGGACACCCAGATTCCGCAGCACTCAGACAACGTGACGATCCGGTGACTATGGAATGAGGTGGCCCAAGCGATGATGGATGGCTGGGATGACACCCCAGCTCGGGTCCGCAAGGCATTTAGTAAGTATTGCAATGCGGTGTGATGCAGCAGTGTTCTTGGCCGGGATCACACAACTGTGTGTGGTGAGAGAAACTCCTGAGAGTTTCTCTCATCACACACAGTTGTGTGATCCCAGCCAAAATTGCATTGTCTAACCATTTTTTTTTTTTAAAAAAACAGTGCTCAAAGTCAGAACAAGTTGGCGTTCAATGAAGGATCGCTTCAACAAGGACCTTCGCCAAGAGAGCCGGGTTCCCAGTGGTTCTGGAGCAAGGATCAGAAAATATAAATATTACTGCATGCTGGCATTTTTGAGACCGGTCCTTGCCCAGAGAATGTAAGTATTTTTGTGGTGTATTGGATTGTGTTGTATTACGATACGATACAGTTTATTGATCCCGGGGGAAATTACGTTATTGCAGCAGCAATACAAACAGCAGTACATAAAATATTAGGACACAAATCTTGTACAAGTATGCCAACATTACATAACAAATAAATGTGGGTAGTTCAGGTATATAAGTCACTGTTAATTAACATTAGTGCACCAGTAATCAGTCATTGTTGTCTACCACCCTTAGGAAATTATTATACATCCCCATAGCAGTAAGTACAAATGATTTCCTGAATTTTTCCTTCTTACACCTTAGTAGGATTAGGCGGCTGCTGAATGTGCTCTTCTACTTCAAGAACAGCTCGTATAGTGGGTGTGTATTATTGATCAATGCTATGCAGCAGACTCGGTATTTTCAGCAGTCAGTGGTGGCATTTCCACCTGTGCCAACACTGGCACGCTTGACCTCAATGCCGAACTCTGCTGCATACCACTGCACGGCCACCACCATTCCAAGCACTGCCGGACACCAGTACAGCACCACCACCATGCCAAGTGCTGTTGGACTTCTTGTGGTTAAAGTACTCGGATCCAGACCTGGCGGGTTTGGTAATCCATAAGTGCTTTCCATCCACTGCTCCCAAACAGTTGGGGAAATTACACACTCTCCAAAATTTGTCGGCAATTTCCAGCCACATTTCCACTGTGGGTAGGGGATAAATTCATCCCGGAGAACGTTCCACAAAGCCTGGCAGGTGTCCGCAACTATTCCAGACAAGCCGGTGCTGAAAATGGAGCGATGATAAGCTCTCTCCGGTAGCCAGGAAACTCCCCAAAAAATAAATAAACAAATTACAAACAATTATATTTATGATGGGGTTTTGCTAAACACACAAAGGAGAAACAAATAATACATGACAGAACAACAATAATTATGACAGGCATTTGTTTAGAATTATTACGTACGTTAATGTGACCAAGAGACGTTCCTCTGCAGGAATCGCTCTACGGAGCTGGGTGTCCTGTCTCCGGATGGCTCCTTGGACACGACCAAGCAAATCCTGAAAGGTCTCTTGAGACATCCTGGTATATTCCGGAAATTTGTCTGGGTTGGCATTCAGCTCGCTGTATAGGTGGTGGTAGGCTCCACGGCTCTGCGGGACTTCAATAATGGAGTGTCTCCAATAACGCCGATGCCATGTTCTTCTCTGTCTTTCTCTATTTCTTTGTTGCTCACAAGCAAACACATAGGCAAAAAACAGCTTTATACTTAAATCCAGGTTGAAATAAAAGCTCTCCATGCGAAAATCCATCGTGACACAGGATACCGTAGCAAAATCTGAAGATTTCAGCTGACCAAGGGATTATATAAAGATATCCCATAACACACTCCCACTGTTGTCCCATTGGCGGTGTATGTTTATCTAGATTTTTCTTCTGTAACATTTTCCACCAAGCACACAAAAAACGAAAACTCATGCAAAACGCATGAAAAAGCATGCAAAAGCTGCATTTTTTTGACTGCATGCGTAAGCTTATGCGTCTAAAAACCGCTGCATTTGCACGCGTTTGCATGCGGTTCATCGTGCGTTTCAGGTTGTGGAAGATATGCTGCAGATTCAACCGCAAATGTGAAACTAGCCTAAGACAATGGCTACACTCCAACCTATCATGGATTATTCTTCCCTAGCACACCCATTCATGCTACAATACACAGGGAGACTTGCTGGTCTTATAACCATCCCCCATGAAGACTGATGTCTGTAGCACAGTGATGGGCCATACTGACCACTGGAAATGCTCCTGGGATACTGGGCTTGATCACCCACTGGTAACACTCCCTTAGATGATTGACTTCTCCTGCACCAGCGCTGAGCTGCTCTAGATCTCCTTCAGTAAAGCAGCGTGTGCACGTGACTTGTGACATGCCAATCCAAGGTCTGGACAGAAATACAGGGCACAGTGTGAGATCAATTATCAGCTGGAAGAGTGTATCCCAATTAGTTAAAACATAACTTTTACTGAGGAGTATTAAAATATGAACAAACCATAACAAACAAATAAAGTGCTCACGCCGAAAACTGTGCTCAAGATAAAAAACTGGTTTGGTCTCACCAATTATGGACAAGGGATCTCCAGAACGGTGAATCGGATGATCCCAGGGAGGGTCCACACAGTAGAGTAGTGAAGGGGACAGGAACCTATTACCCTGTCGTGCCCCAGTATCAGACTCCTGTCCTTACAAGGACAGGCCCAAGTATGCTCTACTCTGGACACCCCCCACCAAATGTATATGACGCCTCCCTACGCGTTTCTTCACCAATAGCGGAGATTCATCAGGGGAGATATTTTGGCCTTTCAGGCCTGGACCTCGGTTTCAGAGTCCATAGATAAAGTCCACTCAAGCATTCAAGAATACAGGGTATACGCAGTGGCTGTATAGCATCCTGAAGATAAACGATATGGCACTCCACCCTGGTAAGTGAGTCAGCCCAGAGTGGTAAAAACCATCCCTTTATATATACAACATCTTTACAAGATCCCTCCTCCACCAGGCAAATGTATGGCAACCAATGCCCACCCCCATCCGGTTCTGCTGCTTACCGGGTATTCCTATGCACCATTATTAGAACGCACGCCGTCTGACCATGTGTTCAATGGTCGCCGGTCTTCTCCCAGTGCATATCGCGCAACCGGAAGTGCCGACGCCATATTGGGTGCCTCACTTCCGGTGCGCGGTTGCAGCTATGCGCTTCAACATGGAACGCAAGCTGCTGCAGACAGCCTGGCGACGGTCACCTCCCAATGCACGTCGCGCAGCCGGAAGTACCGACGCCATCATAGGTGCCTCACTTCTGGTGCGTCGTTACCGCTGTGCGCTTCAGTGTGGAACGCAAGCCGCTCCACACAGCCTAGCGCAACAAGGTGACATAGTCCTGTATATGAAACCAAGCTGGACCAAAGCACTCAGGACCCATGGCACCTGTGTAGTTCATAAATATATATATATCTACGGCAAGTAAACCATGTTAGGCAGGTGGATATTATTCAGGCAAGTGCACCCCAAATCACTAGGTATCTAATAAATAGACTACTAGAGTAAAAACATAGTCCATTTACATGAGCTGGAAGTGTCCAGACAATATGATAGATTATAGGTGCATTCCTTGTTATACAGAGAAGTGTCCCAACATAACGGCAAATATATCAGAAATAATAAATATTACCATGCCTCATGTAAAATAAAATAGCCGCAGAAGATGGTGTGCTGCCAAAACGTCGCTTCATATAGGGAAGGGTGCAAACAAAGAGGCACAACCCCCCATATGGTGCTCCCAGATGGAAAATACAAGAAGGCACCATATGGAGACAGAGCATGCTGCATTCTGAGAACCAGGGGGTCTATAGTGGGGAGATTTAAGGGATGGTCACTTAATCAACTTCTGTGCCACATGCATGTGTATTTAGTTTGTTCAAAATAAGATTGTAGTTCCCCTAATCTCTGGAACCTAACCAAGTTTCCAGATAAGGTCCTAATCTGGCGAGACCAGAGATATAGTAACAAATAGGGAACCCTAAACAGGGTAATAGCCCTGCGCGTGAATATGCAAATGTTTTGTTTATTATAGCTGGTTTATTGGACCGGAAGTCCAAGACAATTATCGAGAGATACCCCAATTTCAAAGGTTAGAACCGACAGAAAATACAACAGAAAAAAGGACCAAAGACAATTATAAGGAGGGAGGGGAGTCCAAAGTAGAGATATTATATTTATATATGCAGGGAACAGCCCTGCTTGGCGTGTGAGTGAGTCCCACTAGGGAGTACCAAACACTACAGGAAGCAGCTAAAGTTCAATTGTTCATTGAGTCCATGGGGATGACAGGTGTCCAACATAAAGATCCACCTGGTTTCCCTTTGTAATAGGGCTTTATCAAAGTTACCTCCTCTGGGGGATGGAGATACCTTGTCAATCCCCATGAAACTCATGACATCCACATTGCCTCCATGGTTAGTTACCACATGTCTGGCAATTGGGGTATCCCTCTCATTACGGATATCCCCCAAATGTTCTCCCACTCGTCTTCTGAGTTCTCTGACAGTTTTGCCGATATATGTCATACCGCAAATACATGCTGCTCTGTATACCACCCCTTTTGATTTACAGTTAATAAATTCCTTGATGGTATATGTTCTTTGAGTGTGGACATCAAAGAAATCCTTACCCACCCGTATTGACTCACAAGCAACACATCCTCCACATCTGTAGCATCCTCTCGGTCTCTGTGGTAACCAGGTTGTTTTAATGGGTACGGTAAGATGACTATGCACTAGTCGATCTCCCAAGGTCTTACATTTCCTATATGTTATCTGAGGGCGTGTGCCCACAACCTCCCTGAGATCCTCATCCATACTGAGGATGCCCCAGTGTTTCTCAAGAATCGTCCTCACCGAGGAGGCGCCATTGTCAAATGCACAAATCATTCTGATAAGATTCTGGTTACCACTCTCCTTTTTATGCGGTACCAACAGGCTATTTCTAACCTGGGCCCTAGCATGATGGTAGGCCTCCCTCAGCACCCGGTCAGGGTACCCCCTATCCAAAAACCTAGATCTCAGGTCCATTGCCTTGTCAGAGAACTCAGAAGACGAGTGGGAGAACATTTGGGGGATATCCGTAATGAGAGGGATACCCCAATTGCCAGACATGTGGTAACTAACCATGGAGGCAATGTGGATGTCATGAGTTTCATGGGGATTGACAAGGTATCTCCATCCCCCAGAGGAGGTAACTTTGATAAAGCCCTATTACAAAGGGAAACCAGGTGGATCTTTATGTTGGACACCTGTCATCCCCATGGACTCAATGAACAATTGAACTTTAGCTGCTTCCTGTAGTGTTTGGTACTCCCTAGTGGGACTCACTCACACGCCAAGCAGGGCTGTTCCCTGCATATATAAATATAATGTCTCTACTTTGGACTCCCCTCCCTCCTTATAATTGTCTTTGGTCCTTTTTTCTGTTGTATTTTCTGTCGGTTCTAACCTTTGAAATTGGGGTATCTCTCGATAATTGTCTTGGACTTCCGGTCCAATAAACCAGCTATAATAAACAAAACATTTGCATATTCACGCGCAGGGCTATTACCCTGTTTAGGGTTCCCTATTTGTTACTATATCTCTGGTCTCGCCAGATTAGGACCTTATCTGGAAACTTGGTTAGGTTCCAGAGATTAGGGGAACTACAATCTTATTTTGAACAAACTAAATACACATGCATGTGGCACAGAAGTTGATTAAGTGACCATCCCTTAAATCTCCCCACTATAGACCCCCTGGTTCTCAGAATGCAGCATGCTCTGTCTCCATATGGTGCCTTCTTGTATTTTCCATCTGGGAGCACCATATGGGGGGTTGTGCCTCTTTGTTTGCACCCTTCCCTATATGAAGCGACGTTTTGGCAGCACACCATCTTCTGCGGCTATTTTATTTTACATGAGGCATGGTAATATTTATTATTTCTGATATATTTGCCGTTATGTTGGGACACTTCTCTGTATAACAAGGAATGCACCTATAATCTATCATATTGTCTGGACACTTCCAGCTCATGTAAATGGACTATGTTTTTACTCTAGTAGTCTATTTATTAGATACCTAGTGATTTGGGGTGCACTTGCCTGAATAATAACCACCTGCCTAACATGGTTTACTTGCCGTAGATATATATATATTTATGAACTACACAGGTGCCATGGGTCCTGAGTGCTTTGGTCCAGCTTGGTTTCATATACAGGACTATGTCACCTTGTTGCGCTAGGCTGTGTGGAGCGGCTTGCGTTCCACACTGAAGCGCACAGCGGTAACGACGCACCAGAAGTGAGGCACCTATGATGGCGTCGGTACTTCCGGCTGCGCGACGTGCATTGGGAGGTGACCGTCGCCAGGCTGTCTGCAGCAGCTTGCGTTCCATGTTGAAGCGCATAGCTGCAACCGCGCACCGGAAGTGAGGCACCCAATATGGCGTCGGCACTTCCGGTTGCGCGATATGCACTGGGAGAAGACCGGCGACCATTGAACACATGGTCAGACGGCGTGCGTTCTAATAATGGTGCATAGGAATACCCGGTAAGCAGCAGAACCGGATGGGGGTGGGCATTGGTTGCCATACATTTGCCTGGTGGAGGAGGGATCTTGTAAAGATGTTGTATATATAAAGGGATGGTTTTTACCACTCTGGGCTGACTCACTTACCAGGGTGGAGTGCCATATCGTTTATCTTCAGGATGCTATACAGCCACTGCGTATACCCTGTATTCTTGAATGCTTGAGTGGACTTTATCTATGGACTCTGAAACCGAGGTCCAGGCCTGAAAGGCCAAAATATCTCCCCTGATGAATCTCCGCTATTGGTGAAGAAACGCGTAGGGAGGCGTCATATACATTTGGTGGGGGGTGTCCAGAGTAGAGCATACTTGGGCCTGTCCTTGTAAGGACAGGAGTCTGATACTGGGGCACGACAGGGTAATAGGTTCCTGTCCCCTTCACTACTCTACTGTGTGGACCCTCCCTGGGATCATCCGATTCACCGTTCTGGAGATCCCTTGTCCATAATTGGTGAGACCAAACCAGTTTTTTATCTTGAGCACAGTTTTCGGCGTGAGCACTTTATTTGTTTGTTATGGTTTGTTCATATTTTAATACTCCTCAGTAAAAGTTATGTTTTAACTAATTGGGATACACTCTTCCAGCTGATAATTGTTAATAATCCCTAAGAGTTGGCAATACGGCTTGGTATATCCAGGCCATAGCTTATTACACAGTGTGAGATCGGATCATCACCGGCATTTCTGCAGCCACAGAACCAAGGAGAATCACCGTAGCAAGTACATTTGAAAAAGCCTATGAATGATGAGGATAAGGAATTTAGGACATATTCCTTGATTCCAGAAAACTCTTTAAAGTGTGAACATTTTCTTTTTCATATCTTGGAAGACACTACAGGACAGTTAAGAGTTAAAGCTCATTTTGCGCTATTCTATCTAAAGGAATCATAGATTTATAGAGGGCGTTATTTCTAATTTTTTTCCATTGTCTTTTTCTCGTTAAAATTTCAAAGATATTAATATTCTGTGCATAATTTCCTTACCCTTGGTGGAAATAACAGGATAGATGTAAAAATAGAATATCATTACAGTGTCAGGTAGACGAGTGTGACTAATATCCTCGGTGTCATTGATTTAATGATCTAACATTGCCTGTGCACACTCAGCGTGTACATGGGTTTACCAGCACTTGCAGATATAGGCTGAAACGGGGCTGCGAGAGCTGCAGGAGAAGATAACAATCAGCTCGTCAGCTTAGGAATCACTGTCAGATTGTAGGCCGAGATAAGGAACAATGGCTGCCATCCAAGAGAGTGGATGTAAAGAGCTTACTGCTTGTATCTGCTTTCTCTAGGAATGTGAGGAAAAAAAGGACACCGGCTATACAAGGATAGATATAGAGCCAATGACCTCCAGATTATGTGGCCTCTACCGTGCTGGTATTATACATATGATATCCAGTCACTGGCTTCAAACTGATTTTTCATCACTTCCAGTTGCTTCTGTTAGATCAGGGTCCTATGACCATCAATTCTCACTTGTGAGAGAATTGGCGCCGATTATGCAAATACTCTCGGATCAAACTCTGTTAGAGTTTGATCCGAGTGTCAGTACACTGTGCTCTGATTCTCGCACATGAGACAATCGCAGCACAGGTGCGGAGAAAGCGGAAAAAGTTATTTCTCCATCTTCTCCATTGTCTGTGCCCATGGTTATCAGACTGCGGTCGGATGACATGCGAATGCAGTTCGATGTTTCACATGCACCTGTAGACTTGTATGGGTGCGTGTGAGTTGAATCTCGCAGCCGAATCGACATGAGAAAAAAATTGCAGATCTAAGCTGCCCCACTAGGCCAATTGTTATGTGATAAAACATCGGATACCACTCGAGCATGTTATACGCTCATGTGAGAAAGCCCTTTTTCTGTTTATGAGGTTCCAACCAGGAAAGGACAATGTTAAAAACAGGCCCTGATGCATAAACAGTAAGAGGGCCCATGATCTTAAAATAGCTTATCATAGCATGCCCTCCTTATGTCTCTCTACCAATCCACCAGTAAATGTGAGCTATGAAATGTACTAGTGCTATCATATATATTTAAAAGACAGCAGGAACATGCCCGCTAATTTTAGGGTAGCAGTATCAGGATTCTGTTGTTCTTCTGCAAATTGACCACTTGCGGCTGTCATTACTTTATTTTGAAAATTGTGCTGCATTTCCACTCCTTACCACTGGAGGCTGCGGTTGCATTCTGCAATTGCTCTTTAGTAAGATGGCAGATTCTGAATCTGTGGAAGCCATCTTGTTTCCTGTTTGGGCCTACTCAAAACCACATGGAACACCCACTCATTGCTTGAGCATTGTGTTTAGCTGTTTGTCAAGTTCATAGATGTCAAACACCGGGCACCCAAACTGGCATGCAGTATAATTAGTTGGCCCACAAGAAAATACCAAATGTCTACCAGAGTTAGCCCACTGGTACACAGCGCATGCTAATACTGCAAATCCCGCATTTCGTCCTTGGTTACTAGTTCCAGTCTCCTGCTCTTGGGAACTGTCTTACTCACCTTGTTCTCACTCCTCTCTGGATTGTTCCTATGATTCCTATTGCTATTACGAAGAACTCCAACTACCACTTGCTGTTCCCTGCTTGTGTTCCTCCGGCCATTGGATTCCACCAGTAACGTGACAACTTGTCACTTGATTGTGCAGTCAGCCAAACCACCTGATCGGCCATTTGTGCATATTTATAAGCACCACCCCTGGGAGCAAAATGGCAGCACTTGACATTGTCAATCAACCCTGAATCAGAGGCTGGTGAGTTTTTAACAGGATCGTCTAAAAAGGACAGCTTTCATAAAGTTACTCTAAAAGTAGAGCCTAACATTAACATAGATGCTAAAATCCTTAAATGCATCACTGCCTAAAACTCCATTATAAAGTTAACGGAGTTGGATATCCACCTAATAACATTTTTTAATTTGAAATGCTCATATAATTTAATTATTCGTGGTGGCTACCATGACTAATCACTACATAAATTAGTAATTTCATTACAAAATTGTTCATGCTAAAAAATAGGGCGCAGACAGATGAAATACATAGACCATTGGGGACATCCATTTATCACAAATATTAAAACTATATTTCATCCGCTGGGAGAATATTTGCATTGGTTGTTGACTCAATTTTGGCATTAATAAATAACTGAAAGATGATATAGATGTTTTATGTGTTAATCTATTTAATTGTAAACTCAAGAGTGGGAAAAACATCATGCAGCTTCACGCTGATGAAAAAAGCATGCCCCGCTATCTAAAATATAGGAAAGATGCCTCAAGCCCTGTGGCTACAAATACATGATTACTGATTCTCCTTCTGCTTTGCAGAGCCATAAATGTACAGCCCTGTATTTGTGCACTAGGGGAAACATTATTATGCCGCTGAAAATCAATTGGAGATTGAAATTCCGAGACGAGTTCTGTGGTTGAAACAGTGTTATACCCCCAAAACGTTCTAGTGTATGGCATATATGCTGTATGTATTAAAGCTCTAATGGCATTAATTGTACACAAGTATAGGTCATCAGAAGAGATGAGCAAATAAATTTGAGTGCTACTTGAATTTTACAAAAATCTATGTTCACCATAATGTGGACCAATTCGCTTGCACTCGGATTAAAAAAATGCCTGCTGCTGGCTACCATTTTTCTCTACCATAAAGGATCATTAAAATGGTAAAAAAACCATCCTTGTAAATACCTTATGTCTGGCCTCTCTGGCCCTTTCGCTCCTGACCATCACCCATCCTGCCCTTGCCACATCTTTAATTCGTCATTCGCGGGGCCCTTCATGCCAGATTGATACTTCCAGCTTTGATGTGAGCCCTTCATAGTTCTGCATAAATGCGCAAAATTGGTGACCTGATGATGTGGTGAGAACTGGAAGGGTGATGGTGACCATAGAGAACAGAGAGGTGAACAGTGAAGTGAATATTAGTGTTTGTTTTTTTACATTTTATGTTTATTTTGTTCTGGAATCTAGATGATGGAAAAGTACTATTAAATTCATGGAGTATAACCTGCCCGCAAATAAAAATGTATCTGGAAAAAAACATGTGAACAGGAGAAATCAAATTTTGCCTGATCCGCTCATTTCTAGAACAGTTACAGCTCTGACACTGGGCATCTGTCAAAACTCGAACCCAGCAACTCTTGAGCACCAGGCAGTAGCTCTTCCCTCCGAGCTACTTAGCTAGCTGGACAGTTCTGTGCTAACCCAGATACTTGTACCTGTATTGTTTCTCATTGGCTCCACCCTGAGTTTCTGATTGGCTTCACCCTGAGTTCCTGATTGGCTCCACCCTGATTGAACTCCTTATTTAAACCTGGTATAGCAATCCCTTCCTTGCAAGATTATTGAGCTACCAGCCTCTAGTCAAGCTTCCTGTCACCTGCTACATCATTCTAAGATGACATTGCTGCTCTTTTGTACTGCCTCCTTGGCTATCCGCGACTATGCTACGTGCTGCTCCTTTACGCTACATTGCTGCTCTTGTGTACTGACTCCTTGGCAATCCCTGACTATGTTCGTGCTGCTCCTTTAAACTACATTGCTGTTCCTGTGTACCAACTGCTTGGCTATCCCTGACTACGCTACCTGCCGGTGCTGCCCCTAGTGGTTGCAATACCACTACTCCAACCCAGGTCAGTCCATAGCAGCGTCGTCACCATTCAGTTCTTACAAGGGCCACTGGAAGTACATAGTGTACAGAGTTGGACCCCCACAGCTTCATTCACTGTGTAGTGTTTGTTCTGCACTATTGCAACTCAACATTTATTGAAGTGGAGTTAATGTGCAGTATCTGAGCGTGGCCACTATACCATACAGATCTGTGTGTTTCTACTCTGTAGACTGGGAACCTTTGATGTGGTGGTCTTGGGACTTAGTAAGAGCTGAACGACGGAGGTGCCATATTTCAGAGGCCCACCAATCTGACACCGATTTCCTCTCTGGGTGGCCTGGGCAATAGCAGGAATCATCCTTTATGTATAAGAGGATGTAGGTGGTGGAGCTGAGCTTTTGGGTACATGTGACTACCAACACTAGACACATTGGGTGGACGTTTTGATAGAGAAACAAAGGGGCACCATAGCAATTACATAACAGCAATATATAGACATAGGAGTATTTGTTTAGCATTTTGCCCATTGAAAATTGTTGTCCTGCGTGATCTAAAAGAGAAATGTAATATCTAACCCTTTAAAGAACCTGAGGAATAATCACTGATTATGTATGGAATATACGTTATTTTGGAACCCATTTGAAGTGAACATGATCCATTTCCACAAATTGTACAGACTAGCATTATGTTAATGAGCAAAGCAGGACAAAACATTTCTCAATAGATTAAAAAAACAGTTTTGCACAGGAATAAAAATATTGCTTTCTTGTATATGTAAGGCATGCTTCACTTCACATATAAACCTCGTGACCATCTGTTTATAACATATATATAGACTTAGTGGGAGGAGGTGGAGGCCATCACTTACTCTACAGAACATATGCAGTGTGCTGATTAACATTTGATATTCTGACACCAATGTGGTGCTTGCTTGATATTTCTACTATATTTGTATCCATGGACATATTTGATGGACACTAATTATAATACACAATCCATCCCTTATGTCAGTGTTCTCCATCCGATCTCCTGCATATGGCTTTTGGCAGCTGTAGATAGATACTATTGTTAGCAATTCGATTCCTTTTGGAAATTGGCTATAAAAGGTTGATCAGCTCTGGTTTACATAATACTAAACTAGAACATTTGCACGATGTGTCCACCTAAGAGTTAATTAACCTAATTTTAACAATTGCCAGCTCTAGATCTACACACCATTCAATAATAAATATAGAGTTTGCTAAACTTCATGCTAAGTGGCCATTCTGAAAGACTCCTTGGGCATCACACTGCAAAAAAGTACATTGTATGGGTATTCACAAATTATGCACTAGCTGCCTGGGGACGCAAGTCAGCTAGAAATGGGACAGTAGGCATAGTCAAGCTGTAAAGTTGGAACCAGAAACTAGCGTTGTATGGACTAAAATGACCACGGTACTTTCAGATTATGGAAAATTTAAAAAAATCACTTTATTTAAAAAATTATGTTGACTTTACTCAAAACTAAATGTCTGCCTTCTCTGTAAAACACTGCCTGTCGTAAAGTGTAATCCATCTCAAGCGCTTGAGATATCAAAGCGGATTACAAGAAGTGAGAAGTTTTTTTTTCAGGCCTGATTTTCTGTCTGTTAAACTGCAAACAGGCATGACAGAGAGGCGGGCTTTCAGTTTGGATGAAGGGAAGCCATTGGAAAATTGCAGGCACAATGCGTCCTGGGAAGGGAAGAAGAAGAAAGTCCCAGTACATATGATGCTGGCAGAATGCAAAGGAAAGGAATCCATTCACTGTGAGTAACAAGTTATAGAACAAGAGAAATTGGACAATTTGGACATATTAGACTTGTTTATGTACAGAACACTTCTGACTTGATGTGGGAGACATTGGCACCAAGACCATATTTTTCTACAGGGAAAAAAAATAGATATATCCTACACTAGTTGGTAAATATTTAGCTTTATAAAGTTCGAGACAGAAAAAAAATCAAGAGTTGGAATTTGAAGCCAAAGGATAGATCCAAATTGGAAACATTTGAATGGACATTACAACGGGTCAATCAGAAAACATTGACATTTAGGCAGTAAATGTCAGCTCGGACTGGGTTTAAATAACTTGGTGCTCCATGACGTAACCCATCACCTTGGTTGGTATTGATTTTTTTTTTTTTTCAACGATGTGATAGAATCATGTTATCGTTCATTTTCATTTTTCTTCTTTTATTTCATTGAGAATGATGCATAAAATGATATAAAATAAGGCAAAGCTTCATGAATTCGATGAGGCTTCATCACGGTCATTTGTACGTCAAATAGAAGACAAAGCCCGAGTTCTGTTAAAGCCTCTCCTTATCAAGAATCTTCTCATTGGAATTCTCCCCTAGACGGGCGTCTCCAGATTCACGGGAAATACCAAATGCAATAAATAAATGCAGCTTGTTTGCCTTCTTTTTATTTCTTCAGCTTCAGTGAAAACATTTTTCAGTGTGGATTTATCCTGTGATTATTCTAAAGCATAAGCAGGAATCAATATCTCTAAAAACTCACATTACTGTAAAAAATGTATCACATAAATCATTTTTAGCCCTCACTATACTTCTTACTTAATGAAACAAGGAAAGGAATTCAATTCATTTGAAGTGGTGCTCGTTTTTTGTATTTTTTTTTCTCTTGCCAAGTACGGGGATTTGCATTCTGTCTTATGCAAGAAAAAAAAACACACAAGAGCCATCCAATCAGATAAAATCAACCTTCTATTACACTGAAATAGGATGACAAAACGTGTTCTACTCTACAGGGGTTTCTATACCTGTGTATGTGTGCAGGGGTGGAGAGCAAAATGCCGCTGTCTAGGGTTATAAAACTATTAAGTGACGCAATGACCCTACCGGAGAAATTACATTTTCGCATGCACATTTTTTTTATGTTCAAGGGAACAATTTACATATATATTTCTGTTAGAAATCTCAGATTTAGCAGGTGACTCGGGAAAATTAGGGATTATGCCTATTGCTTATGCCTCTAAGGCAGAGCAATTCTGAGGGTGGGCTGCACCTCCAGGAAATGAAGGCTATTAAAGTTATGTAACACTTTGGTTGGGTTACTAACGGCATTACGATAGACAATCCAATAATGGACCGAGGAGGCTAATTAAAGCGGCTGTACTCTGTCCCAATATGGTTTGGGCCACTCGTTGGAAATCCAAAGTGGCACAGCTTCCACCTATAACACATATCAAGTATTTCACATGAACTTGCCATTATTGTCATATGGTTTAGATCTTAAAGGACATGCTCAAAGCACTTCCAAAACCCCAGCCTCCCTGGCTTTATTCCCCACCATGACCCACTTTCCGATGCTTGACCGACAGCTTGTTGGCTTCACTATACAATCAAGTGAACAAAGGTGCGGTTGGGTGCGAAATAGAACCAAGAAGGCTGAAAGTTGGTAAGTGCTTTCACACTCACAGAGAACTTAACCTTCATTTGCATATGTATAAAGATAGTGATTTTTCATTGAGAGAGCACATAAAGGTATGGATGACTGCTTATTTGCACTGTCATTTATGCTTCACTATGCACTTTCCATGCTCAGATTTACATCTATGAATTAGGTATGTCTTTACATGCCACCAGTGCCTGATTTTCAGTGAAAATATAGCAAGTGTGGGGTTAACCAAATGCAACACAGTAAACCAGGAGGGGACATCCAGTTCTGTGACTGGGTACTGTGAGGACAAGAACAGAGAATACAAAATTAGAAACCCAGACCAGGAGGGGACATCCGGTTGTGTTACTGGTTAATATGAGGACGACAACCTAGAATACAAAAAGAGAGACCAGGAGGGATATCTGATTGTGTAAGTGGGCACTGTGGGGATGGGAACCTAGAATATAGAATTAGAGACCAGGAGGGGACATCCGGTTGTGTTAATGGGTACTATGAGGACGAGAAAGTAGAATACAACATTAGAGACCAGGAGAGGATTTCCAATTTTGTGAGTGGTCACTCAGAGGAGGAGAGCCTAGAATAAAGCACCAGTGACCAGGAGGGAACCATCCGGTTGTGTGAGTGGGCACTGTGAAGATGAGATCCTAGAGTACAGCACTAGTAACACAGGACAGCGCAACCAAGCTGAGTTCCTGTGTATCAGTGATTCAGGGGAGATAGCAATCATTCACCGACAGCTAATGTACATAGAGTTTCCAATACCATCCTTCACAGTACCATTTGAATAACAATTTCTCATAGCTTGGTTCTCCTTCCTTCCCTCCCAAAGTCTTTGGAAAAGAGAGAGCATTGAGCCGAGACGAAAGGTAGAAGTTATTTCTTATCCTTTCAGTAGATAACCATACGGCTAACTGTGAGTACTCTCCATTTAGCTGAAAATTACAATTTATTTGGACCTTCTGTCAAATTTTCAATAAAATCAGACAAATCTTTATATTGGTTTCCAGTTTCGGTAGCCATGATATACATAATTAACCCTCTCTGGAATTGAAGAGAGCAATCATTGACACATCAAAGACTGTGTTTGTACTCCTCCAAATTCCTTCATTATATTGCGTGATCTTGTAAACTTCCAGTGACGAGGACAGCTACAATCCTCAGCCTCTAGAAGGATTCTAGGCAGAGATGAGTGAATCAATTCACAGAACCCTGGTCCAGCGGCCAGGTCAATATTTTGTGGCCGCTGGTCCTGAGCCCTGGAAACTGGCTCCTTCGTGCCGGTATCTCCAGTTCCTCTGGAGTGACATCATTATTGCGGTATATCTCACTCACAAAGTTGCAGTGGGCCAACTAGTCAAAGGAGGAGTCACCGGTGCCAGATGTTCCAATTAAAGTATAAACTGGACTACTGGACCAGGGTGTCGCCAAATTTTTAGCTGATATTTAATCCTATTTAACAAGCTTTATCGACTCAACATAAAGCATGGTGGCTGAAGTCCAAACTTAGCCAATACTGAGATGAAAAAATAGGGCTATTTCTTACTATATCAACCAATGCCCTGTGTTTTTTTTCTGTAGACGCCTTCTGCATAATAAACATGACCAGACCCGAAATGGCGCTATAGATCACTGTTTGCCAATTAGCGAAGCTCCACTCTGCAAAGATCATGATAAACAGGAGCTGATGTTCTTTATTGATCCAGAAAATGAATTTAGGAAATGTACTACTGACCCAAGAACCGTTAATGAGCAAGTGACACGGGAGATAATAATGATATTGGGGAAAATAATACATGGTGTTTTTACACATGAGGAATTGCACGACGGGATATTTATTACACATCATGAGAATGTAATTGTGCAGCAGAGATGAAAACACTCATAAATATATATATATTTTTTGCTATCTGCATTTTCTGCTATTGGAATGAATGGGCAAAGATAAAGAAACTGATATCCGACAGGCAGTAGAGCAATAACTCTTCTTAAAGACATATAACACGACGTCAATTAGATCATATTTCTGGCTTTACAGGAAACGCTCATTAGAAACTAATTTACACTGCAAATTCTGACCAGAATGGAGAGCCAAGGCTGAACCTGATACGTTCAGATTAAAAAAAAATTCTATATGCCTAAGTAGAAATTAAATTCACAGCTGAAGATATGACAGCCTATGCCAGGAAAAGCCAACCTAAGAGATCATTAATTAACTTATACAGTGGAGCAAATGGTAGCTTGAATAATTTAATACAGGAAGATTGGTGCTGGCTTAAGAAACTATCCCTTAATACAACTTGTCCAATAACTGAACGGTAGATTAATGAGACCTTAAAGTCACCCTTATATGATGGTGGTGAAGCTGTAAAAAACATAAGTCATCCCCATGAACATTACATTCATCCCATGGTGTGAAAAAAGGAGGACAATTCTGTTTTCACTATTCCATCATTAGAAAACATTATATCTTATTTGCACAATACTCTCCCTCTCCCTATAGGTCTCTTAAAGGGGAGATCTGTCTTTAAAATGTTTTGCCGTATCAGCTTGCCCTATGTAAAAATAATAAAATCAGCTGCACTTGTCCTCCCTTGCTTCTGCATCGATTTCTCCCAATTACAACACACATGACCACTGCATCCAATCACTGGCTTGTGCCATCTACATCAGCAAAACTACTGAGATCAGTAATTGGCTGCAGCGGTCATGTGTGCTATAGTCGTGACATCACCGTTTCAGCCTATAAACAACCGTCAGGAACAGTGGAGGAGAGTCAGCAATAGAGCAGAGGAAGGTGAGTATAACTGATTTTGTTATTTTCACATAAGGCAAGCCGATGTAGTGAAACAAATTGAAAATGGAAACCCCTTTTAATATGTTTAGTATGGAGTATGCTAGGAAATGTAATGTAAGTAATCCCCTTAAAGGGGATGTCCACTTTCTCTTGTTGGTGCAGCTTTCCTCACACACTGACCAGCACCACTGGCCATACAATGATTGCCGATGAAGGAGCAACTGACCAATCCAGTCTCCTCCAATAAAAAAGGAACTTTCCCATGTGAGATGGTTTACATTGGAGGAAGCTGATGGACTGAAAAATCCACATGCTCCTCCAGAAGCAGCCAATGTGTGGCCAGAAGTGCTCGTCAGTATGTGAGGAATTCTGCACTAATCAAAAAAATGGCTGACCTCATTATCCTTATTAGTCTTTAATAGTTATTCGACATTCTGCATTATCTCAGTTTAGGTTCTGTTCACACCATATTTAGTTTATACACTGAAACACATCTCCCAAACATATAGTCCTAAAGCCCCCATACACATTAGATGGTGGCTATCATCCGATCGTTCAGCTGGTAGTCATCTTGGGTGGTTCTCAACTACACAGGAGGTGCTCCCCTGGTCTATGAGAGAGCTGCCACCAGTCATATCTGGCAGTGGCTTATCTCCAGGAGAACAAAAGGATCAGCAGTTCAAAATAGGAACTTAACTCGCCCTACAATAACATTTCTGGTGCCCCGTGCACATTAGGGTGTCATCTGAACCCGATGATATCAGCGGGTCTAGCCAACATTAGTCTAATGTATGTTCACTAACATTAGAGGCCCAAATACCTAGTATTGTAAAACCATTCAAACCATGCCATATACTTTTTGGTAGGTTCCCTTTTTAGTGAGCATAGTTTTCTGCTTTATTTCTATACAGTCAAACCAAAATGGATATCAAAAGCACACTCATTGGCATTCTGCCCAATATAAGTAATCGGGAACATCTTATTTTTGCTCTTAACCTCCAGCCCCCTATGTGCTGTAATTATTAATATGAATCTGTAGCCAAGAAATGCTGTCTAATATTCTGGCATCATGTTATACAGGAGGAAGAGCAGAGCAGATTGATATTTAGGTTTGTAGGAAAAGATTCACTATGTCTTGTATTTTGCTAAGTCCTATCAGTGATTGACAGGGATCCCCGTGTGAGCATGTATATAGAGATATCGGTAAGTCACTGAGTTGGACCGCCCACTGGACCTCTGAGCCAAGAATGAGCAGGGATTTCAATGAATAAAATACAAGTTGTACCAAATCTTTCCCCACAAAATCATATATCAATCTGCTCAGTGTCTCCTCTATAGCATGGGCCTGTCGATCAAACTTCTTGTGCAATGTCGGAGGTTACTTTACATTAAAAACATCTAATTTCATACTTATTTCCTGCACAGGAAGATAACCACTTTGGCCTCTTATGATCTAGGGGTATTGCCTCAGTGGTTCATACCTTTCATACACCTTTTGGTGCATGAAATGAGGAGTGAAGTATGGCTGATACAAAAATATAACCATTAGTTCAGCTATTTCACAGTTTTCGATAGTCCTAAATTTGTTGGGATTGTCCTGAATTTTGGGTCATAAGGGATGGAGTCTACTACCAAAATCTGGATGTTCTCACACGGTTTATTGGCTTTCCTGGGCAGGGAGCAAATATCCCTATTTTGTCAATGGAGACATACTGGTAAGTTTTCTGTTTGCATTCTACATTTCTTTTTAATCTTAGAAGATTGCAATGGAAATCCACCAAAACATTTAGTAATTAAGTCCACGCCTTGAATTACCTTTGTGACATTCTTTAGCATTTATTGTAATTATGAGGAATTGATTTATGAATGGATTTAACTTTTTTCTTTTGCTTTTGGCTCTGTCAACATCAACTGAGGAACCAGTTTCGGTGTTTTTATGGTTATTCTATTTCCTTCTTTATCACAATTCCTCAACAAAATCCATAATTTACAAGGACAAGTTGTAGGAGTACATTTTATGCATCAGTTGTTCAATCTGTTGGATCTTTTATTAAGAAACCCCACAATTGGTAGCCTTAACCATTAACCTATAGCTATTACACTAGAGATTACTGACATCAATTCTTCACAGCGTTATTATTGTATGAGAAGGGGAAGATGAATGTGCTAATCATCACTATTTGTAAAAGAAACTTATGAAATACATGGTGTCATTGATTGACTATTTAAGCACGGCTCTAGCCTGAAGCCTTGACCACCTACAGTAGGTCAATAGCAGCTTTTCACCAAGAGACCCAAAGGATGCTAATGATCTTTCTCTCTGCTTAATGACGTAGCTGACATATCAATAAGACAAAGAAAATGACTGAACATATGGAAACATAGTTAGCATCACATGGTCCAATCTTGAATAGTATAATGGTATCTATAAACACACATACATACTCCCTATGGGCATGAGTATTGTGTCCCCTCCATAACCCACCTGCAAGAGCTTTTATGACATTCTGTTCCAAATCCAGAGATATTAAAGAGAATCTGTCACCAGGTCTTCCCAATATAAAATATGGCCAACACATTTAATGCCTATTTTACAGCATTCTAGTATGCTGTTTTTATGTCCACAATCCCCTCTGCATAGCACAAAAAAGACCGCAAGCCCACTTCTCTCTGCGCTGCCGAGAACACAGCAAAGTACTGTAGTGCACATGCCCAGGAAAGGCAAAGAACGCCAATCACCTGGAAGTAAAGCCGGCGTATGCACACTACAGTGATCTGCTCTGTCCTCAGTAGAGCAGAGAGAACTGCACACAGGGTGGTTGACGTAGGAGGCATCAAACATATGAAGCAGGGATGGATGACGATGATTGTAAAAAAGGAGGTGCAAATCAAGACCAGAAACACCCATCAGACCGGATCCCAGTCTGTGAGTGTAATGAAAGGTATTTTTTGTGCTATATAAAGAGGATTGGGAACATACACACAGCTTACTAAAATACTTTAAAAGAGGCCTCAAAGGTGGTGGCTCTACTTTATATTGGGAAAACTTGGTGACAGGTTCCCTTTAATATGGATTTGGTTTCCCCTTTTCAATTACTGTATAACAGCTTCCACTCTTTTGGGAAAACTTCTACAAGATTTTATAGTTGGTTGTGGAATTTGTTTGCTCATTCATCCAGAAGAGCATTTGTGAGGTCAGACACTGGTGTTGAAGGAGAGGACCTTCAATATCCATTCTATTTCATCTCAAAGGTGCTGGATGGGGCTGACATCAGGGTTCTGTGAGGCCTGTCATGGTCTTCCACAGCAAACTCCCCCAACCATGCCTTTATGGACCTTGAACCGGGCTCTGTCATGAAGAACTGAAAAGAGCCTTCCCCAAACTGTTCCTACAAAGTGGGAATTATATTTGTCCAAAATGTCTTGGTATACTGATCAATTGGGATTTCTTGCATGCAGCTATCATGGAAACCAATGAAATTCCATAACCCATTCCATGAAGCTCCTGTCGTACAATTATTGTACCGATGTTAATGCCAGAGGAGGTGTGGACTCAGCAGTTATGGAGTCAACAGTGCGTTGGTGACTTTTATGCACTCTTTCTGCAGCATTTGGTGAAATTGCTCTGTATATTTATGTGGTGGACACATCGTGGCTAATTTGCTGCAGTTCCAAAATTCTTACACTTTTCAATATTACCATTCACAATCAATCGTGAAATACTTAATGCTTATGAAGTGGGCAGATTGACTGCCTAATTTCCTTACAGAAGCTATCTCCCTGGATGTATAGACAGGGAATGAGGTTGTCTTAGCTACTGAAATTAGCCAGTCTTCTTCTAACATAGCACTGATGGCATGCTGGCAGGAGAAATGCTCTCATCTGCACAAGCAAGAAGTAGACCTACTGGGAGCCAGGACTGGGTAACTGCAAATTGTAGCATCTTTCACAAATTAACAATAATGGCAAGTTGCATAATTTTGTATTCTAAAACACAGTTAAGGGTTTGTTTTTTTTAGCTAATATCCCCTTTAAAAATATACCAAAAAATGACTTGGTTTTTAAGTTCCTTCCAAATTTCATGAATTAAGAAGTACAGATGACTAGCTTAAACCATGGAGTGACATGTACTGAAAATGTTGAAAGCCAAGTCAGGCCATCACTTCCAAGTGGGCCTCCATCGGACTATGCCAACACCTTTCCCAATGCAACTGTATGGAAAACTGTTCACATCTAGAGATTGGAAGTGTTACAAGGCTGATTAGTCTCACAGCACCAAAAAAGCAGGTGATTCTGGGGCAGTGGTAGGGAAACTCCTGGACTGAAAACTAAACATGGACTTTCCAATAGTAGAAGAAGGGAGATGACAATGCTGTTCTGTACGGGAAGGAGCCTCATTCCATAGACATGAGTATCTTCTGTAACCAGCATCACATACAACTCCTCTAATACGAGAACCATGGGTCCATTTCCCTTGACGATTAGGGTATATGTGCACAGCATCTTTTTTGAGTAGGTCTGCTTCCTAATCCGCCTGACAAAAACACTGAATAAGCTAAAAAATTAACATATGTATTGAAATGTAAAAATGATCTAAAGAAAAAAGTAGAAGTTAGGAAATAAGCCTTGCCGAGTGATGAATGGACGGTTGCTTCTCAGAAGCGTAGCCAGGAACAAGGATGGATCCTTTTTTTGCTCTAAAAATCACCTGCTGTGCATATGTTCCATCTTGTGAGCTTCTATTGACTGCTTCACACTTAAAATTTACCTGGTCATTCTTCAGGCAGTTTCTGCTTGGAGACCGCTCACTGTTTTATACATGCAGGTATAAAAATAAAAGCCAGCGACTCAACAGAAGACAACCAAAAAGATGCCAAAAAAAGCGTTGTAGGAAAAACACAAACAACATTTTCTTAAAGTCTTCTGCTTGCCAATCTCAGTTTGTTCAATGTGTGCACTAATCCTTAGGCTACGTTCACACGATCCGTTTTTCACTGCGGATTTTTCCGGTCCTTTTTCGGGGAAATCCGCAGTGGAAAACGGCGGTGCTTCTCTCGGCGGATTTGTGTCCTTTTTCTTCTGCGGATTCCACTGCGGGTTTCCAACTGCAGTTTCCTATTGGTGCTGTTGGAAACCCGCAGCGGAATCCGCTGAAAGAATTGACATGGTACTTCTTTTTTCCGTTGGCAAATCCGCGCGGATTTTCCAGCGAAAAAAAGGATCGTCGGCACAGCGGGTTTTGTTTTCCATAGGGTAACATTGTACTGTACCCTGCATGGAAAACGGCTGCGGATCCGTAGCTGCAATTCCGCTACGGATCCGCAGCAAAAAACGGATCGTGTGAACGTAGCCTTAAAGTTTGCTCATTTTACCTCCAATGGCTACCATAGAGAGAATTCAGTATTACATGGAACCATTCAGATAAATTGCCATCCATGTAATATATGGAAGAACCAAGCCCACTAGGGCAAGAGCTTCTCTAATAAGAGTATATGATCTTGCCCTACTATTAAAAGCATTGGTGAGATGAGACAATTCCTAAAAAGTTGCAAACTGTGCCCAGTATGTCAATGATACATAACATGTAACTCGGATATGCAACATTTTTCAATATTAATTTAAATTACAAATTATACCAGCATCATTATTTCTCTTACATGTACAGCCCCTATTTACCACCACCCAATCCCCCCCTACGCCGGAGGAGAAGAGGTTACAATATCTGCAAAGCAAACTGTTATCTCTGCCTGATAATCAATTTTTAATTAAATCAACTAAATTACACCAGTTAATTTCCTGAGAAGTGATGTTCTTTTAAAGCCTCTTCATATTGACATTGGCAAATACCGCTACCAAATGAAATTAACTCTTTTTGCTGCAAAACGGCTCTGAGACGTTGTTTAAAGGGTTAAAAGCTGCCTTCCTCCTGAATGACAAAATGACCCAGCGTGGTGTACAACAGCGTGAAACCAATATAACGCACTGCGCAGATGCACAGATGATTATTTCATTATCTGATCAGCGCTGAAACGACAGATACAAATCGTTCCAATCATATAGTGATGAAAGAGTAATGAACAATGGATTCTTGAATGAGCACAGGAAGAAAATAATGAATTGCAGTTTAAATGAAATCAGGAGTCAATGGAGTGGATCACAGACTGTCCTTCAGATGCAAAATTTTACATTAGTTTAACTATGCCACTTCAAAGAAATGTCCTTTGCGGGAGGACATCATCATGGCTACACACCTAAGAGGTTGGGTATTTTTGCAAACCACGGGCACCAAGGGTCTCTTAAAAAGTCAATCTTCCTTTTCTCATCGGTATGAGTGACAGCAGGCGAGAGCTGCGTGACCTGAGTCTGTTGTTCTCTGTTGTCCAGCGCAACATAAAAAAAGTCTAATAAATTCATACACGGACGCTGGCATTTATCAGGACATATTATTCAATGCTCACATCCAGTTTATTAACAGCAGCTCTCGTGACCAGGTCAGAAAATAACAACGAAAGCAAAATTTGAAGAATTCACAAAAAGCGCTAGGAAGGTTCTTTATTCGGGGCCCATGCCAATCCTCGGTTCCTTGAAATTCCAATATTTCTGCATGACTTAACAGTCGTCCATCAAAAACAATATTATAAAAAGAAGAAGAATCAGCTGGCAATTTTATATGCAGTATCTCTATTATACTGGATAACAGTATTCATTGTTTCTAGTCTTTGTTAACTTTGCTGCAAAAAATGTCATGCCATCCATAATTTTGATGGCTGCAGCCAATTGCTGGCCTCAGTGGAGTATAGTTCAAGACCGTTAAATCCCTGACCTTACGCCTTGGTCAAGTCAAATCACAAACAAATACTGACCCATTATATTCCACTTTGCTCCAGCCCTGTTGCTTCAGTGCCCGCACCATTTTTGGATACTTGTTTGTAAGACTGACTTCCCCTTCTCCAGATATGACTGTGCAGCCAAGAAAATAAAAACTGATAGGGAGGCACTGAATCAGCAAAGCTGGGACAGAAGGGGACATAACAGGTGAATAAAACTTTATAATGTTTCTCTCTCACTTCCTTCGGACGTATCCGGAAAGACTTAGGAAGCAATAGCAGCTCTCACCTTTCGACATATCAGTTTCGTCCAAAGGAAATGAGTGTGAAGCAGTCTATTAGATTAGTTGAAGGGCTCATGGTACATAATGTCATACGAGCCTTGGGAAACCTGGGCCGCTGGAACGGTGCCAACACTGGAATTGAGTGCAGGCTGTTTTTATTTTATATGAGGGAACATAGTAATTAAGAAGGGGTCGTCTGAGTAGTGGTCAAACCCCTTAACATTTATCCATAGGGCACAGGAAGATCCTTCATGCTGCTGGTCAGCCTTCTTCAGCAGTCACTTTATCTCTCGCCTTAGGGTGGGCTCTAAGGCACTTTCGATTTCTTCATGAGTTGGCTGGATCCTTGCAGTGCAGTCTAATTCTTCCCAAAGAAGAGCTATACATGAGGTCCTCTGCCTTCCTCACTGGTGTGTGTCATCTGGAATGCCCACCAGGGCCATGGGGAACTCGGTACCGGGTCCAGTACTTAAGGTGACGTGTCACGGCGGCGACCTGGTCTGTGGCCCTGGGCGCCCATGTAAAAGGGATATTGATTAAAGTTTATGTTCGTGACGCCACTTGTGTGCTTAAAGGGGTCCTCTGGGGTGATGGTATGGCAGCTAGATGGCATAACTTCCCACAGGTAAAGTACAGTAGGTCCCCAGGGCTCCCGGTGTGTAGGTGGAGATGGTGAATGGTGCAGTGAAGAACGAGGACACAGGTTTGCAGTCTTTTACCTGGTTTGCTGAAGCTTCAGGCAACCGCAGTCCAGGGCACCAGATCACAGGGCAGGCAGGGTCTGGCTGGCTCGGAAGTGAAGCCAGAGCCCCTTTACCAGGTGGATATGAAAGCCTTCCTCAAAGCGCGGTGGTGTTTTAGTCCCTTACTGCCTATGGCTTCTGATAAGGTCTTCACAGTTCTTCTCTGTCCCCCATAAAGGTTCGGACACAAACCCGTATGACAGGTGACTCGAGCCTTTTTATAGGGTCTCTATCACGACCAGGGTAGGTCCTGGTGGCTACTGTTTCCTGACTGGGAAAACTTTGGATCATAATGTTCCATTGGGATGGCATACCAGGGCCTGCTGGCTGGTTCCACCACTGGTGTCTGGGTGGATTGGTGGCATTTGGTAGTTGGGTTGGCCTGGCCTGCTGCTGCTGCAGGGACTGAGGTTGGTACACATCTTTTGCAGTCCAGAGCATACCACCCCTTTTGGCCGATATGGCGGGTATAGGTTACTTGGTCACCAGCGCTTAGGTCCCTGTCAGGGTGTCCCTCCATTAGATGGGATTCTTTATCCATCCGGTTGACATAGATCCCATTTATCATAGCAGTTTCTTTTATGAAGCCCCAGCCTCTCCGCTGGGTGAAGACCACTACTTCCCCCTGTCGCAGTGGTCCCCTTTCTGCCTGAGGGAGTTTGCACATTCGGGCCTTCCCTTCTAAGTTCTTTTCTTTGCGGGCCCGGGACTCCTGTCTCTCTTTCTCCTCCCGCCTTCTACAATGCTCCCTCCAGGTTATCATAGGGATTTCCCCTTGGAGTGCAACCATACCCTACTCTGCGAGGCTCAGCGTCGGCGGGGTTGGTAAGGGGCCCAGCAGGGTGTCATCTAGCCTAGGGATTGCTGCGGGGCTGCCGGCCTGATCAGGGGAGTACCACGGTGATGGTGACTCGGGCCTAGCTGTCGGGCCTTCCGCTTGTGGGGTCAGGGTCATGCCCCTTACCTTCTCTTCTGGAGCATCAAATCTTCTTTCCCACTCCAGACCAGATGAGGCTGCAGATGAACGTCCGGTAAGGCTTGCGATGAAGGTCTCCTTCCAGCTGTGTCCGCACGAGCTGCCAGGTGAGTTCTTCTACCTCTCTCCGCAGGAGGTCCGGATCCAGCATCGATGACGGGTACAGCTCTTGCAGTCTCCGGCTGGGGGAATCCTCCAGGTGCTGCCCACGACAACGCGCCCATTTACTCCTGCACGCCACATGGTGCAATAATGGCGGCGGTTTGGGCGCAATTTACAGTCCACAGTCTCACAACAAATCACAGTCTCTTAGGCACACATGACCTGATTCTCAGGGTCAGTCCATCCTGTTCGTGATGCCAAAATGGAACGCCCACCAGGGCCGTGGGGCACTCCATCCCGGTCCAGTACTTAAGGGGACATGTTTAACATTTATCCATAGGGCACAGGAAGATCCTTCATGTTGCTGGTCAGCCTTCTTCGGCAGCCACTTTATCTCTCGCCTTAGGGTGGGCTCTAAGGCACTTTCGATTTCTCTATGAGGTGGCTGGATCCTTGCAGTGCAGTCTATTTCTTCCCAAAGGAGAGCTATACATGAGGTCCTCTGCCTTCCTCACTGGTGTGTGTCATCTGGAACACCCACCAGGTCCGTGGGGCACTCGGTACTGGGTCCAGTACTTAAGGGGACGTGTCACAGCGGCGACCCGGTCCGTGGCCCTGGGCACCCATGTAAAAGGGATATTGATTAAAGTTTATGTTCATGATGCCACCTGTGGTATTCGGTCAGTAGGGACTGACGCTGCTTAAAGGGGTCCTCTTGGGTGATGGTGTGGCAGCTAGATGGTATAACTTCCCACAGGTGAAATAGGTCCCCAGGGCTCCCGGTGTGTAGGTGGAGATGGTGAATGGTGCAGTGAAGAATGAGGTCACAGGTTTGCAGTCTTTTACCTGGTTTACTGAAGCTTCAGGCAACCGCTGTCCAGGGCACCAGATCACAGGGCGGGCAGGGTCCGGCCGGCTCGGAAGCGAATCCAGAGTCCCCTTTACCAGGTGGAGATGAAAGCCTTCCTCAAAGTGCGGTGGTGTTTTAGTCCCTTACTGCCTATGGCTTCTGAAAAGGTCCTCACAGTTCTTCTCTGTCCCCCATAAAGGTTCGGACACAAACCCGTATGACAGGTGACTCAAGCCTTTTTATAGGGTCTCTATCACAACCTGGGCTCTATGTGTCACTGTGCCTCCTGGGTGTAAGGTGGACAGGTAACTTGCAGTTCAGCTGTCCTGCCGGTTTCTGTTGTGCCTCTTAGAGTGCGACACGGCCTCGGTCTTCCAGCTACCAGAATCTGCGCTAGCCAGGAAGGTAGCCAAATTACTGCTCTGCTCCCCTGGTGTCACTCTCCGGTGCCTTTTCTCTCCTGCACACTTTCTACAAGTTGTTCTTTCCTTCTGTTCTCTTTCTCCAGGGGCTGTAGTACCTCAGACTGCAGGGCCCCTTCAGACCTTCTGACACTCTATGTCTGCCTGCTCTCTTCTCTGTCTGTCTCAGACTCCTGTCTGGCACTAACTGACTCTTCCCCTCCAGACCAGAATGTATTTATAGGGGAGTTCACCCTAAACCAGGTTTAGAGCTCCCCCTTCTGGCCTGGAGTATGAACGTGTTGTGTGTATGTGATTACCTTATAAAAGATATCCTTCATTGCTTCCAAGCGTGACATCACCCTCCCCATGAGGAAAGCAATGCTACTGTGATGACCAGGACCCTGGGGCATCACACATCAACCTTGACAGCTCCTTCAACATAACCTACTTAGCCTGAATGATAGCACCTCAGAGTCTCTCCTCCCTGCTGAGAACTCACACCGCTCAGTTCAAGCTTCAGCTGTCAGGCTGGGTGGGCAGAGGCTACATACATTCAGACTCATGAGCTTTCTAACTCTTTCATAAACTGCTCAATTCAATATCACAATTATATAAAAGAGTTGAGCAAGTCTACGAAAATTCGACTGAGCTAGTCTTGTTTAATTCATGGTGGAAATTTCATTTGCATAGAATCAGTTAGATCAATGGAACTGGACTGGAAGGGGTAACAAGTTGGGTCCACCAATTATCTCTTATCATCTATTTTCTACCATGTGTCTTTTATTTTTTTTTCTTCTATCTTTCTTCTGACCAAGCCTTTCACTTAGTAGTCCTAATACCGTCATGTGGGGCATAATGCACATCAGTAACTTCTAATCATCCCATGCGACTGCAGGTGGCATAACGCATGTCGCTGATGTGTGTCACCCTCGGTGTAATGTTGTGGGGTACAACGAATGGAGGACCAGGCTCTAAGGGAGATAGAAGACAGAAGATAGATGAGTAGATCTGAGGACCGGCTGCAGCAGAACAGAAACAGGGAGGGTTTTTAATCCCATTTTGGCCCTCAATAACCTAGCAAAATGACAGCCAAAAGGTATTTTTCTGGATTTGCCTGAAACAAATTACAGAAAAATTTGGATTCTGAGAAGTCTGAATTTTGTGGTCTTCTCAAATTGTCTCTTGAGCTGCTCAGAGATATACAGTCTCCTTACTTCCTGTCAGGGTGGGCTCTCCTCATTGAGTGACAGTTCTGATGAGTAGCAGAGTTGTTGTATAAGTAGAACTATAAAACTCAGCACAAGTTCTGCTATAACACAATCATCTCTCAGTGGATTGTTCTAGTGTGTATA
The DNA here is from genome assembly GCF_051348905.1 of Ranitomeya variabilis. Classification (NCBI taxonomy): domain Eukaryota; kingdom Metazoa; phylum Chordata; class Amphibia; order Anura; family Dendrobatidae; genus Ranitomeya; species Ranitomeya variabilis. The sequence continues at coordinate 332,845,800 of NC_135233.1, read as the reverse complement.
CTGTTATCTCTGTATTTACAGATAAAGATAACAAGGGGGCATTTGAACAAGCAAACCACTCTGGAAAGCGAGAGCTGAAACCCATGATTAGCAGACCTGATCTGAAAGTTCCAGTGGCTGGGGATTTTGCAAGACTTTTAACATCAACTTGTCAGAAGGTAAAACGCTAGGGAAGGGAGGTGAACAGCTAACTGCCTTATAGAAATCAATGGGCTGGAAAGAGGTGCCTGGGATGTGAAGAGTTAACCCTTTTCCTGGAATGCAAGAAAGGCCACGTTCACATATTCAGTATTTGGTCAGTAATTTACATCAGTATTTGTAAGCCAAAATCAGAAGTGGTGGAAAAATGCAATATTTGTGCTCGTTTCTATTATACCTTTCCTCCAATTTTTCCACTACTTACAAATACTGATGTAACATACTGACCAAATACTGAACATGTGAACGAGGCATAATGCACATTCTCTGCCAGGGTCTGGAAGTCAAGCTCCGTGAAAACCAGCTGAACACTATGAAAGATAAAAGCTCTCATTGAAGGAGAATGGCAACAGCTAGGAAAAAAGCAAGTCATTAGCAAACTTGCTTATTTTTATTCTGCCTAACTAAGGCAATTTAATAACTTGAGAACACCCTTGTAATGAAGGCAGTTTGTATTATGAAATCTAGTGACAGATCCACTTTATAGGCATTATCCATGTTCAATAAAATTTTGCATAGATCCAAAATCTACATCAGAAATAGATTAGTAACTTTGTAAATACATTGAATTACTTATCTGGTACTATCCATAGATCTGTTGGCTGCACTTTTTTACTTTTCTAGCTGAGCTTCTTTAATCCTTTGTTCGGGCCTAATTACAATAGGTTTTCCTCCATTAGATGCAATTTGCAAGATGTTATTACAACATTGTCTGCAATTTTTTAATTGCACTCTGAATGTATTATTTGTATATGAAAAAAAATATTGGTAAAAACATTGAATGCAAGGTTTAAGTTAATCTCATGCTTATCGACAATTTTTGCCATAAGGCCTGATTGTAAGTCATCAGCTATATGGCTATCTGTACTGTGCGATGTATCATGCTCTGGAATGAATACTTTGGCCAGGTTTTCCTCCTCCAGACTAGCGCTTTTCCTGTGCCTTGAAGCAGTAGCTCATAGAAATGTGTATGAGTAATACAGCATTGGCTCTTCTGGCAGGAAACGGATTAATATGTTTCTGCAGAGAATGGATTCTCGTCTGCATTGAACACAGATCACAAGAGATTACTGTGACATCAAAGCGATTATAGCTCCTCTCCTGTAGGTTATTACCACGAGTTTATCACCACTTTTTACATAAATGCATTTGACACTTCTGCATAAAGGGAGCACAATGCAGCAACACAGAAGATGAGGTATCCATCTAAACATGATAGATAAAACCTAGTAAAGCAAATAGACCGCATAATGAAAAAAATTCTAATCTATTTTATGGTGCAAAATTTTTTTTTTAGCCCATTTGGTTAATGGCGGTTCTGTAAGGCGATGAATGGGGTTTAACGTAAAAGGTTTTATTTGAAAAACGAACCATTAAAATTCTCATCCCGTGGCTCTTGCGTGTGTGCTCAGGGCACTTACAAAATCTTGGAATTAAACAGTCCTATAATATAGTTAATGTGAGTGGGCTGGCACGGTGGGTAAATGGCAGCTTGTGTTGGACATTATCTGTTGCGATAAGAAATCTGCCCATTGAGTAATTTTCTAGGGAGAAAAAAAACTTACACTGGTCAATAGAGCTTTTATATATGTGGATTAGTAGAGGAGGTTATCAAGTGAGCATCATGATTCTATGTCAAGTACATACAAAATGTGTAAATGTAGAAGTGGGAAACAGCGCACAGTAGGGAAATACCCTATGGAGGGAGAGTGGGTAAGTGAAGGTAACGCTCACCTGGTGGTGTTGTAACAGGTACAACTCCTATGTAGGCATGAAGAAAAATAGCTGCTACCGCCTCGTGGCCGGTGGATAAATCCTTCAGGAGATATTGGATCCAGTTGGATGAACACGTCGGTGGAATGCGCTGCTGGAGTGAATCAATTTTTCAGACATAATTAGGAAAATACTTTTTATTCACAACGTGTAGTGGCATATTTTTCAAGTTTAAAAAAAATCAACTTTTTCACTTGAAAAAGATGCCAATACATTGTTGAAATGCATTGTGAATAAAAAGCCTTTTCCTCAACATGTCTGAAAAATTGATTCACTTAAGCAGCGCAGCCCACCCATGTGTTCATCCAACTGGATCCAAGTACATACAAAACTCATAAGACTTCATAACAAAATTCAGATTGGGACACTGAGAACACTTTAATATAGGAATCCCCAACCTGTAACTCGAGAGCCACCTGTGGCTCGCGGGCCCGTGATGTGTGGCTCATGGTTGGCTGTCAGCTTGGTGCATTAGCACCAGCTAAAAACAGATATTAGGAGCAGATCTCTACTGTAGATGGTGACTTTTGTGTTTAGCGCTGCACAGAAGAGCAGAGCTCAGTGGGGGTAAGATAGGAAACCCAGAAGACTGGCATACTGCCTTGGTGTGATTTCAGTGGAAAAGCTTTGACTGTCATTATACCAGTAATGGGGGCTCTGTTTGTCACTACTGTGAGTGGGGCACGCGCTGGATGTGGCTCACGGCCCTATATTAGAGCTGAATATGGCTCGTGACCCTCTTTAATAGCAGAATGCAGCTCTCAAAAGGTTGTGGGCCTCTGTTTTAATAAATATTCAACACTCAAAAGATTTGTGCCATACCTTGGCTACACAGTGCTTAGCTGCAAAATGGAAATCCCCCATATACACTCTGTCGGAAATGTGTGAGAAAATAAATACTCACTTTTAACACGAATACCTTCCTTCCCCCGACCTGTAGTCAAAAAGCAAAGTGCTTCGAAATTGGGATCTTTGGACCTCTTCACCTTCCACTTGATATTAATTGCTTCTCCCTAATGTTACACCACACGTCCCTCTCCAAATCCATCACTATTTCCCTTCCATACATCCTCCTTCTCGACATGCTAGTAAACTTTTCTTTACGTTTGTACTCAAATTAATGTAATAATTTTGTTGTTTTTACCGGTTTGTACTAATTCGCCAACCTGAGCTGGCATCCTTTGTATCACTGACCCTGATTGCGGGTCAACTTGTATGTTATATTTTTATTATGCTCAATAAAAAAGTATTGACAAATAAAAAGAAAACATTTGTGCCATGGCTGGGGCCACACAGTGAATTTGGCCATGACTTAATGAAAGATCAATTAATGGTACATGTCATGATCTCTGCAGGCAGAGATCATAGCAAGCCTATAGAGGGACAAGCTCTCGGAAGATGGAACTATACTGACCATGAACTAAGCCTGCCGCGCAACTAGAAATAGCCAGGTAGCATTTCCTATTTATAGCTAGATGCCCAGCTCTGGCCTAAGACCTAAATAGCTAGCAGAGGGAAATATAAGACCTGGCTCACCTCTAGAGAAATATTCCAAAGAAGACAGTAGCCCCCCACATATAATGACGGTGAGTTCAGATGAAACAACAAACGCAGCAGGAAAATAGTCTTAGCAAATTTGAGGTCCGCTTACTAGATAGCAGAAGACAGATAGTATACTTTCATGGTCAGCAGAAAAATACTAACAAAACACCATCCAGAGATTACCTTAAACTCTGGCATTAACTCATAACGCCAGAGTAGCAATCCCTGATCGACGAGAGCTTTCCAGACACAGTAACAAAACTTCAGCTGCGAACTGGAACAAATAGGCAAAACAAAACATGGACAAAAGTCCAACTTATCAGTAGTTGTCTAGAAGCAGGAACAAGCACTGAGAGGCATCAGATAACATTGTTGACCGGCAAGAAACCACCAGAGAAATGAGCTTAAATAGCGACACCCACTACTGATGGAATCAGGTGAAACAGGAAAGAGGATGACAAGTCCAATTCCACAAGCGGCCACCGGGGGAGCCCAGAATCCAAATTCACAACAGTACCCCCCCCTCAAGGAGGGGGCACCGAACCCTCACCAGATCCACCAGGGCGACCAGGATGAGCCCTATGGAAGGCACGAACAAGATCAGAAGCATGAACATCAGATGCATTGACCCAAGAATTATCCTCCTGGCCGTAACCCTTCCAGTTGACCAGATACTGGAGTTTCCGTCTGGAAACACGAGAGTCCAAAATTTTCTCCACAACGTACTCCAACTCACCCTCAACCAACACCGGAGCAGGAGGCTCAAGAGAAGGTACAACAGGTACCTCATACCTGCGCAATAACGACCGATGAAAAACGTTATGAATGGAAAAGGACGCAGGGAGGTCCAAACGGAAAGAAACAGGATTAAGAATCTCCAATATTCTATAAGGGCCGATGAACCGAGGTTTAAACTTAGGAGAAGAGACCCTCATAGGGACAAAACGAGAAGACAACCACACTAAATCTCCAACACAAAGCCGAGAACCAACACGACGATGACGGTTGGCAAAACGCTGAGTCTTCTCCTGTGACAACTTCAAATTGTCCATAACCTGCCCCCAGATATGATGCAATCTCTCCACCACCGCATCCACTCCAGGACAATCCGAGGATTCCACCTGACCGGAGGAAAATCGAGGGTGAAACCCCGAATTACAGAAAAACGGGGACACCAAGGTGGAAGAACTGGCCCGATTATTGAGGGCGAACTCTGCCAATGGCAAAAAAGCAACCCAATCATCCTGGTCAGCAGAGACAAAACACCTCAGATATGTCTCAAGGGTCTGATTAGTCCGCTCGGTCTGGCCATTAGTCTGAGGGTGAAAAGCAGATGAAAAAGACAAATCTATGCCCATCCTAGCACAGAATGCCCGCCAAAATCTAGACACAAATTGGGTACCTCTGTCAGAAACAATATTCTCAGGAATACCGTGCAATCGGACAACATTCTGAAAAAACAGAGGAACCAACTCAGAAGAAGAAGGCAACTTGGGCAGAGGAACCAAATGGACCATTTTAGAGAAACGGTCACAGACCACCCAGATGACAGACATCTTCTGGGAAACAGGCAGATCTGAAATAAAATCCATCGAGATGTGTGTCCAAGGCCTCTTAGGAATAGGCAAGGGCAACAGCAGTCCGCTAGCCCGAGAACTACAAGACTTGGCCCGAGCACAAACGTCACATGACTGCACAAAGACTCGCACATCTCGTGACAGAGAAGGCCACCAGAAGGATCTTGCCACCAAATCCCTGGTACCAAAAATTCCGGGATGACCTGCCAATGCAGAAGAATGTACCTCAGAGATGACTCTGCTGGTCCAATCATCCGGAACAAACAGTCTATCAGGCGGACAACGATCCGGTCTATCCGCCTGAAACTCTTGCAAGGACCGCCGCAGATCAGGAGAAACGGCCGACAAAATTACTCCCTCCCTAAGGATACCTGTGGGTTCAGAATTACCAGGAGAGTCCGGGTCAAAACTCCTAGAAAGGGCATCTGCCTTAACATTCTTAGAACCCGGTAGGTATGACACCACAAAATTAAAGCGAGAAAAAAATAAAGACCAGCGCGCCTGTCTAGGATTCAGGCGTCTGGCAGTCTCAAGATAAATCAAATTTTTGTGGTCAGTCAATACCACCACCTGATGCCTAGCCCCCTCGAGCCAATGGCGCCACTCCTCAAACGCCCACTTCATGGCCAAAAGCTCCCGATTCCCAACATCATAATTCCGCTCTGCGGGCGAAAATTTGCGAGAAAAGAAGGCACAAGGCCTAATGACGGAGCAGTCGGAACCTTTCTGCGACAACACTGCCCCAGCTCCGATCTCCGAAGCGTCAACCTCAACCTGAAAAGGCAGATTCACATCAGGCTGACGCAACACAGGGGCAGAGGCAAAACGGCGCTTAAGCTCCTGAAAGGCCTCTACAGCATGAGGGGACCAATTAGCAACATCAGCGCCTTGTCTGGTCAAATCAGTCAGTGGTTTAACGACATCCGAAAAACCAGCAATAAATCGGCGGTAAAAGTTGGCAAAGCCCAAAAATCTCTGAAGACCCTTAAGAGAGGAGGGCTGAGTCCAGTCACAAATAGCTTGCACCTTGACGGGATCCATCTCAATGGAAGAGGGAGAAAAAATATACCCCAAAAAGGAAATTTTCTGGACCCCAAAAACGCACTTAGACCCCTTCACACATAAAGAATTAGACCGCAGAACCTGAAAAACTCTCCTGACCTGCTGGACATGAGAGTCCCAGTCATCAGAAAAAATCAGAATATCATCCAGATATATTATCATAAATTTATCCAGAAAATCGCGGAAAATATCATGCATAAAAGACTGGAAAACTGAAGGGGCATTAGAAAGACCAAAAGGCATGACCAAATACTCAAAGTGGCCCTCGGGCGTATTAAATGCGGTCTTCCACTCATCCCCCTGCCTGATCCGCACCAAATTATACGCCCCACGAAGATCAATTTTAGAGAACCACTTAGCACCCTCTATACGAGCAAACAAATCAGTAAGCAATGGCAATGGGTATTGATACTTAACAGTGATCTTATTCAGAAGCCGATAATCAATACATGGTCTCAAAGAGCCGTCTTTTTTTGAGACAAAGAAAAACCCAGCTCCCAAGGGAGAAGAAGATGGACGAATATGTCCCTTTTCCAAAGACTCCTTTATATATTCCCGCATAGCAGCATGTTCCGGCACAGACAAATTAAACAAACGACCCTTTGGATATTTACAACCCGGTATCAAATCTATGGCACAATCGCACTCACGGTGCGGAGGTAACGACCCAAGCTTGGGTTCGTCAAAGACGTCTTGATAATCAGAGAGGAACTCAGGGACTTCAGAGGGAATGGACGACGAAATAGAAACCAAAGGTACGTCCCCATGAATACCCTTACATCCCCAGCTCAACACAGACATAGCTCTCCAGTCCAAGACTGGGTTGTGAGACTGCAACCATGGCAATCCCAGTACCAAATCGTCATGTAAATTATACAGCACCAGGAAACGAATAATCTCCTGGTGATCCGGATTGATACGCATGGTTACTTGTGTCCAGTATTGTGGTTTATTATTAGCCAATGGGGTGGAGTCAATCCCCTTCAGAGGAATAAGAGTCTCCAAAGGCTCTAAATCAAAACCACAACGATTGGCAAAGGACCAATCCATAAGACTCAGAGCGGCGCCAGAGTCAATATAGGCGTCCGTGGCAATGGATGACAAAGAGCAAATCAGGGTTACAGACAAAATAAACTTAGACTGAATGGTGCCAATGGAAACAGACTTATCAAGCTTCTTTGTACGCCTAGAGCATGCCGATATAACATGAGTAGAATCCCCACAATAGAAACACAATCCATTCTTCCGTCTAAAATTCTGTCGCTCACTCCTGGACAGAATTCTATCACACTGCATACTTTCTGGCGTCTTTTCCATAGACACCGCCAGATGGTGCATCGGTTTGCGCTCCCGCAGACGCCTATCAATCTGAATAGCCATTGTCATGGACTCATTCAGACCTGCAGGCAAAGGGAACCCCACCATAACATCCTTAACGGCATCAGAGAGACCTTCTCTGAAAGTTGCCGCCAAGGCGCACTCATTCCACTGAGTAAGCACAGACCATTTACGGAATTTTTGGCAGAAAACTTCAGCTTCGTCTTGCCCCTGAGATAGTGCCATCAAAGTTTTTTCTGCCTGAAGTTCCAAATGAGGTTCCTCATAAAGCAAGCCCAAGGCCAGAAAAAACGCATCCACATCGCGTAACGCAGGATCCCCTGCTGGCAATGAGAAGGCCCAATCTTGAGGGTCACCCCTGAGCAAGGAAATCACAATCCTAACCTGCTGAGCAGGGTCTCCAGCTGAACGAGACTTCAGGGACAAATAAAGCTTACAATTATTTCGGAAATTCTGGAAGCTAGCTCTATTCCCTGTGAAGAACTCCGGCAAAGGAATTCTCGGCTCAGATACCGGAGCATGTACCACAAAATCTTGTAAATTTTGTACTTTCGTGATGAGATTATTCAAACCCGCAGTTACACTCTGGAGATCCACCATTGTCAGGTGCACACAGAGCACACAGAGATTAGGAGGAGAGAGAGAAAAAAGACTGCAGCAAGGCAGACTGGAGGAAAAAAAAAAAAAAAAAAAATTCCAGCAGACTTCTTATAACTCTCCTTTCTCAACCTGGGTCTTTAACACTTTACCGGCCGGTCAAACTGTCATGATCTCTGCAGGCAGAGATCATAGCAAGCCTATAGAGGGACAAGCTCTCGGAAGATGGAACTATACTGACCATGAACTAAGCCTGCCGCGCAACTAGAAATAGCCAGGTAGCATTTCCTATTTATAGCTAGATGCCCAGCTCTGGCCTAAGACCTAAATAGCTAGCAGAGGGAAATATAAGACCTGGCTCACCTCTAGAGAAATATTCCAAAGAAGACAGTAGCCCCCCACATATAATGACGGTGAGTTCAGATGAAACAACAAACGCAGCAGGAAAATAGTCTTAGCAAATTTGAGGTCCGCTTACTAGATAGCAGAAGACAGATAGTATACTTTCATGGTCAGCAGAAAAATACTAACAAAACACCATCCAGAGATTACCTTAAACTCTGGCATTAACTCATAACGCCAGAGTAGCAATCCCTGATCGACGAGAGCTTTCCAGACACAGTAACAAAACTTCAGCTGCGAACTGGAACAAATAGGCAAAACAAAACATGGACAAAAGTCCAACTTATCAGTAGTTGTCTAGAAGCAGGAACAAGCACTGAGAGGCATCAGATAACATTGTTGACCGGCAAGAAACCACCAGAGAAATGAGCTTAAATAGCGACACCCACTACTGATGGAATCAGGTGAAACAGGAAAGAGGATGACAAGTCCAATTCCACAAGCGGCCACCGGGGGAGCCCAGAATCCAAATTCACAACAGGTACAGCTGCAACGCTAGTCACCATTCACGGACAAGCCCTCATGACACAAGCCCACAGAATTGTCAAACATTCTGGGGTCAGATACCAAGAGAGCATGTTAAAAGCAAAAGGGCAAAGACAAAGTCAGGTCACTATCCGAAGTCAAAATACCGGGAGAAAAGCATATCAGAGCAGAGAGGTTGAGCAAGCGAATAGTCAGAACCAGGTCCAAAGTCAGACAGCAATGAATCAATGAATAGAGCACAGAACCAGGTGAGAAGCACCATAGAGCGAATGCTATAATTGACAGAGATCTGGATTAAGAGCTACGCTACCTAGCAAGGAATTAATTAGAAACAGGGAGCACCTGCTAGAAACCCAGCACTTCCCAGTCTCTGATTGGATGACTGAGCTGTCATTCTCTCTGCCCATGACAAACTGAGGGGAGAAATAGTGACAACAACATGATGCAAGTGAATGGAGTCGCATTGTTGTTGCCATGGCATGTTGCAAAGTGTCCAACTTGTTATGAATTTTTGCCCTTTGCTTATCTGATTCACATTTATCTGCTGTTTTTGCATTTAAAAATCACAAAAATGCTGTCTCTCATCTGCACCAAAAAAGTATTAAAAACAAAAATGAAACAACCAGAGTAGATTGCTATTGGGTGTTTTAGTGTGGATACCTGCAGAATAAACACAGCAAAAAAAGCAGCATTTACACTAGGTGGGAACAATAGTAAAATACTTCTATTTGTCTGCAGAAACAAAATGCATAAAAAATAAAGAACCCACCATGAACAAGCTCTTTGACATGTTTGACTTCCAAGAAGTGATGCTGCCTCACTAAAAAGGAGTTTAATTTGTTGGAAAAGTCTGAAACATTGACTTAAACATTTTTAAAAAAGACGTTGGTGGCAATGCCTCTGCAGAAATAATGATAAAGTGTCTTCCGCTTCGAAAAATTAAGCAGGTGTTCCAGCATCTTTAAGATGCCATGTGCACATACTCCTTCCTGGGATCTTTCCTATAGTATACTAAGTAGTGATGTTCATACTCATCAGCAGACTGTTAGTGTCAGCAGGAGGCCATAGATTACAATGTGAAGCGTATTCCAGAAAAACACATCATAGATCCTGAATATGCTCACGTGATTTTAATAATTGACATACATATATTTTTACTGACTCTGCATTTTGCATCTTCCTTAAAAATTCTGCATCTGCAGAATTTCTAGAGTCAAGCCTAGAGATGAGTAATAACTAACAATTCACCATAATGAAGACATTATTAGGAGATTTATTGCCATATACTAAACAACATATTTTAGTAAATATGATGATACAAATTTAAAGGGACCTTCTTCATTTACTGAACTAAGTAATAGTTGAAAAAACACAATGGGATTCTTACTAATAATGAAATCCTTCCCCAAAAAACTCAAGAACCGCTGACATTTCATTGGGATGACAACTCTTTAAAGATGGTTTGTTAATCTTTCACAGCCTCATGACAATCAATAACTCTTCTTCTGAGGTCCTCAGAAATCTCCTTTGTTTGTGCCATCATACACTTCCACAAATGTGTTGCGAAGATCAGACGTTGATAGATCCCTGTTCTTTAAATAAAACAGGTTGCCCACTCACACCTGATTATCATCTCATTGACTGAAAACACCAGACACTCTTTTCACCTTCAAGTTATCTACTAATCCCAAAGGTTCACATGCTTTTACCACTCAAAGACATGTGATGTTGGATCCTTTTCCTCAGTTAAAAAAAATTACAAAGTCTAATATTTTGGACTTTGTATGGTTCTGATTGATTTGGTTCTCTCTCTACTTTTAGATCATATAAGTGCAGAAATATTGAAAATTGTGAACGATTTGCAAATTTTGAAGCACCGCTGTGAAAAACTAGCAAAATGTTCATACATCAGTTGAAATGATCTTTTTGAGTCAGCAAATGATCTTTGCCGGTTCACACAAGGTCTACTGTGTGGGGCTGCAGCTACTTTCCCAGTTTAAGTCTGAGACTCCGAATGAGTATCCGAAGATTTACATTGATAAAATGACTTCCGGTCCTTACATAAACCAACATGAGCCAGCTAGTCATATTTTAGGTTTTGTGAGCTAGAAAATTACCGAAGTGGCACTGGAAATCGGGGAAAATAAATTTTAATACACACAGAATCCGTTACATACATAATTAAGATGAATTATAGAATTCAAAATGTAAGACTTCTATAATTTTAACATCTGACCACTTTTTTGTAATGACTATTATTCTGTGGGCCTTGGTTTAGAACTCCTGTGAGTAGAAGGGTCCTTAAGAAGAGTTTCATGCTGTATTAATAAATGTATAAAGGTACTCGGCACTCAAACTGATGGATGATGCATTGATATTTTAATGTGAAGCAATATAATAAGTACAATACAAACAGTAACGTTTCGGTCACAAAATATGGACCTTCATCAGACATGGACTATAGCCGAGTAGAGTAAAGAAGTTGAAGTAGCACTTTGGAATTGCGTCAGTAGTCGCTATTGGTATTATGCTTATTGGATAACTTCCCAATAAAATATTCAAGAATTATTTATTAATTGAAGTGTTAAGTACCTTTATACATTCATGATTGAGAAGGTAATCTATGGACTGTAAGTGATTTGTCTTCTTGCTTGCCTCCATACTTTTAAAGGGGATGAATGGAATTAAAGAGAACATGGCTTCTTTCTCTAAGTCAATGTAGCTGAGATGCAAAACTACACACAGCCCATATACAAAACTGTCCCTGTTTCTAGAAAAAGCAACCTATTCCTCTACTATACAAATCTTATACTCACTAGTTGACGTTATATTTGTTGACTGTCAGTCTGGTCTTATGCTGGTTGTGGGCCAATCCCATTGTGACTACAACTCGTAGCTTTAGGTCGGCAGTAACTGACTGCAGTAACTTGCAAGTGGTCAAACATTTTTCATTATTTCATATGGACTAACCACAGTGTGCCAGACAACACCAGGCAAATCTGATCAGACGTCAGGGCCCATTGGCCATGGTCTGAGTAAACATGGTATAGGCTTCTCCAAGCTAAGGTAAAGCAGGCAGGGGGTTCACTGTGGCTGTATCGTATGCATGTGAAGTTGATCTCAACCCTGTGTAACACATTTGGAAATGCAGCTGTACATAAGGTCACTATGAACTAAATTTAAGTAAGTATTGACAGCTTATTAATAAACCTTAACCATGCAAATTCAACTGTTATAAACATTTTTGTGTTTCTATATCCTGTCTTACATCACATGGACAAAACCATTAGGACATTTAGATTTTACACCTATAGGAGCTTTTATGACATTGCATTCTAAATCCACAGGCATTAATATATTGACTTGGTCCCCTTTTGTAGATACGTAAAACATTTCCATTCTTCAGGGAAGGCTTTCTACAAGAGTTTGGAATTTATTTCCATTCATCTAAAACAGCATATGTGAGGTCAGTCACAGTTGATGCACAAGAGGGCCAGGCTCACAATCTCCATTTTAGTTTATCACAAAGGTGTTGGATGGGGTTGAGATCCTGGTTCTGTGCAGACAGGCCTAGTTCTTCCATACCAAAGTCCTCCAAACATGCCTTTATGCCCCTTGTTTTCTGCCCTTGGGTACAGGCATGCTGGAATAAAAAAAAAGCCTTCTCCAAACTATTCCCACCAAGTTGGCCCTTTGTTTCCTCTCAACTATTACACTTGCTATAGGCAAAAGGAGGTTAATTGGGGTCTGCATTTGGTAGTAATACCACCCAGATGGCTGGTGTCAGTGGTGCTGGTGATTCTTCTGCTCCTGCTAGCAGCTCCCACATTCTTAGACGTGATATGTTTTTTTTTCTTTTACACTATCCCATCCACTGCCGTTGCCACTTTTTCTTTAAGCATATTTTGTGTAAAAAACTATAAATAACCTTTGACAATCTTTTCATCCTCAATTATTCAACCATAGTCAAAAAGTGCACAGTTAGTAAAGCTAGGCAGGTAGATACATGTACAGAAGGCAACATGTGTCAGTATAGGACTGGCGTGCAAAGTTGTCAAATTGGACTTCTAAAACAAATGTGCAAAAACAGACACGCAGAGTTAAATGTCTACAATTTTATTTACTTATTTATTTTCTTTTTTTCAGCAAAGCTCAGCCCCTTCCCAAAAATGACAAAATAATAAATGTTAGGGAGGTACCGAAACATCAGCACTAGCAACAGAGTGCTATATTGGTTAGGCGTATACGGATGTAAAATTTCACTAGTAAAACAGATATACCAAATTTGTTTGCAACATGAACACCTTGTGAGGTAGACAGCCGCAATTAAATCTTTGGAGTTTTGGGGAATTTTCTTTTGCATTTTTAAAAAATAGTTCCTGCTATACAAAAACAATTGTACAATTAAAGCAGAAACACACTACAGTTGATAGTGACAAGCAAGAACATCATCTGACACTAATTTAAGATGTTATTTTTCCTGTAAAAACGGTTGTGCTGTCTTGCTGCTGCTTTCTAGTACATGAAGAATGAAGAAAAAATATCTAACTGTAATTCAAATGCGTCCAAGCAGATGCCAGACACACCATATCACTAATGAGTCACACGGAGTCTTAAACTGCTACTGGTACCACTCGCCGATCTCTTTTTCCCCTTATCAATTGAATTTCTATATTATTCCCAAACCACTACATTAGTCGTCTTCAGACATATTACTGTTTGGAATATTAGTTCAATGCTTTTCTTATGTTTATTGCTGATCTTTGAGCTATTACGATCTTTCAATATTTTAAAATAACCCTGAATAGGAAGCTCCATTCTCTTACTAAAGGGAACCTGTCCCCAGGTTGCTTCCATGTAATCTGAGATCAGCATGACATAGAGACAGAAATTCTGATTCCAGTGATGTGTCACTTACTGGGCTGCTTGCAGAAGTTTTCATAAAATCAGAGTTTTATCAGCAGGAGATTATCAGTAGAAGACACTCAATGGCAGCTTTCTGTATGCACTGTACATGAGCAAAAAGCTGCCAATCAATCATGTAGGCGGAGTTATACAAAGATCAACAGTCTGATAATTGGTAGATCTGCAGCAAATAAAATAGTAATTTTACCAAAATGACAGCAAGCTGTTCAGTAAGTGACACATAACTGGAATCGAGGTCTCTGCCCCAACATCATGCTACTTTCACATTAGGTACAAAAATCTGGTGATAGATTCCTTTAAGCTTTTATGGACAATTTGATGTAACTGCTGATTAGCTCCGCCATACCAAATGATGTGATGGCTACAAGGCATTATGGGGAAGCCCGCAAAGTTGCGCTTGAGGTCATGTCAGCATTCAGTGACCGATACAATCTTCTGCAATGTGTTAAGGCAGGTATTTTTTGGGGGGGTGATTCACAAAAATGGACTCGCAAATTGTTTGAATTTCCTAAAATTTGACTCACATTTGATTCGCATTGAATCTGATCAAGAGTGATGAGAGAATATTCTCGTTACTTGAGATTTCCTGAGCACACTCGGGTGTCCTCTGAGTATTTTTTAGTGCTCGGAGATTTAGTTTTCATCGCCTCAGCTGGATGATTTACATCTGTTAGCCAGCATAAGTACATGTGGGGGTTGCCTGGTTGATAGGGAATCACCACATGTAATCAAGCTGGCTAGTAGCTGTAAATCATTCAGCTGCGGCAAGAAAAACTAAATCTCCGAGCACTAAAAAATACTCGGAGGACCCCCGAGCGTGCTCGAGAAATCTCGAGTAACCAGTATATTCACTCATCACTACTGATCAACTGTGCTAGTGACAGCTGGATGAGGACTATTTAGGAAGGAAGAAGTTTTATCAACTGGCTTGTGATAACAGCGGCATTCTGTCACAGACCATATTCAGTGTCCTTTATAGAATGACTTATACATTCACGACTGTTAGTGAAGGCCGGCTGTATGGCTACTGGCTGGGTTTTATACATCTGTGGAAATCAATGGAAAACCTGATTTCAATGATTTTGAAGTGTGTCCAAATACTTCTGTCCTTATAGTATATATGTGGTATACAGCACCCAGTGATGAAATCCAACATATCTTTGGATCATATTCTGTGTTAATGGCAGGATGACAAGGTCTCAGAACTTGAAATATTTCAAGCAACGTTATTTTTTCTCCTCAGAATATCCCTGTAAGATATTCATGGTGCAATATGTTGGCTCCCACGCGTTTCACAACACCTCCTCTGTATTGCTTATCTTTACTTTTTCATATATCCTGCCTAGTGATGAGCGAACGTGCTGGTGCTGGGATAAGGTGTTATTTTCGCATGCTTTGGTGCTAGCCGAGTGTCTTCAGCGTCCTCAAATACTATGTTTGAGTCCCCGCACCTGCGCGCGGCTGTTCGACAGCCTCAACACATGTATGCATTACCTGTTTGTTAGACAATGCCTGCTTGTGTTGCAGCTGTCGACATGCAGCCACGGAGACTCGAACATATGATTTGAGCACACCCAGAATACTCGAATAACATCTTATCTCGTGCGCTCATCAGTAATCCTGACCCAGGGAACAGGCAGCCTGCTGTATCACCATGTTCAGTTACAAGACATAGAAGGTGTCACCACTGCGGTATATGACAAAATATTCCCTAAAAGCATCATAATTATGCATTATTTGGGCATTCTGTGCAATATATATTTCCAATAGAGCGACAAAACTAATTCATCTCAGGCACGGATGACACATTTTTATGACAACTTGGCAGAGGCCATTACTCAGGTGCTGCCATATGTAGCAATAAAACAAATGGGAGAGGGCACTTGTTCCAATTAGTGTGCACCTACATACATTGCCTGAATGTAAGGCTAATAATTTGGATCTTGCTGTAGGTCAGCTTGGATTTATTCCTACCACACCATCTAGCATTATGTACTCAGTACCACACAAATTATTATGAAAGTGTTCGTAATTTCATAAATAGTCAATAATTAGTTACTTAAAGCCTCATACAAACTTTATATGTATGATTGTAAAACAGTGGACTTGAGAATAATGCACTAATACAGTAGGACGGGAAAACTAGGAAATACATTCGCACCTTTCCTTCCAATCTGCTCCATTCAATTTTTTTAGATGCCATAGGGTGGACTCATTATAGCCAGACAATCTGTTTGGCCTCTGAATACAGCTGAGAATTGATATGTCATGTCAATACCAAGCCCAGTTCAATAGAAACCAGGAAAGATTTGTGGACTTATTCGCGCTGCTGATTATTGAAGACACCAATTTCAGAAAATTAATTAGACATGCAGTTTTATTCGACGCGTTTCCAAGCATAATACACTTCTCCCTTAGAAAAAAACCATACCATACATCTGCTGTATGCAGCAGCTGTAACCGTGCCCTCAGCTCTGACTTTAAAATGGTCCACCCATAAAAATAAATAGTAAGAAGTACATACAAAAATACTGTACAATATCAAAATGCACTTCTCTAGGAAACATATATAAAGCTAGAAAATAAACCACACACAAAATGATATACCAGGTGTGAATAAACTTCATATAAAAATAAACATTGCCTCCGTGAATAAAGTGCACATATGACGAATGTCACATATCTAAATATATAACATTAGTGAATTAACCACAAATATATATATATGGTAGGATAGGGATAAAGCTTAGCACTAGAGGTTCTGATTAGAGGCACCTGGCTAGCTGCAACTAGTCCCAGTCCAAGTGCTCACTGGTGGCTGTCAGCTGGGGCAGCTAAGCAGTGTGAGATGTTGGAGCTGGGGAGTAACCAGTGAAGGTGAGCACACTGAACCTAAAGCAGGACCTGTCTGGGTCAGACTGTGATTAATTTTTCATTATTGAAAAATGATGTGTGTGCTGGGAAAAGGCTGTTGTTTCATTTAAAGAGCGGTGCAAGTTTATGGAGTTCAATAAACCTCACTCTGTTTTGGCACAATAATCCGGGGCCTGTGTGAACTCCAATGCCTGAGGGAGTGAACCCCTACAACATATACAGTTTATAAACTGCATACATACATATATGTAATTTGGTAGAAATTAACATTTTTATTAAATATACATATATAGCAAAAGTATTACTAGCAATTAGCATACTGCAAAGTGAATAAAAAAAGAGAAATCTACATTAAATCAATATTTGGCGTGACCGCCTTTGCCTTTAGAACAGCATCAATTCGTCTAGGTGCTTGCACATGCAGCGCCCCAGAGTCCTGGTTGCTGCAGTAATGTCGCTCTTCCTCCAGGGGGAGTGATATTACGTCTGATGGTATTAAAGGAGTTCACCTTGCCAGGTATCACAAGTCACACACTACACTTCACACTCCAGTCCACCAGGGGGAGCCTTGCTTCTATCTATTAGGGCACTCCTCACACACGGGTAAAACTGGTGGGTTGGATAGGAAGTCAGTTAGAAGCTGCCTGGGTTTGACCCAGGGAGGACCTGTCAGGCAGACAGGGGGAAAAGGAGGAACATCTGAGCTGCAGACAGAGGGTCCCTGTCAGGGGTGGGATCCTGGCAGAGGCCTAGCATGAGATAGAAAGCTACTGAGTTGCGCCTGCCCCACGTGCGGCAGCAACCTAAGAAAGGACATGAAAAGAAGTGTACTGTGGAGAGTGAGAAACGAAGTCACAGCACAAGGAGATAATACCGGGACGAGTTCTGCCCCAAGATCGGCAGCCTCCTTCTGAGGCATGTAGCCGGTGGCCGGAACAACGAGGGAGTAAATGACTCTACGCATTACTTCAGAGACCAGCAGGACAGTCAATTCCAAGTTGGCTGCCCGACCTTAATACCTAAGAAGACACGGTGGCAAATTGTGGGGGTCGGGGCGTCTCTAGGGTCCCTACAAACAAGCCCCAGGCTATCCCAGTCATACGGGTTGTCCTATCCATACCATCTGGGGGACAGAGAGGAAGAAATAACATCTAGAACATCTACAAGAGTTGTGAGGACCTTACCACGAAGCTCAGCAGGGAGGTACTACAACACACAGGCGCTAGTTGGAAGGCTACTGAATTCCACCTGGACAAGGGGACTCTGGAATTGCCTTCAGACCGACCGGACTCTGCCTGCCCTGTCATCTGGCGCTCTGGGCTGAGGATACCATCTGAAGACTTCAGTAAACAAGGTATAAGACTGCAAACTTGTCTCCTCGTTCTTTATTGCACCTTGCCCATATATAAACTCTTTTACTGGACACCCCTGAGGGCCACAGACCGGGTCAGCCACCGTGACATCCCCCGAACCGGAGGACCCGGTACTGAGTACCCCTTTGCCCTTAACATGGGGGCGATCCATTTTGGCGTCATGAACAGGATCTACTTAAGCCTGGAAAAATCGGGTCATGTGCGCCTAAGAACCGTGCCAGAACTGTATGTGAACTGCGATATTCTTAAAGACTGTGTGTTGCAAATTGCCGCCAAAATCTGCCATTGCCGCACCGTGTGGAGCGCGAGGGGAGGAGCAATAGCTTCGTGGGCAGAGCCAGCCGAAAAGAGCACGAAGCAAGAAGACGGGTGCCGTGCTGCTGCCTGGGAAAGCCATGCAGCAGAGCAGCCAGAAGAGATGCTGCAAAGTGCCGATTCCAGAGAGGAGCCCCGACTTCCACCAGGTTAGCAGAGGGGAGGAACGGCCATGTCCGATCTGGGAAGGGAAGTAGCGGCGGTTGCAGCCGCCGACCTGGAAGCGCCTCCAGGCCCCAAAATAGGCGCAGCCGCAGGCCTTGTACCACCGCCGGGTTCCGCAGAGCTTGCCGCTTCCATCAGCCAGCCGGACACCGCCACGGCTACAGGGGCCATAATGCCCTTCTCCATGCCATACATACCTGGAGCGGCCTGGCTCCCACGATACTCTGGGGAATCGCATATATTAACTGACTTTAAGGAAGGGATCTGCAGCCAGCTTGAGTTTTATCCCTTGACAGAGCCTCAGAAAGTTCACATGGTAACGTGTTATGATCCTTAGTGGCTGGGGATCACAGAATGGACTAGCTAAGTTACTGAACATAGAACAAGCTCTAGGGAGGTGGTAACTGGACTGACCGCAACCTGATCCTAACAAACACACTAAAGGTAGCCGGTGAACGTGCCTAAATTCCTGGACGTCTCGACGCAGCCTGAGAAACTTGCTACCCCTATAGAGAAAATAAGACCTCACTTGCCTCAGAGAAATGACCCCAAAGATATAGGAAGCCCCCAACAAATAATAACGGTGAGGTAAGGGGAAAATACAAAACGTAGAAATGAAAACAGATTCAGCAAATGAGGCCCACTAATACTAGATAGCAGAAGACAGGCAGGGAACTGTGCGGTCAGTAAAAAACCCTATACAAAATATCCACGCTGAGAATTCAAGAACCCCCACACTAACTAACGGTGTGAGGGGAGAAACTCAGCCCCCTAGAGCTACCAGCAAGCAAGGAAATCACATATTAGCAAGCTGGACAAGGACAAGTAAATAACCAAAAAACATATTGAACACTGATGAGCAAAAAATAACCAAACAGAAAACTTAGCTTCTCTTGGAGAGACTGATAGTGAAGGAATTCAGGAGAGATCAAAATAGCACTGAATACATCGACAGCAAGCAAACACTGAAAGTCTAGGTGAGCTAAATAGGAAACCAGCTAACAGATAACGAGACAGCTGATCCAGCCTCAGACCTGCAGAATGACACAAAGAGCCACCAGAGGGAGCCCAAAGACAGCACTCACACAGTACCACTTGTGACCACAAGAGGGAGCCCAAAAACAGAGTTCACAACAGTACCCCCCCTTGAGGAGGGGTCACCGAACCCTCATCAAAACCCCCAGGGCGATCAGGATGAGCCACATGGAAGGCATGAACCAAATCGGCCGCATGAACATCAGAGGCGACAACCCAGGAATTATCCTCCTGACCATAGCCCTTCCACTTAACCAAATACTGAAGCCTCCGTCTAGAAATACGAGAATCCAAGATCTTCTCCACCAAATACTCCAATTCGCCCTCAACCAGCACCGGGGCAGGGGGCTCAACAGAAGGAACCACAGGCACCACATACCTCCGCAACAAAGACCTATGGAACACGTTATGAATGGCAAACGACGCTGGGAGGTCCAAACGAAATGACACCGGGTTAAGGATTTCCAAAATCTTATAAGGACCGATGAAGCGAGGCTTGAATTTAGGAGAGGAGACCTTCATAGGAACATACCGAGAAGACAGCCATACCAAATCCCCAACACGAAGTCGGGGACCCACACCGCGACGGCGGTTGGCAAAGCGCTGAGCCTTCTCCTGTGACAACTTCAAATTGTCCACCACATGGTTCCAAATCTGCTGCAACCTATCCACCACAGAATCCACCCCAGGACAGTCAGAAGGCTCAACCTGATCCAAGGAAAAACGAGGATGAAAACCAGAATTGCAGAAAAGCGGCGAAACCAAAGTAGCAGAACTAGCCCGATTATTAAGGGCAAACTCGGCCAATGGCAAAAAAGTCACCCAATCATCCTGATCAGCAGAAACAAAACATCTTAAATAAGTTTCCAAGGTCTGATTAGTTCGCTCGGTTTGGCCATTCGTCTGAGGATGGAAGGCCGACGAAAAAGACAAATGAATGCCCATCTTAGCACAAAAGATCCGCCAAAATCTGGACACAAACTGGGATCCTCTGTCAGACACATTATTTTCAGGGATGCCGTGCAAGCGAACCACATTCTGAAAAAATAGAGGAACCAAATCGGAGGAGGAAGGCAACTTAGGCAAGGGCACCAAATGGACCATTTTGGAAAAACGATCACACACCACCCAGATGACAGACATTCTCTGAGAGACTGGAAGATCCGAAATAAAATCCATGGAAATGTGCGTCCAAGGCCTCTTCGGGACAGGCAAAGGCAAAAGCAAACCGCTGGCACGAGAACAGCAAGGCTTAGCCCGAGCACAAATCCCACAGGACTGCACAAAGGAACGCACATCCCGCGACAAGGAAGGCCACCAGAAGGACCTAGCCACCAATCTCTGGTACCAAAATTCCCAGGATGGCCTGCCAACACCGAAGAATGAACCTCGGAAATAACTCTGCTGGTCCATCTATCTGGGACAAACAGTCTCTCTGGTGGGCAACGGTCAGGTCTATCCGCCTGAAATTTCTGCAGCACTCGTTGCAAATCTGGGGAAATGGCAGACAAAATCACTCCCTCTCTGAGGATACCAGCCGGCTCTGAAACTCCCGGAGAGTCAGGCACAAAACTCCTAGAAAGAGCATCAGCTTTCACGTTCTTCGAACCAGGCAGGTACGAGACCACGAAATCGAAACGGGAGAAAAACAACAACCAACGAGCCTGTCTAGGATTCAGCCGCTTGACAGACTCGAGATAAATCAGATTTTTGTGATCAGTCAAGACCACCACACGATGCTTAGCTCCCTCGAGCCAATGTCGCCACTCCTCAAATGCCCACTTCATAGCCAACAACTCCCGATAACCAACATCATAATTCCGCTCGGCAGACGAGAACTTTCTTGAAAAGAAAGCACAAGGTTTCATCACAGAGCAATCAGAGCTTCTCTGCGACAAAACAGCCCCTGCTCAAATCTCAGAAGCATCAACCTCGACCTGAAAAGGAAGAGAGACATCAGGCTGACACAAAACTGGAGCCGAAGAAAACCTGCGCTTCAGCTCCCGAAAGGCTTCCACGGCCGCAGGAGACCAATTAGTCACATCAGAACCCTTCTTGGTCAAATCCGTCAAGGGTTTAACCACGCCAGAAAAATTAGCAATGAAGCGACGGTAAAAATTAGCAAAACCCAAGAACTTCTGAAGACTCTTAACAGATGTAGGCTGAGTCCAGTCATGAATAGCCTGGACCTTGACTGGGTCCATCTCAATAGTAGAAGGAGAAAAAATAAAACCCAAAAAGGAAACCTTCTGTACTCCGAAGAGACATTTTGAGCCCTTCACAAATTAGGCATTAGCACGCAGGACCTGAAATACCATCCTGACCTGCTTCACATGGGACTCCCAGTCCTCAGAAAAGACCAAAATGTCATCCATATACACAATCATAAATTTATCCAGATATTCTCGTAAGATGTCATGAATGAAGAACTGGAACACAGAAGGAGCATTAGAGAGTCCAAAAGGCATCACCAAGTACTCAAAATGGCCTTCGGGCGTATTAAATGCTGTTTTCCATTCATCCCCCTGCTTAATACGCACAAGGTTATACGCACCACGAAGATCTATCTTGGTGAACCAACTGGACCCCTTAATCCGAGCAAACAGATCAGATAATAATGGCAAAGGATACTGAAATTTGACCGTGATTTTATTTAGAAGACGATAATCTATATAAGGTCTCAGAGAACCATCCTTTTTGGCCACAAAAAAGAATGCTGCACCAAGAGGGGAGGAGGACGGGCGAATATGTCCCTTCTCTAAAGACTCCTTTATATAACTCCGCATCGCGGCATGTTCTGGTACAGACAAATTAAAAAGTCGTCCCTTAGGGAACTTACTACCAGGAATCAAATTTATAGCACAATCACAATCCCTGTGAGGAGGCAGGGCACCGGATCTGGGCTCATCAAATACATCCTGGTAGTCCGACAAAAACTCAGGGACCTCAGAAGGAGTGGAAGAAGCAATTGACACCAAAGGAGCATCGCCATGAATCCCCTGGCAACCCCAACTTGAAACAGACATAGCTTTCCAATCCAGAACTGGATTATGGGCCTGCAGCCATGGCAGACCCAAAACGACAACATCATGCAAATTATGCAGCGCAAGAAAGCGAATCACCTCCTGATGTACAGGAGTCATGCACATGGTCACTTGAGTCCAATACTGAGGCTTATTCTCAGCCAATGGTGTAGCATCAATTCCCCTCAGTGGAATAGGGAATTCCAAAGGCTCCAGAACAAAACCACAGCGCCTGGCAAACGACAAATCCATCAGGTTCAGGGCAGCACCTGAATCCACAAAAGCCATAACCGAGTAGGATGACAAAGAACAAATTAAAGTAACAGACAAAATGAATTTAGGCTGTATAGTACCAACGGTGACAGATTTAGCGATTTTTTTTACGCGCTTAGAGCATGCTGAGATAACATGAGTTGAATCACCACAGTAAAAGCACAACCCATTTTGACGTCTATGATTTTGCCGCTCAATTCTGGTCAGAATTCGGTCACATTGCATAGACTCAGGTCTCTGTTCAGAAAACACCGCCAGATGGTGCGCAGATTTGCGCTCCCGCAAACGCCGATCAATCTGAATGGCCAAAGCCATTGAGTCATTCAGACTTGCAGGCGTGGGGAACCCCACCATAACATTCTTAATGGCTTCAGAAAGACCTTCTCTGAAATTTTCAGCCAGGGCACACTCATTCCATTGAGTAAGCACCGACCGTTTCCGACATTTTTGACAATACACCTCAGCTTCATCCTGGCCCTGAGAGAGAGCCAGCAAGGCCTTTTCTGCCTGGTTCTCAAGATTAGGTTCCTCATAAAGCAATCCAAGCGCCAGAAAAAACGCATCCACATTCAGCAATGCAGGATCTCCTGGCGCCAGGGAGAAAGCCCAATCTTGAGGGTCGCCACGTAACAGGGAGATAACAATTCTAACTTGCTGAGCGGAATCACCAGAGGAACGAGGTCTCAAAGAAAGAAATAATTTACAATTATTCTTAAAATTCAGAAACCTAGATCTATCTCCAGAAAACAACTCAGGAATAGGTACTTTTGGCTCAGACATAGGACTGTGAACAACAAAATCCTGAATGCTTTGCACCCTTGCAGCAAGATGATCCACACTAGAAGTCAGACTCTGAATATCCATGTCTGCGGCTGAACTCAAAGCCACCCAGAGATTAAGGGGATGAGAGAAGCTGGACAGACTGCAGCAAAGGGAGAGGAAAAAAAAAAATTGTACTCAGGACTTCTCTTATCCCACTTCTGCGATGCATTAAACACTTTTTGGCCTGCTGTACTGTTATGATCCTTTGTGGCTGAGGATCACAGAATGGACTAGCTAAGTTACTGAACATAGAACAAGCTCTAGGGAGGTGGTTACTGGACTGACCGCAACCTGATCCTAACAAACACACTAAAGGTAGCCGGTGAACGTGCCTAAATTCCTGGACGTCTCGACGCAGCCTGAGAAACTTGCTACCCCTATAGAGAAAATAAGACCTCACTTGCCTCAGAGAAATGACCCCAAAGATATAGGAAGCCCCCAACAAATAATAACGGTGAGGTAAGGGGAAAATACAAAACGTAGAAATGAAAACAGATTCAGCAAATGAGGCCCACTAATACTAGATAGCAGAAGACAGGCAGGGAACTGTGCGGTCAGTAAAAAACCCTATACAAAATATCCACGCTGAGAATTCAAGAACCCCCACACCAACTAACGGTGTGAGGGGAGAAACTCAGCCCCCTAGAGCTACCAGCAAGCAAGGAAATCACATATTAGCAAGCTGGACAAGGACAAGTAAATAACCAAAAAACATATTGAACACTGATGAGCAAAAAATAACCAAACAGAAAACTTAGCTTCTCTTGGAGAGACTGATAGCGAAGGAATTCAGGAGAGATCAAAATAGCACTGAATACATCGACAGCAGGCAAACACTGAAAGTCCAGGTGAGCTAAATAGGAAACCAGCTAACAGATAACGAGACAGCTGATCCAGCCTCAGACCTGCAGAATGACACAAAGAGCCACCAGAGGGAGCCCAAAGACAGCACTCACACAGTACCACTTGTGACCACAAGAGGGAGCCCAAAAACAGAGTTCACAACAGTAACGGGTCAACTGTTTGGAGCGGCTCTGAGAGAAGTGAAGTCCTGGCCCGCTGCAGATAAGAGAACTGCACAGCAGGTCTTTGCAAAGCTTAAAACCACCTTTGACACCCGCACCGCTACAGAAATTAAATTGACATTCTATGGGTGCAAGCAGAGGCCGCAGGATAGCTTACGGGACTATGCCCTTAATATTCAGGAGGCACTGCGGGCAATCAAGCAGGATGATCCAAACAGCATGCAAGATGAGGATAAACTCTTAAAGGAGCGGTTCATTGAGGGGCTCCTGTGCAGTCACCAAAGGGCCCAACTGCACCTCCTGGCCATGCAGAATCCTGACCTGACCTTTGTGCAATTTAAGGACAAGGCCATCCAAGTGCTACAGGAGCGACAGCTCAGCCGTGCAGTACTTCCCAGGCGTCAAGCCCTCACGTACCACCAGGAGGTGGCGCCAAATGCTCAAGTTTCTGCCGAGGCCGATGCCCAGATCCTGGAAGACGATTCCCCTGCAAGACTATGCCTCCAGATGCAGGAGCTGACCAAGAGCATTGCTGCCTTAGCTCAGACTGTGCAGTCCCTACAGAAGGCCCCCAAGGAGAAGATCAAGCTGGCTTCCAGACCGGAGCATGTTCCCTGGCAACGACAGAGGAGGATCCCACAGACCAGAGGCAGAGACGATGATCGCTTTCATCAGGATGGACGACCCATCTGCCGCCGCTGCAACCAGGTGGGCCACCTTGCAAGGTACTGTCATTTAAACGAGCAACCCCTGGGGCAGAGGGCCAACCCCCAGGAGTAGGATGACCAGGCCCGCAAAACTGGAGAGCCAAGTACATTGGAGGATGACCTGTTCTCCCCATTGTAATCGACGGTATTCCCATGAACACTCTGTTGGACACATAGTTCTCCGGTGACAACTATGCCTTACATCCTTTATAAACGTTATTTGGAGGACACCGACATTACTCATGGCCCTGATGATGATTTCACCATAATAGCCAGTAACGGTCAGCCATTGCCACAAGTGGGGTACAAAGAGGTCACCATTAAAGTGGGGCGGGTAGAATTGAGGGCCCAAGGAATTGTAATTGTTGATATTGACCGACGTGAATGTAACCCCATGATGACCATTGGTACTAATGTCATAGAAAATTGTCTTGCAGAGGTTATATTCTTGTTACAGCAGGTGGCAGAAACAGCTGGTTACAGTGAACAACGTGCCCTGCAGAAAGAAATCAGAGCTCTGATGCAGAGACAGCAGGTAGAACTGACTGGTGGAGAAATTGGCCGTGTCACAGTGAGTGATTCAATCCCTATTGCAATACCCCCCAGGAGTGAAATGTTTAATGATGTACTTTGAATAAAATTGAGGACAAAAGGAAGTTGGAAGAAAGATACAGTCTAGCCTGTAGTGGAGGTGAAGCCTGTTCTGCATTTCAATAAAGTGAACCCGTAGGGGTTAGTGAGTCCTCCAGAGAGCCATAGATAGATGGTTAATAGACTTTGCACTTAGAGAAGAATAAAGAAATGTTAATTTATTGTTGAGATAGCACTTAGTTTTTAATAGGTAGAATACATGTATGGGTAATTGGTTCTAAAGATAGATAATAACTGTTTTCAATCTGCCTTTTGCACAATGTAAATATGTTCTTGTTTGTAATGTTCAAGTGTCCTCACCTCCCATAAAGGGAAGCACTGTTAAATTAATTTGTTTACAGCTTTCCAAAAATTTTGTATGTCTTTTGCTAACATGCATTGTTGTTCTTCTTTTCCCAGTCCTGGAGTACTGGATTTAATGGGGGGGGGGAGTGCAGTGCCCCAGAGTCCTGGTTGCTGCAGTAATGTTGCTCTTCCACCAGGGGGAGTGATATTACGTCTGATGGTATTAAAGGAGTTCACCTTGCCAGGTATCACAAGTCACACACTACACTTCACACTCCAGTCCACCAGGGGGAGCCTTGCTTCTATCTATTAGGGCACTCCTCACACACGGGTAAAACTGGTGGGTTGGATAGGAAGTCAGTCAGAAGCTGCCTGGGTTTGACCCAGGGAGGACCTGTCAGACAGACAGGGGGAAAAGGAGGAACATCTGAGCTGCAGACAGAGGGTCCCTGTCAGGGGTGGAATCCTGGCAGAGGCCTAGCAAGAGATAGAAAGCTACGGAGCTGCGCCTGCCCCACGTGCAGCAGCAACCTAAGAAAGGACACGAAGAGAAGTGCATTGTGGGGAGTGAGAAGCGAAGTCACAGCACAATGAGATAATACCGGGAGGATTTCTGCCCGAAGATCGGCAGCCTCCTTCTGAGGCGTGTAGCCGGTGGCTGGAACACCGAGGGAGTAATTGACTCTACACATTACTTCAGAGACCAGCAGGACAGTCAATTCCAAGTTGGCTGCCAGACCATAATACCTAAGAAGACACGGTGGCAAATTGTGGGGGTCGGGGCGTCTCTAGGGTCCCTACAAACAAGCCCCAGGCTATCCCAGTCATACGGGTTGTCCTATCCATACCATCTGGGGGACAGAGAGGAAGAAATAACAACATCCAGAACATCTACAAGAGTTGTGAGGACCTTACCGAGAAGCTCAGCAGGGAGGTACTACAACACACAGGCGCTAGTAGGAAGGCTACTGATTTCCACCTGGACAAGGGGACTCTGGAATTGCTTTCAGACCGACCGGACTCTGCCTGCCCTGTCATCTGGCTCTCCGGGCTGAGGATACCATCTGAAGTCTTCAGTAAACAAGGTAAAAGACTGCAAACCTGTCTCCTCGTTCTTTATTGCACCTTGCCCATATATAAACTCTTTTACTGGACACCCCTGAGGGCCACAGACCGGGTCAGCCACCGTGACATCCCCCGAACCGGAGGACCCGGTACGAGTACCCCTTTGCCCTTAATGTGGGGGCGATCCACACACATTATTTGAAGGAACGCAACAGGGAGGTGGTACCAAACATCTTGGAAAACTGACCACAGATCTTCTGTGGATGTTGCTTAGGTAAATCCTTCTGTCTCTTCATGTAATCCCAGACAGACTGAATGATGCTGAGATCAGGGCTCTATGTGGCGGTATCATCACTTCCAGGACTCTTTGTTTTTATTTGTGTTGAATATAGTTCTTAATGACATTGCCTGTATGTTTGGGTTCTTTTTATTGCTGCAGAATAAATTTGGAGCCAGTCCCTGATATAAATAAACATTGTATATCTGCCTATATTACTCAGCATTGAGGACAACATTAATCTTGACCAAATTCTCAACTCCATTGGCAAAAATGCTGCCCTAAACTTACAAGGAACCTAAATACTTCTCAATCATGACTTCAAGTGACATGTGAAGCTCCCCTAAAAAGCCATCTGAGGTGCCAGCTGCCTGAGGTGGCCACTGCCGTTACCCATCTTAATAAACACTTCATGCCCCGGCCTAAACATTCACAGTCCAGTCTTGCTTCATTTAAATTCTTGCGATCACATCAGTATTTGCAGAGCAGAATCGTTTTGCATTAAGGAGAACATACTAATTAGTGAATGATTTAAGAGATCAGTTTGTTAAAGGGACTCTGTCACCCCCTCCAGCCGTTAGAAACTAAAAGAGCCACCTTGTGCAGCAGTAATGCTGGATTCTGACAAGATGGCTCTTTTAGTTATTGGTGCAGTCAAAGCAAAAATAAAGCGTTTTATAATTTCGCAAAAATACCTGTCTTTAGCCATGGAGGCAGGTCTTAACCCCCCTGTTGCACACGCCACACTGCCATCATTCAAGGCTTCTTCGGCGCCGGGCGCCGCCCCCTCCGCGCTGTTTTCAAATCAAATGCGGTGCCTGCACTGTTTTGTTCTGCCTGGGGCAGTCGCAGTGAGCGGTAACTACAGGTCACCCTGCTTTCCTTTCATTCCCCGGGGGTTTTACAGGCACGAGCATTGCTTTAGCAGAGCTCCTGGCTGTTAAATTATTTAACCCCTTCAGATGGATTTACTTCGTGGAACTTGACCTGAGCGATGGAAGGTATGAGATATTGTTGTTTTTTTATTTTTCCTTTGTTACAGAACGAGGGTCTTCAGGTGGACTGCCAGTATAATAAAATATTACAACAACCTGTGTATTTATTTCATTAAAATACTTTTAAATAATGTGTGTGTGTTTTATTAACCATTTCGTACTATTGGATTAACCCCTTCCTGACATCGGACGTACTATCCCGTCGAGGTGGGGTGGGCCCCCATGACCACGGACGGGATAGTACGTCCAGCGCGATCGGCGGCGCTCACGGGGGGAGCGCGGCCGATCGCGGCCGGGTGTCAGCTGCCTATCGCAGCTGACATCCGGCACTATGTGCCAGGAGCGGTCACGGACCGCTCCCGGCACATTAACCCCCGGCACACCACGATCAAACATGATCGCGATGTGCCGGTGGTGCAGGGAAGCATCGCGCAGGGAGGGGGCTCCCTGCGGGCTTCCCTGAGCCCCCCGCAGCAACGCGATGTGATCGCGTTGCTGCGAGGGTCTTACCTTCCTCCCTGCCTGCTCCAGACCCGGATCCAAGATGGCCGCGGATCCGGGTCCTGCAGGGAGGGAGGTGGCTTCACAGAAGCCTGCTCAGAGCAGGCACTGTGAAGCAGCCTGCACTTCTCTCAGATCGGTGATCTGTCAGAGTGCTATGCAAACTGGCAGATCACCGATCTGTATTGTCCCCCCCTGGGGCAAAGTAAAAAAGTAAAAAAAAAATTTTCCAAATGTGTAAAAAAAAAAAAAAATTCCAAAATAATGAAAAAATAAAAAAAATATTATTCCCATAAATACATTTCTTTATCTAAATAAAATAAAAAAACCAGTAAAAGTACACGTATTTAGTATCGCCGCGTCCGTGACGACCCGACCTATAAAACTGGCCCACTAGTTAACCCCTTCAGTAAACACCGTAAGAAAAAAAAAAAAAAAACGAGGCAAAAAACAACGCTTTATTATCATACCGCCGAACAAAAAGTGGAATAACACGCGATCAAAAAGACAGATATAAATAACCATGGTACCGCTGAAAGCGTCATTTTGTCCCGCAAATAACGAGCTGCCATACAGCATAATCAGCAAAAAAATAAAAAAGTTATAGTCCTGAGAATAAAGCGATGCAAAAATAATTATTTTTTCCATAAAATAGTTTTTATCATATAAAAGCGCCAAAACATAAAAAAATAATATAAATGAGGTATCACTGTAATCGTACTGACCCGAAGAATAAAACTGCTTATCAATTTTACCAAACGCGGAACGGTATAAACGCCTCCCCCAAAAGAAATTCATGAATAGCTGGTTTTTGGTCATTCTGCCTCACAAAAATCGGAATAAAAAGCGATCAAAAACTGTCACATGTCCGAAAATGTTACCAATAAAAACGACAACTCGTCCCGCAAAAAACAAGACCTCACATGACTCTGTGGACCAAAATATGGAAAATTTATAGCTCTCAAAATGTGGTAACGCAAAAAATATTTTTTGCAATGAAAAACGTCTTTCAGTGTGTGACGGCTGCCAATCATAAAAATCCGCTAAAAAACTCGCTATAAAAGTAAATCAAACCCCCCTTCATCACCCCCTTAGTTAGGGAAAAAAAAATGTATTTATTTCCATTTTCCCATTAGGGCTAGTGTTGGAGCTAGGGTTAAGGCTACAGTTAGGGTTGGGGCTAAAGTTAGGGTTAGGGTTGGGGCTAAAGTTACGGTTAGGGTTTAGATTACATTTACGGTTGGGAATAGGGTTGGGATTAGGGTTAGGGGTGTGTCAGGGTTAGAGGTGTGGTTAGGGTTACTGTTGGGATTAGGGTTAGAGGTGTGTTTGGATTAGGGTTTCAGTTATAATTGGGGGGTTTCCACTGTTTCGGCACATCAGGGGCTCTCCAAACGCGACATGGCGTCCGATCTCAATTCCAGCCAATTCTGCGTTGAAAAAGTAAAACGGTGCTCCTTCCCTTCCGAGCTTTCCCGTGTGCCCAAACAGGGGTTTACCCCAACATATGGGGTAGCAGCGTACTCGGGACAAATAGGACAACAACCTTTGGGGTCCAATTTCTCCTGTTACCCCTGGGAAAATACAAAACTGGGGGCTAAAAAATAATTTTTGTGGGAAAAAAAAAATATTTTTTATTTTCACGGCTCTGCGTTATAAACTGTAGTGAAACACTTGGGGGTTCAAAGTTCTTACAACACATCTAGCTAAGTTCCTTGGGGGGTCTAGTTTCCAAAATGGGGTCACTTGTGCGGGGCTTCTACTGTTTAGGTACATTAGGGGCTCTGCAAACGCAATGTGACGCCTGCAGACCATTCCATCTAAGTCTGCATTCCAAATGGCGCTCCTTCCCTTCCGAGCCCTCCCATGCATCCAAACGGTGGTTCCCCCCACATATGGGGTATCAGCGCACTCAGGACAAATTGGACAACAACTTTTGGGGTCCAATTTCTCCTGTTACCCTCGGGAAAATACAAAACTGGGGGCTGAAAAATAATTTTTGTGGGAAAAAATTTTAGTTTTATTTTTACGGCTCTGCATTATAAACTTCTGTGAAGCCCTTGGTGGGTCAAAGCGCTCACCACACATCTAGATAAGTTCCTTAGGGGGTCTACTTTCCAACATGGTGTCACTTGTGGGGGGTTTCAATGTTTAGGCACATCAGGGGCTCCCCAAACGCAACATGGCGTCCCATCTCAATTCCAGTCAATTTTGCATTGAAAAGTCAAATGGCGCTCCTTCGCTTCCGAGCTCGGTCATGCGCACAAACAGTGGTTTACCCCCACATATGGGGTATCAGCGTACTCAGGACAAATTGTACAACAACTTTTGGGGTCCATTTTCTCCTGTTACCCTTGGTAAAATAAAACAAATTGGAGCTGAAGTAAATTTTTTGTGAAAAAAAGTTAAATGTTCATTTTTATTTAAACATTCCAAAAATTCCTGTGAAGCACCAGAAGGGTTAATAAACTTCTTGAATATGGTTTTGAGCACCTTGAGGGGTGCAGTTTTTAGAATGGTGTCACACTTGGGTATTTTCTATCATATAGACCCCTCAAAATGACTTAAAATGAGATGTGGTCCCTAAAAAAAAATGGTGTTGTAAAAATGAGAAATTGCTGGTCAACTTTTAACCCTTATAACTCCCTAACAAAAAAAAATTTTGGTTCCAAAATTGTGCTGATGTAAAGTAGACATGTGGGAAATGTTACTTATTAAGTATTTTGTGTGATATATCTCTGTGATTTAAGGGCATAAAAATTCAAAGTTGGAAAATTGCAAAATTTTCAAAATTTTCGCCAAATTTCCATTTTTTTTGCAAATAAACGCAGGTAATATCAAAGAAATTTTACCACTATCATGAAGTACAATATGTCACGAGAAAACAATGTCAGAATCGCCAAGATCCGTTTAAGGGTTCCAGAGTTATAACCTCATAAAGGGACAGTGGTCAGAATTGTAAAAATTGGCCCGGTCATTAACGTGCAAACCACCCTTGGGGGTGAAGGGGTTAATAATGGATAGGTGTCATAATTGACACCTCTCCATTATTAATCTGGCTTAATGTCACCTTACAATAGCAAGGTGACATTAACCCTTCATTACCCCATATCCCACAGCTACACGGGAATGGGAAGAGAGTGGCCAAGTGCCAGAATAGGCTCATCTTCCAGATGTGCCTTTTCTGGGGTGGCTGGGGGCAGATGTTTGTAGCCATGGGGGGGCCAATAACCATGGACCCTCTCTAGGCTATTAATATCTGCCCTCAGTCACTGGCTTTACCACTCTGGCGGAGAAAATTGCGTGGGAGCCCACGCCAATTTTTTCCGCCATTTAACCCTTTATTTCACAAGCTAAAGTGCCCACATTTTGCACATACACACTACTAACATTAGTAGTGTGGAATATGCAAAAAAAAAAGGGATATGAGATGGTTTACTGTATGTAAACCATGTCTCATATCCTGTCGGGTTTGGGAAGGAGAAATGAAAAGCCGGCAATTGAATTACCGGCTTTTCACATATCTCGCGCTGAATTAAATATAAATACAGTATATATATATATATATATATATATATATGTGTGTGTCTCAATGACATATATATATATATATATATATATATATATATATATATATATACATACTGTATATATGTTTTAACGAACATTTGAGCACATAAATCCATTAGATGTCGGTTTTGCAAGCCTGCGAGAAAATCTCACAGTACGGATGCCATACGGGTTACATACGGAGGATGCCATGCGCAAAATACGCTGACACACCCTGCCTACGGATGACATACGGATCACTATTTTTGGAACATTTATGCGTATTACGGCCGTAAAATACAGACCGTATTTTCATACGCTGAGTGTGACGCTGGCCTTAGGAACAGATCCAGCAGCAATCTGTTGATAAAAAAAGTTGTGCAGATACAAATCTTTATTCCAGTGGAAAACATTATTTCAACTGGATCCATTTTTTAACTTTGAATTCTGTGGAAAACAGATAAGTTAATTAGCCATCTGTTTTTCTCCCATGTCAAAAGAATCCATCTTTTCTGTATCCGGCAGCTAACTTCAGTGTGCCAAAACGGGCAGGGTATGATGTCACTGCTATGCACTGCTCGTGACTGGCATGAAGCTGCAGGTTCCCCCCATAGGTGATTGTGTCAACAGGCACCCTCCAGCATGAGCAGCAATCTTTAGTCCCCTGCTGTCAACCATTATAGAAATACTTCATAGGTGCATGCATTGAGGGAATGTGAGGTGAGGACAGTGTCGGCTGTAACTGATGGAGTGCAGGATATATGATTGTCTATCATACTTTTGCAGTGGTGCCATTTTATCTGCCTTGCTTATTTTATGCTATGGGCCATCAGTTTCAAGCACTAGTAGTGACTATAGTTCATGACTTTTATACAGTTTTTTTATATAATTTTCAAATAGCTAAACGAAGATTTCCAGTAATGCTGTAGTTGAACTAGGAAATAATTCAGTAATATCCCCGATTTGTTGTGTGAGCAGGACACATCAGACATCCTGGTAGGAAAGGCTCATGAACACGTCAACCTCTCACTGTGTTCCAAATGGAATTCTACAGTAAGAAGCCTCTGGGGAAATAGTGTGCCATTGAAATCCATTGATCTCTGTGCCGTGTCCAGACTGATAGCATTGATAGATATGTGACACAAGGGTCATTAGAACACTTCTTACGTCTGTAGACGTCTTGGTGTTTGTTCCGCTAACCTCCCGTTCTAACTTATGAACAAAGCATCATGTATACAGTACATTCATACATGTGTATGATATCTAAAATAAACTTCTACAGACTATAAAACATTCTAGTACCCCATGGAAAATCCATATGTGTTGCTTTTGGCATGATATGAGTACTACGTGGTGGGCACATTACTTTGCCACACCTTTATCTCATTGTTTTTAGCTTAAAATGATCCTGTTGTTGAGAGTAATACTGCGGAATATGTTGGCGCTATATAAATAGAGAGATTATATATATATATATATATATATATATATATATATATATATATATATATATATATATATATATACACTGTATATCCCGATTCCCAATTGCATAGGTACCTTTTTGTTTTCCAGTTTTTGGTGTTTTGCGCCTTTTCTTTTTTGCACCAAATTAATCTTCCCACTTGCGCTTTTTTAAGTCTATTTTTATACTAGCTGTTTCCAGCCAGCTAACGCTCGGCACGCTCATTGCTTTCTAATTAACGCTGCTAGTGATTAAACTAAAGTAAATAATGACAACATTCAATAGCGCTTACGCAGGTGGTAAATTAACTTAAAATGAAGTTAATAACAATAGTGTGGTAATGTGTTGGGGGCGGGATTATGTGTGGTGATGTGTTGAGGACGTGGGATTATGTGTGGTAATGTGGTGGGGGGAGGGATTATGTGTGGTAATGTGTTGGGGGGTGGGATTATGTGTGGTAATGTGTTGGGGGGCGGGATTATGTGTGGTGATGTGGTGGGGGGCGGGATTGTGTGTGGTAATGTGGTGGGGGTGGGATTATGTGTGATGATGTGGTGGGGGCGGAGCTACTGTGCAGGGGGCGGGATTAGCGAGTAATCACGATGCCTCTTATATATATAGATGTGTTGTGTTGCCTGATTCTTTCTTTTTTTAGTTCACCACTGTGGGCAGGGTTTCCCAATATTTTTCCTTGATACATCATTGAGGTTTTTCCAGAAGTTGGTCTCAAATGGCTCCAATCACTCATTGGAGTTTTTTGTTTATTTTTTGCCAGGGATTTTTGCAAATGTTTGGTGACTTTTGAAAAAGATCTGACCTTTTTGCTCTCAAAGTTGCAAAGTTGCAACTTTGTGCAAAATTAATTAACCGCCTGCAACATTCTGATGAATTTAGTGCAATAAATATCACTGAATACCATAAGGCAACATAAGAAAAGGGACTTAAACCCCCCAGCAAATCATGAACCAGTCTCATACTGTACACATATAGGGGCTCAATTCTTGATTACATTTGTGCCCTTTTTTGAGTAGTTTTTCCTTTTTTTCACGCTGTTTTTTGTTTTGCATTACACTTTTTCCTTTAAGTTGTGCTAATTTTATTTTGGAGTCTGTTTTCTACTTGTATCTTCTTTTTTCTCTTTTAGCCATTTTGGGCATGTTTTCTGGAATCCACTTTTAGTCCTCCTCTGTTAAGTGATTTTTTTTTTTTGCTCCAAAAAGGGACCCAAATGTATAAAACAAAAAATAAAGTACATTTTTTATTTTGAGCAGAAAGCTTGCACTCGTATGCGCCTGTGTTTTGTTGTTTCAATACAATCAGCGTTTTCTCAGAAGGAGATTATCATTACAGGACAAATTGACACTTCCAGAGTAAACTGTGATTCTATCATAACTGCTGCACCCACTAAACTAAGTGATACATTGCTGGAATCGGCGTCTTTGTCCCTACATTATGATGCTGTCAGATTACATAACAAAAACCCACAGACAGTTTCCCTTCAAGATTTGTATGTTGCTTGCCCTTCTTAATGAAGTAAGGAGTCAGCTGGAGAAGCTGGAATAGGATGCATCAAATGTATTAAGAGTTATGCTTCTTTATGAATTTGGCGCACCTTACAAATGGCGCCAGAAACGTTACTCCAGGCAGGGCTGACATACGTTTCTGGGATAATTTATGCAAATTTTGATTAATTTGAAGGGCAGACTTTGCCTCTCCCCAGTTTCTACTGCCATCTAGAAGTAGAAAAGTTCTGAAAAGGTTTATCTTGAAGCTTCTAAATACTTAAGAGGACTTCTATCTATTATATACCATAATACAGGTGTTCTGCCCTTCCTAATGAAGGACAGGGGTTCGTCCAAGCATTAAAGTTTCACTGCTATAGTTTTGGTTTTGCTGTGTTATAGCACCACCCAGTGGTGGATAAATTTATTACCTGTGTTTTTCTTAGTAATCATTAGAGTGTTGCATTCTGGGTTGCACCAAAGCATCATGGGATAGGGGAATCCCCCATTTTTCTCTCTGTGTATTTTCCTGTACACTCGTGTTAATCTGCTGTGTTGGAACTACTTCACTTACTTGCCACCCTGGTTAGTTTATCCGGTAAGATTGCTATCCCTGTTCCTGCAATATAGTGTTCTATAGAATGTGATTACTGTATAGCAGCTAGTACCTGGGAAATCTATTATCTGTGAGTTACTGTATGTAGTTGCATGTAGAAGTTGCATCATCCTGTATGCTTTCCCTGCTAGTTATAAGTATCAGTTGTGCTGTTATTTGCCCAATACTTACCCAAATCATTTGTATTCTTATAGTTTTACCGCATTTCAATACCTGTTACCAATAAACAAGTTAGACTACAGAGAACGGTCTGCTTCTTTTGGAAGACAGAAGTGGTTTATGCTGTATGTTGGATCACACACCGTATCAACGTGTATGAAGATAGAACAGTAAAACGGAAGCTAGACGCCGGGATGACAGTAAAGGGAGGCTAGACGCCAGCGATAGCAAATACCACTTACGCAGCCGCTTGTACCACACCGCACTGCCTGCAGATACCGCAGCGGCCGCCATACAGTCACAAGTACCAAGAGTGCAGCCCACCAAGCACCACACGTCTCAGTCCACGCTGAAGTCACCCCTACCCGCTCTGAGACATCCTACAGCCTGCAAACGGACATAAAATGTCTGCAAGTCAAACATCTTCACTCAGGACGAGGTCCCAAACAAGCCGCTCTAGCAAGTCTTCCTCGAAAAGGTCTGTCACCCTCGCCCGAGCGGAAGCTGAGGCGGCAAAAATAAGATCCTCCTTCGCCGCACAAGAGATGCAGTTAAAGTTAAGACAAGCAGACCAAGAAGTAGAAAGCGCTCGCCAAGAAGCAGAAAGAGCCCGCCTGCAAGCAGAGCAAG
Organism: Ranitomeya variabilis; assembly: GCF_051348905.1. Lineage (NCBI taxonomy): Eukaryota > Metazoa > Chordata > Amphibia > Anura > Dendrobatidae > Ranitomeya > Ranitomeya variabilis. Next base: position 332,808,592 of record NC_135233.1, on the reverse strand, counting down.
AAGCAGAAAGAGCCCACCTGCAAGCAGAGCAAGAAGCAGAAAGAGCCCACCTGCAAGCGACCTTAGAAAGGCTTTCCGCTGAAAAAGAAGCAGCAGCCGCAATAGCCAAAGCTGAGTTCTTAGAAGCCGTGGAGTTTCCTGAATCTGAGCGTGACAGTGACGTACGTGGACCAGACCTTGATCGTCAGGACCCTGCTCAACGCGTCTCAGAATATGTCCGCCAACATCCCAAAATAGAAGACAACTCTGATCCGATACACCAACCAGCCTATACAGATTACCAAAGATCCTTCCTCCAAACACCGTACTGGAAGCAGGAAGGTATACTGCGAAACGACATTGACCACCACTACCGTCTTACGGAACAGAAGGTACGGCCTCTGCCCAGACTGACAGGGACACCCTTCGCCACTGAACGGGTTTATACAGACTTTCCTAAGCCAGAAGCTCCTACCAGGTATGAGGATGCACCACATACACCGCATGACAACAGCACACCAGCTCACGTTGGCACTGACTCAGCCACTATGAACTTTGCAAGGTTCTTTACCCACCAGGAGCTGGTGACCAAGGGACTTGTAAAGTTCACTGATCGAGCTGAAAGCTACAGAGCATGGCGAGCCTCTTTCCAGAATGTTACCAGAGACTTGCATCTTTCCAGTAGTGAAGAGTTAGATCTACTGGTTAAGTGGCTTGGGAGCGAGTCAGCTGAACACGCCAAAAGAATCAGGAACATTAACATAAAGTACCCACACACAGGACTTCGTATGGTGTGGGAGAGACTCGAAGAATGTTATGGGTCAATAGAAGCTATAGAAAATGCTTTGTATAAATGAATTGATGATTTCCCCAAGATAGCAAATAAGGGTTATCAAAAGCTCAGGGAACTGAGCGACTTGTTAGTGGAGGTACATGCTGCTCAGGCAGAAGGTGATCTACCAGGGTTGGCATTCCTGGACACTGCCAGAGGTGTCAACCCAATTGTCCAAAAGCTCCCTTACAACTTACAAGAAAAGTGGGTCAGTCACGGGTCCCGTTACAAACAGGCTCATAAGGTACCATTTCCTCCTTTCAGGGTGTTTGTAGACTTTGTTGCTCAGCAGGCTAAAGTTAGAAATGACCCTAGTTTCGATTTCCCTATGTCATGTACCACTGCCTCTGGTGTAAAACCCAGTAAAACACCAGTGGCAGTCCACAAAACTAATGTTACCTCCACAGGTTTTCCTTACAGGGCAAGTAAGTCTTCTCCAGAAGAGGACAAACCGCAGGATCTCAGCAAACACTGCCCCCTACACAAGAAACCTCATCCTCTGCTAAAATGTAGAGCCTTCAGGGAGAAGTCTCTAGAAGACCGTAAGAGTTTCCTAAAGGAAAACAAGATATGCTTCAGATGCTGCGCGACAACCTCACACTTCGCCAAGAACTGTGAAACCAGTGTGAAATGCACAGAATGTAGTAGTGTGGAGCACAACACGGCCTTGCATCCTGGACCACCTTCAGGGGTATCATCGCGAGTAGAAGAGTCTGCCGAAAAACAGATGGACACTGACATGGACACCCCAGTGGTCACCTCTCAGTGCACAGAGATCTGCAAGGAACTCGTAGCAGGAAGATCCTGCTCAAAGATCTGTCTTGTCAGAGTATTCCCAGCGAGCCAACGGGATAAGGCAATCAAGGTATATGCAATCTTGGACGATCAGAGCAACAGGTCTCTAGCTAAGTCCTTTCTCTTCGACACCTTCAACATTGCTGGTCCCGGCTCTCCGTACTCCTTGAAGACATGTGCAGGTACTGTCGAGACAGCGGGGAGGAGAGCAACTGGATTCAAAGTAGAGTCTATGGACGGTCAAACCTGCTTATCCTTGCTATCAATACTGGAGTGCAACCAGATTCCCGACAACAGGTCTGAGATACCTACACCAGAGGTAGCAGCTTATCACACCCACTTGAGATGTATAGCTCACCTGATACCAGAGCTTGACCAAGGAGCTCCTATCGTCTTACTTCTCGGAAGAGACATACTACGGGTCCACAAGGCTAGAGGACAGATCAACGGCCCACAAAACGCCCCATACGCTCAGAGACTTGACCTAGGATGGGTCATTGTGGGGGATGTCTGTTTGGGTGGAGCACACAGGCCGACATCAGTCAACAGCATGCTCACCAATACCCTCCAGAATGGACGCCCGTCTCTCTTCCAGCCATGCGAGAGCAGTTTCCTGATTAAAGAATTGCCACACCACACCCCTCCACCTTGTCCATTAGCTGATCCTTCCTGTGAAGACCATGCATGCGACGGTGAGCAAAATCATATAGGGTGCACAGTTTTCCACAGGACAAGAGAAGACAACCAGGTAGCAATGTCCATAGAGGACAGACTGTTCTTGGACATCATGGAGCGAGAGATAGTAAGAGACGAATCAAAGAGTTGGGTCGCACCTTTACCATTCAAACCACGGAGGCAACGCTTACCCAACAACAGAGAACTTGTCTACAGTCAATTTGTCTCCCTTACACACAAACTGCAGAAGGCACCAGAAACAAAACAACACTTCTTTACCTTCATGGAGAGAATATTCCAGAGTGGCCACGCAGAATGTTGCACCTGTACTTCAAGATTCCGAGGAATGTTGGTACTTACCTATTTTCGGCGTGTATCATCCGAAGAAACCAGGTCAGATAAGAGTGGTATTTGACTCAAGTGCCAGATACGAAGGTGTTTCTTTAAATGACGTCTTCCTGTCCTGTCCAGACCTCAACAACAGACTTCTGGGAGTACTTCTTCGTTTCCGCAAAGATGCAGTAGCATTTATGGCCGACATACAACAGATGTTTCACTGCTTCCTTGTTAAGGAAGAACACAGAAACTACTTGAGGTTCTTCTGGTACCGCGATAATGACCCCTACAAGGACATCGTGGAATATCGTATGAAGGTACACATCTTCGAGAACAGCCCTTCCCCTGCTGTCGCTATCTATGGCCTTAGACATGCAGCCAGAGAGGGTGAAGCAAAGTATGGATCGGATGTAAGATCTTTTGTGGAAAAGGATTTCTATGTAGATGATTGCCTGAAATCCACACCCACAGAGGAGTCGGCAGTCAGTCTCCTGAAAAGGGCACAAGAAATGCTCGCTTCATCCAATTTGAGGTTGCACAAAATTGCTTCCAACAGCCAGAAACTAATGGCAGCCTTTCCCTCTCAAGATTACTCAACCGATTTAAAAGACTTGGATTTAAGCACTGACTCCCTTCCCATGCAGCGGAGCCTGGGTTTACTCTGGGATTTGAAAAAGGATGCATTCACCTTCCAGATCAGCGAAGAAGAGAAACCCTTCACGCGTAGAGGCGTCCTGTCCGTTGTGAACAGCTTGTACGATCCTCTGGGATTTGTAACCCCTGTGACTATCCAAGGTAAAATGATGTTGAGAGACTTCACCCGAGAGACGTCCGATTGGGATGATCCGCTTCCCAGCGAAAAAAGAGACTTGTGGGTAAGATGGAAGAACTCTTTAGAAGCCTTGTCAAGTCTCTACGTGGCACGACCATATGCTTCTGTGCCATCAACAGAAATCAAGATGCAAAGGCTTTGTATCTTCTGCGATGCCTCAACCAAAGCAATTGCGGCAGTGGCATATTTGAAAACAACTGACATCAATGAACAATGCCACGTAAGGCTTGTTATGAGCCGGACAAAACTGGCCCCACTCCGTGAACACACAGTACCCAGACTGGAACTCTGTGCAGCTGTGCTAGCAGTAGAGTTAGCTGAGCTTATCTCGACAGAAATGGACCTGGAAATCAAAGAAGTCGAGTTCTACACTGACAGCAAGGTAGTGCTGGGGTACATTTGCAATGAAACTCGTTGCTTTTATGTCTATGTCAGCAATCGGGTGCTAAGGATCAGGAGACTCACCGAACCTAAACAGTGGCACTATGTGTCCACAAACCACAATCCTGCGGACCACGCAACCAGATCCGTTGAAGCAAGTCACCTTAAGGACACGACCTGGTTTACTGGCCCTACATTCTTATACCGTTCGACGCCATACATGGACGAGTCAAAAATCTTTGAACTGGTAGATCCAGAGGCAGATGAGGAAATCCGCCCTCAGGTATCCGTTCTACGTACGGTGACTAAAGACAATCACCTCAAATCCCACCATTTCAATAAGTTCTCAACTTGGAACTCGCTTGTTCGTGCCCTCGTTTGTTTGATTCATGTGGCTCGGTCCTATAAGTCAACGTCACCCGCCATTCAGAAACCTTGCAAGGGTTGGCATCACTGCAAGCTTGCCTTTACCGTTCCAAACATGGAAAATGCCAGACCATTGACTTCGCTTTCTATTGACTCTGAGGATCCAACCATTCTCACTCCTGCCATGTTACTTACTCAGAAAGCCAGCGTTCTCAGCGCTCTACCTGGAGAATTTAGCAACAAGGACCTTTACAGACGGCAACGGAGACAAGTCCAAAGTCTCTCCAATACCTTTTGGGACAGATGGAGGAAGCAGTACCTCTCCACCTTACAACCAAGGAAGAAGTGGCAGACCGACAGACCAAACATCAAAACCGGTGATGTCGTTCTCATGAAAGACAGCCAGTCTCACCGTAATGAGTGGCCACTAGGCCTCATCACTAAAGTTTTCCCAAGCAAAGATGGAAAGGTCCGTAAGGTCGAGGTCAAAGTAGGCAAGTCCGGGGAAAGTAAACTATTTCTCAGACCGGTGGCGGAACTTGTCTTACTGTTTTCGCCAAAGGAACCTGTAGGTGGCATCGGTTGATGCCAAGCGGGGAGTGTTCTGCCCTTCCTAATGAAGGACAGGGGTTCGTCCAAGCATTAAAGTTTCACTGCTATAGTTTTGGTTTTGCTGTGTTATAGCACCACCCAGTGGTGGATAAATTTATTACCTGTGTTTTTCTTAGTAATCATTAGAGTGTTGCATTCTGGGTTGCACCAAAGAATCATGGGATAGGGGAATCCCCCATTTTTCTCTCTGTGTATTTTCCTGTACACTCGTGTTAATCTGCTGTGTTGGAACTACTTCACTTACTTGCCACCCTGGTTAGTTTATCCGGTAAGATTGCTATCCTTGTTCCTGCAATATAGTGTTCTATAGAATGTGATTACTGTATAGCAACTAGTACCTGGGAAATCTATTATCTGTCAGTTACTGTATGTAGTTGCATGTAGAAGTTGCATCATCCTGTATGCTTTCCCTGCTAGTTACAAGTATCAGTTGTGCTGTTATTTGCCCAATACTTACCCAAATCATTTGTATTCTTATAGTTTTACCGCATTTCAATACCTGTTACCAATAAACAAGTTAGACTACAGAGAACGGTCTGCTTCTTTTGGAAGACAGAAGTGGTTTATGCTGTACGTTGGATCACACAACGTATCAACGTGTATGAATACAGAACAACAGGTACCTTCTAAAGTTGTAGAGGGTCCTTTAGACCCCTTTAGGTACCAGGACACACTTGGGATTAGCACCTTTGCACTCTCTGATTTACTGAGACTCACACATATCATTGATGTATATAAAACCCAATATGTCTTCAGATACTTGTATCTCACAAGCTGCTTTTAAATAATAAGCCCAAAAAGATTTTACTCTGAGATTTGTTCTCCGTCCAATCTCAGTGAGTAAAAATACACAATAACATCAACCACTTCACTTCCTTCCAAATGAACAGATGAGATGCGGGGACGGTGAGGAATCATCTGTGTGTATCAGGTTGATACTCGTGGCTTATTTCAGGAAGATTACGGCGACAGCTCAGTAATGCGCCATTCTTGTCCCATCAATATATCTCTAATGATGTATTTTGCTGTGAGCTCCATATTCCCTACATGAATCCTCCTCACTTAACGTTGTATGATGAAAAGCAGGAGCGGCTTTAAAGATAACTGCTGTTTTACAACGTGCTCCCAATTAAGGACTAATGGTTCACAAAACCCGAACATATATTTTAGATGGCTGACAAAAGTAACATCTGTCGGAATGACTAATGGCACATAAATTATGCCGTTTTGACGTAATATTGGAAATATTAAGTACCGGTATCTTAGTTTTCAAAAGTTTCTGTATCATACAAACTTTAAAATGGACAGTAACAATTTGAAGTGTATCATGTGCAAAATATAGAATGATTTCATAACTTGTAACCGTCTATATTGAGCAGGAGAGGATCAGTATTTAGGTATTTAGCCAATGTTCATGGCACTGCGCTGCAAGCATGGGGGGAAAGGCAAATATTGTGCCCAATCAACCACTAATAATGCCCCCCATGTGACCTTTTTAAAAGTATGCCCACTTAGTGCCACCTTAAAAATTACTGATTCTCCCTGAAAGCCCCCTTAAAAAGTAATGATGCCCCCTGATTACCCTTTCCCTCTTCTTTGTGCCACCTAAGCAGGGCAGGTTCAGGCGAGGAATGAGATTATGCCATTGCACTGTCAATTATAGGATGGGATATACTCTCACAAATAACAGAGGTATTCACCAGGGTGTGAAGAATGGGGGAAGAAAATAAGGCAGGTAAGGATGAGGAATTTCCAAGCATACAAACCAAGCAACAGTAGAACAATAAACTTCTCCAGCTCTCCAAACACCAGCTCCTCACTCTCCAGGTCTATCTAGCAAGTGCTAACTCAGACAAGGATCTGGTCATAAGGCCTAGCTTTTATAGGAGAGAGGAGTGGCTAACTGAGCACAGCTGAAAGCAGGGATTTCCACATGGTCGATAAACCCCTGCCCCGCTAAAAGAAAACAAACACATTTAATACACTGGAGAAGTGCTACTTAGCGGAGAAGCAGGAGCCATCAGACGCTGTGGTCTTCTGGCACTGCTTGGTTGTGGTAACTCCATGACATGCACCATCTGTGTCAGGTGGGACACTGACATCTTGTAAGCTTGTGGCTAACAGGACAATGATTGGAGGGGTAGAGAGACTATGACTCCCTGCTCTACCACAGGATCTAACATTATCAACATTATGTTGCGCTGATATTGGCGCTCGACTGGAGATTAGGGGACCCTGGCCCCAGGTTTTGGGCATGAACATTACACCAGATATTAGGTGCTAATGTAAGGTGCCAGAGGGCGGCTGCCATGGTCGAGCTTCTGTTCAATAATGCCCTGCCACATTACCGTGTCTCAGTCACAGTGTGCTGTCTAATGAAGGGTGCGTTACACTCACTTGAAAGCCACAGGGCTCTGCTGTTTTCCATTCTCCATCTTCAGGAACAGCTGCATTCATATTAGTGGACACCCATTCAGTCCCACAGTATATCCAAGATCCATTACCTTTCCCTCACTCTGTTCCACATCCATCTCCTGCTGTACAAAAGGGATCAAGGTGCTCTCTATAGCACATGTATCGAGTTGTTAGCTCCAGTCGTTGCAGTAATGTCCATAGGGAATCTTGTAAGATCTCAAACTGCCCAGAACACTTTGTACTTTCGTCTGCTATCAGCCCACTGCACCTTAAACTTCACCCCACATATTTTTTTTCATATATTTATTTATTAGGTTAAACAAGCCTAAAAAGCTGTTTAATAAACTCCACATGAAAGGCATTAAAGGGTACAAGTTTATAATATGTAGAGGGCTTATGAAATTATACATCTGCAGGACATCTATCTATTCTATGTATCTATCTATCATCTATCTATCTATCTATCTATCTATCTATCTATCTATCTATCATCTATCTATCTTTATCAATCTATCTATTCTATGTATTTAACTATCTATCTATTCTATGTATCTATCATCTATCTATATCTATCTATTCTATGTATCTATCTATCTATTTATCAATTTATCTATCTCATATCTATCTATCTATCTATCTATCTATCTTTTCTATGTATCTATCATCTATCTTTATGTAAAATAGCTTCATTATTTTTGCCAACTAGCCTTAAGTTACATAGAGTAACATAGTATGTACAGTAAAAGATGATGTTAAAATGCATTGCATATGGATTGCATACTCATGTCATACAGATGCTAGGCGAGAAAAAAAATGCAGACTAGCATAGCACACGTATGACAAAATGTAAACCATATGGATTCCACTCATCCAACTTTTCAGGATGAACGTTGCAGTGGTTTTTAATACTGTACATTGATATGCGTGAACCCAAACTTTGTGTCTTTTGGTGAGAGCAAGCTTCGACAACTTTTTGAAAAATTGCGTAAGTGACACAAAGTTACTAGTTGATGACCGGAGTACATTTCTTACCCTAGCACACTATAGCGGCATCAAGTACCAAATTAATTTGGACATACAGGTAGGGCTTGTCTTAAGAAAGTCAATGCAATTATTGGTCAGTCTCCACAATTCCTATCTAGCACTGGGACAAATATTAATAAGGTAATGAGAGTGGATTAGCGTTGCAGACTTCCCTTTGTCTCCCCCTTGTAATTAAGCTAGTTGGGTGGACTGCTGTTTTGAAAGCGTGCCTCTTCCAACTAGAAGGATTCTGATCAATTGTTTCTGTCGCTCCTCTTGTTATTGTATAATTCCTCATTGTTCTTCTGATGTTGTAGGCATTTCCTTGCCTATTATTTATATGACGGCAAAACCCTTGCTTTTATTCCAAAATTGATTGCCGCCATTTGTGCACCTGATGTTGTAGCGCGAGCGAACTGCCGGAATCTGTTTATCTATTGCTACTATCAAAGGTCCTGCTGCTTCGAGTGATTTACATTTATGAAATGCTGCTAGAGAAGAGCATTGTTATTTGATGAACTGAGACGTACAAGCATTCAAAATATGAACAAATCATTTACAGACGCACTAACACTACTGCTGAAATTGACCTATTTTCCCTCAAATAGTGTGACAGCATATTCATCATCCTTAAATCATCAACTCGCGCTGAAGTGCAATGTGTGTGGGTCCCCGGCATTTGTTCTCTTCAAGGGCCTGATAATAGAGTTTTGCAACTGAGTCAGCAGATGAATGATCAGTGGAATCCATGAGACAAAGGTATAGCTTTCCTGATAGCCAGGTATAACAGCACAACAAAAAATATAAAGAAAAAAATGACTAAAAGGAACACAGTATATAACATAAGCCAGGGCTCACGACTGCTCTCAGTTATCACTATTTGCATTTTACTCGAGAGGATAAATTAATCAGAAAGTCTTTTTCTACTACTCTGAATCCAACATTGAAAAGAAACTTCTTGGTATCAACAGTCTTCTGTGTCCCACCTTCTCCATCTAAAGGACATGAGATGGGTTGCCTGGCTACTTATTTTTAGGGCTCAGAATGGTGCCAAATAATAAAATAGTAACACGTGCCCGTTTTATTCAATCACTGACTACAACGGTGATCAAAACATTTCTGCCATAGGAAGTTATTGGCTGCAATATCCATACGTTATTCAAGACAGATCAACAAGTAATGAGCCAATCTCAGTTCTTCCTGCTCCATCTAGACTAGACATGTGGATATACTATGGTCAATGGTTATGTATTACCTGGTTAGGTTGATCCTCAAAGCCAACTACAAGGTAACTACAATGGGTGCAGGGGTTGCAATCGCATCTGGGCCCTGGAGCCTAGGGGGACCAAAAAGTCCCTTTGGCCTATATAAAAAGACCAATACTATTAAAGACTTGCAATAATTGGTGCTTTTGCATTTGGACCACAAGCTTCAATTTACACCACTGCTCAAAGCTTTTAGTATAGATGAGAAGTTCTAATGCAGCATGGACACTTGGCGTTGGTGCACCATGATTCCCTTTGGAAAAGCAGAGGCATAGGTAACTGGAGAAACCAAACTTGAACCAATGGAACCAATGAATAGAAGTATAGCATTAAACACAGGGACGAGTGTTTATTTCCACTAGTTGCACAGTACTGAAAGCAAAACTAAAAGCATAAAATCCCTAGCCTTGCCCAGGCAATAACAAAACAACATAGACCCTGGCTACTTAGATGCCGCTCAGTTAGCCCCAGCTAAATTCTAGGGAAGAATACCTGCATTACGTGGTACCACGTGGAACATTACATCTACAATATGGCCCGCAGATGCCAGCTCCTATTTTCACCTGGATGTGCGTCCGATGACGCACATTCAGCTGAAACGTATTGTGGTGCAGAGGCCTGCCGCCTCCCTACACTGCAATACACACTACCTGCCAATCAAAGGCTCACAGAAGGGGATACTGCACATCGTGGGAGTGGGAGGGAAGGTAAGAAGAATCTTTTTTTTTCTTTCTTTTTTTTAAATATTCTGTAAAAGAGCAGCAGGATGGAGGAAATTACTACTGAAAGGGGCCCAGGATGGGGAAATTATTACTCAAAGGGGACTAGGATAGGGGACATTATTACAGGAAAGGGCCCATGATGGGTGTCATTATACCAAGAAGGGGCATAGTAATGCTAAGAAGGGGACCAGGATAGGGGACATTATTACTGGAATGGGCCTTGGATGGAGTCACTATGACAAGAAGGGGTCCAGGATGGGTGACATTATAACAGGAAGGGACACAGGATGGAGGACATTGTTACAGGAAGTGACCCAGGATGGGGACATTATTATTTGAAGTGGCCCAGGATTGGGGACACTATTACAGTAAGGGACCCATTATGGAGGAGGACATTAATACAGGATGTTTGACATTACTACATGGGGGGGACAAACACATACAGTATGTCTTGATAGGATCTAGTAATTGAATGAATATAAGTTCAGCACTCCTAAGAGAAGCAAACATTTCGGTTTATGTACAATGGGCAATCCAGAGAGGTGAAAGTCTATTATTCAGACCTTCATCATCCAATAAGTTGCCTAGGAACATAATGTCAAGCGCAAGAGTATGCCAGCAATGTCCACCGCTATGAGGAGAGTGAAAGCGCTACAATAAGATCTAGAACACTACATACATCTGTCCACTGTGCAGGTTGGGGCCCAGATACAAATTATACACAGGAAGCATGGTGTATGGGGCACATTCCCTAATTCCAGTGGTGTATCTTACTAGGCTGCTTACTGCAGTTTTGGTAAAATCACAGTTTTATCTGCTGCAGATTTAGCAGTTTTCCGAGTGATTGGCTCTGTACAACCCCGCCCACTGCTCTGATTGGTTGCTTTTGGTGTACACAGAAAACTTCCAATTAGTGGTAGGGGCGGGGTTATACATGAATGTGGTGAACTACATAGCAACTAGACCTCTAGAGATAATTTCCTGCTGATAAAACTGTGATATTATCAAAACTACAGCAAGCAGCCCAGTAAGGGTACCGTCACACAGTGAAATTTTCATCGCTACGACGGCACGATTCGTGACGTTCTAGCGATATCGTTACGATATCGCTGTCTGACACACTACTGCGATCAGACATCACGCTGAGAATCGTACGTCGTAGCAGATCGTTTGGAACTTTCTTTCGTCGCTTGATCACCCGCTGACATCGCTGGATCGTTGTGTGTGACACCGATCCAGCGATGTGTTCGCTTGTAACCAGGGTAAACATCGGGTAACTAAGCGCAGGGCCGCGCTTAGTAACCCGATGTTTACCCTGGTTACCAGCGTAAACGTAAAAAAAACAAACAGTACATACTTACATTCCGGTGTCTGTCCTCCGGCGTCTCAGCTTCTCTGCACTGTGAGCGCCTGCCGGCCGGAAAGCGAGCACAGCGGTGACGTCACCGCTCTGCTTTCCGGCTATGGTGCTTACACAGTGCAGAGAAGCAGAACGCCGGGGGACAGACACCGGAATGTAAGTATGTACTGTTTGTTTTTTTTATGTTTACGCTGGTAACCAGGGTAAACATCGGGTTACTAAGCGCGGCCCTGCGCTTAGTAACCCGATGTTTACCCTGGTTACCCGGGGACTTCGGCATCGCTCCAGCGCCGTGATTGCAAAGTGTGACCGCAGTCTACGACGCTGGAGCGATAATCATACAACGCTGCGACGTCACGGATCGTGCCGTCGTAGCGATGAAAATGGCACTGTGTGACGGTACCCTAAAAGAATCAGGAACTCTGTCTCTAAACCATCAGATTAGGTATCTCCATTTCCTTTTACAAACTGAAAATATTGGCTGCTCTAATATACATTTACTAATAGGATGGGATGGAAAACAGGAATAAGATCACCTACACAATATTAGTGAGTAATATCTTCATATATATATATATATATATATATATAGTATTTTGGAGCGTGATCACAACAGAACAATTAGAAGTGTGTTTCAGATCTACATGTAGCACCGATTGCCAAGTAGCTGAGTAGCTGAGATGCAAAGTAGCATCATTAGCATACAATAAAAGCATGATTACGGTATACTTGGTCAGGTACCATCATCTCCAAATTGGATTCATTGTCTATTTTAATGATAGATTCAAATTAAAGTGGAGTGGTGACCTGGTGAGGTGCCGGGTAGGATGAGAATTGGCAGCGAGCAGCAAGAGATTTATGTATGAAGCTTAGAAAGCTCATTTTAATGATTTTTCATAGCCATTCCTTCAATTTTGCAAATAAATAAAATGCATTTAAATTTATTAAAAACTGTTTGTGTGCACTGTATGGCGGTATTATATCCCAATAGACATTATTATACAGCCCCGAAACGTTTTATGTAGTCTATGGCAGTAGCGGTACACAGCGATATTATATAAGCCCAATATATCAATATTATGTCGATATTGTATAACAGCATTACATGGACAGTGGTGGATCATATCATTATCTAGCTACTAATGATGAGCGAGCGTGCTGTGATAAGGTGTTATCCCGCTATGCTCAGGTGCTAATCGAGTGTCTCCAGCGTGCCTGAAAAATATGTTTGAGTCTCCGCTCCTGCATCTGTTGTGGCTGTCGAAGGCTAAGAGCGGAGGTGCGTATGCTTCTTTTTAGTTGACTGATGATTCTGACCTCTAATGGCCAGAACTAGACTAAAATAATACGATTGGATGCTACTCGCCCTACCTGGTTCTGCCACCCTTATGGTCTCTGTTTTCTTGTTGTAACGGTGATGTCAAGACTACAGCTTACTTCACCGCTGCTGCCAATCACTAAGCTCAGCAACTCTGCAGATGTAGACAGCATGTGCTGTTGAGCTCAGTGATTGGCTGCAGCAGTGATGCACGCTATAATCATGGTGTTACTGCTTTAGTAAAATTACAAATGAAGCTGTTACTCACCTTCCCCCCAGCTTGAGCTACACGTCTCCATCTGCACAGGCGACGTCACGACTACAATTAATAGTTCAGCCTATTGATTCGGCCCTCCACAACAGTCCCAGCGTCTCATGTGGCCCCTTTGGAAAATGTATTCCTCACTCCTGCTACAGAGAAATATTATATAAAATAAATGTTGATTGTCCATGACTTTATGATAAATTGACAAGAGAAAAAAAACCTGATTGTGTGGATAAATAGGTTTGTTGGAAAGGGTTCAGTTTAGGCATGTTTTATAGATGTCGGCACATCCAACGAGTTTTCCCAGTTAAGTCGCTTAAGGAAAACATAGGCGGTCAGTTTCTTGAACCCGCTTCGCTGTCGTTCTTGCTCCACCACTTTCATCTTTTACTTTATACTGTCAAGGAAGCCACCCAAAGAATGATCAAGTCACTTTGTTTAACCATTTCAAGGTTTCTGAACCCTTAAGCGGTTAAAAGAGGTGATAGAAGACAGAACATGTGCACAGCAATGTTGTTTTGACATTGCTGTGGACTATGTTCATTTTCCGAGGCACATTTGTAGAGCCTAATCACTTGGATTCCAGTCGGAATCCGTCTCATTAAGATGCTGTGTGCACAGAGCCTTAACTTGTATTTTACGCATTGAAATCCCTGGTGTTTGAATGCATATTAGTCCAGGAGGCGGTCCTACTTGTGAGTGACAGCTCTCTCTGCATCATACTATAGGGAAGACTGTCAATCACTGATTAAGACCGCCTACTGGACGCCTATGGATACAAACATATAAACAATATATAACTCTGATCAGCTCCTCCTGCTCTAAAACATCCTGCCTGCAGATAAGAGACCATTTTCAACTTGACAGGTTCTCTTTAATTCAATTTCCTTTATGACATAGACATTTTTTTTCCCTGGAAATGCAGTATGATAGTCCTGTTGGCAAGCATGATAATATCCCTGCGTTTTATGTTCATTTTTCTGCACAACTCTTATATTTTTAGAGATTATTTATATATTCCTTTCTTGTTTGGTGAAGTCCTATTCTCTTACATCACATGGATTACATGATGTACGACCACTAGCGTTTAGCGAGCGTGCTCGGATATAGCGTTATCCAAGCATGCTCCGGTATTATCCGAGTATCGCGAGGGCTTGAGTAATATGTTCAAGTCTCCACGGCTGCATGATTCTCGGCTGTTAGACAGCCTCAACAGATGCAGGATAGTCTAACAGCCGCGGGGACTAGAACATATTACTCGAGTACCCACAATACTCGGATAACACCCCAGCTTGCTATATCCGAGCATGCTTCATTAATGGCCACCCTTGTGTTGGTTTCCCCGAGTAAGTCTCCGTTCACATTTCCATTGGAGACTTTGTCAAAATGCCTTCCGGTTTAATGAGAAGAGGTTGCCAAGAGCACAATTCTTCTTCAAACTCGAAGGATACCGTAAAGATCCAAATGACGGACACGACAATGGAAACCAACAGTCTTATAAATCAAAGAGCTCTGTCATACAATGGCTCCAGCACAGTCTTATGGTTTCCACTATAAACAGAAACCATGATGTAAGTGTGAACACATTACATTTCTAGCAGAGCAAATCTAACCATTCGAGCCGATATGTACGTCCCAGTGATTAACTTTTCTTAACAAACCAGTGAATCTCATCAATAAAGCTTGACCTGGATCTCTCATGTTCATTCAAGAGCAAAACCGAACAGAGCTTTCAATTAGATAAATTTCACCTTCATGTAAAAATGATAAAGTTCAATTTGAATGGTAAAATGATCAATGAAAAATTAATCAGTGAGAGGGAAGATGAGCTACTGGTGTGTACTGGAAATGTGTGGATAATGCGGAGAGAAGAGAAACCACTTTCACAGCTCAGTAGTCGACTACTAAAATATTTCTGTTGAGGCTCTTTAAGATACTGGGGTAAACTTGCTAGCCACTTTAGAAGATGGGAAAATCACTTTAAAATAAAAAATAACAATAAATACAAATATACTGTTACAGCGTATGGACATCGCAGAGGGTGGTCCACACATGAGGTCCCCTCTGTTGGGCAAAGAAGAGAGTGTCTAGAAAAATTAGCTCTTGGAAGACTCAACATGTTCAAGTGATATATAAACAGCCATTGATTTGAGTATCATGTTATACTGTATACTCCCAAAAACAGCAGCAATCTAAAGCTTCTCTTACACAGTATAGAAAAGGGATTGTCCTAAATGTGGCTTATCCCTAAAGAGGACCTGTCACCGGGTCAGTTCTTGCTTTAATTTTATTCCTGCTTATCCCCTGTGTAATCCATTTTTTTTAATTTATTTATTTATTTTTTGCAAACCCGCAATACAGTCCTACAGATATGAGCCATTTGTTGTTTTTTTTTGGTTTGGTGCTAATTTTTGTTTTATTTACGTGGCTCACAGGGTAATAATGCAGAACAGCCTAAACACATGCCCCAGAGGATCCTGTAAGCACCTCCCCTTTGGAAAAAAACTATAAAAATTATCACTAGATAAAATTACCCATATCTCTGGAATCAAATGATGAATTTACCAAAAAAAAAAAGTGGAACAATCAAGGGAGCAGCAGAAAAAAATACGATAAAAATCTGGAAACTTTTCACCTGGTGACTGGAACGTTTTAAAAGGACTGTTTCCTTTTAGTTGACCCCTAAAAGACTGAAAAGCAAAATTAAAAATGAAAGCGCTGCAACAACATACAGCATCTTTCTGGAGGACCTGTGTTGTGCTACATAAGCTCGCCTTGTATAACATAGAGCCTGGCTTAAGAACCTTTTCTCAGCTGCTTTGCTACTCAGTCTAGAAGCTTAGTCTGTGGGTCGCATGTATGAACTGGCTCCTGGTCTCTTAAAGGTCGAGCACATGCCAAACAGTTTTTGTCTCCAATAATGACTATTCTCTCTTGTTTCTTAAGGGCAAAGCAGCCTGGTTTCTGTGGAGTGCACAAGTGTTAACTTGTTTGGTTGGTTTTGACCCAGCTAGTTTTTCGAACACATACTATTTTTTGCAACTCTTTTGGGCCGCGACCTGTTTCTTGTTTGCACTGGACTAAAAGTGTCCTGTCCTGTGCCCATCTGACCACGACCCTGACCATTTTCTTTGACTCCATTGCCAAGAGAAATCATTCAAGCTAACTACCTGGGGATCTTCTGTGGGGAAGTCTTGCAGGGGATAAGGGTCAAGAACGTACTATTTCTTAAACTCTGGTCCTTTATTTTGCCTTTGCGAAATCCAGTAGGTTAACATCATCTTCAGTTGACTGCTTAGCGAAATGACCAGGACTCTCCAATAGAATATCATTGTTTGATGCTAGACCTCCAGTGCACCAGGTATGAATACTAAACACAGGATCATAAATCACAGGACACGGATCAACCAGGGACAAGATATTTTACCATCGGATTAGAAGGGATCATGCACTGCACAGTTTAATGTTTAACGGTTCTACATCAATGCTCACTGCAGCATCAGGAGGTGAGTGCTGACGATGATGTTAGGTTGGTAGATGCCTGCTAGGACTTGTGCACAATCGGAAGTATTAAGCACATGTCTGTCATTTTGTGAAGAAAAAGTGAGCGACTCTGGATAAGCCTGTAATGATTTATGGGATTGACACTGGATATTGCATGAGGTCAAGGGGCACAACCTTTTCTGACCTGAATCCCACAATGGATTAATATCTGAGACCTTTATAGCCTATTGAAAGTAAATGTCTAATCGATGCTGCTTCCACTTCTAAGACCCCCAACTATCATGTAAGTGGGGATCACCTTCTCCCTTAATTGCACTGCAGAACACACTACTCATACATATGGCATGTGGCTTTCTTCAGCATAGTTAATTTGAGTTGATGAAACAGATGTGCGTTTACTAGTCTCATAAACTACGATGAAGATTGCTACTCTCATGTATGGCCACTTCCCCACCTCAAAAAATTCTTTCTAAAGTACTAGAGTCAATCCCGAGTTTCTACACAAACTGTATCAATGCATCCCTTCTCTTTTCTGGAGATGTAATTCATCACAGGGGTTCCATTTTTGCTTATCTTGGGATTGCACCCTAATCAAGTCATTTTGAACAAACATGCAATTTCTGATTAAGCAGGTTTTTAACTTAGAGGTATCTCTAGAACCCAAGCTTTACTTATCTTCAGGGCCAGGGTTAGGGGCAGGCAGACCAGGCAGCTGCCTAGGGCCCCCGCTCCTCCAGGGTGCTAATAGTGGCACATCACGCGGCCGCGGTGGGGCCCGGCGCCGTGACACCCCCCCCGCATTGTGCATTCGACTTATCGGCATCATAGATGCTGATACAGTTGAAAGCAGTGATGGAGGAGAGAGTGTCAAATGACATCACTCACCCTCTGCTTCTGGCTCAGTGGGTGCATAATGATGTAACGCCATCATGCGCCCCAGTGAGCCAGCAGTGGAGCTGGTGAGACCGCAGCAGACCCTGGAGCAGCGCAGGGAGCGGGGAGGAGAGGTGAATATCGTATATGTGTATATGTGTACTGTGTGTGCGTGTGTGTGTGTATATGTATGTGTATATATGTGTATGTGTGTACTGTGGGGGCTGCATTATACTATGTGCGTGTATTGGAGGGTTGCATTATGCTGTGTGTGTGGGGGGAGCTGCATTATACTGTGTGGGGGGTGCATTATACTGAGTGTGTTTGTGTGGGGGGCTGCATTATACTGTGTGGGGGGAGCTGCACTATACTGTGTGTGTGCATTATAGCATGTGTGTAGGGGGCTGCATAATACTGTGGGTGGGGGGCTGCACTATACTCTGAGGGGGCTGCACTATACTTTGAAGGGGCTGCACTATACTCTCAAGGGGCTGCATTATACTCTAAGGGGGGCTGTGGTATACTCTTAGGGGTCTGCATTATACCCTTGCAGTCCTTCAAGCTCATGAAAGTCACACAAATATTAAATATAACTCTAATAGCACCACAACTTCATTCACCAATGTTATGCAACATATATTTGTATTTTAAGTTAATTATTTATTTGAATATCACTTTAATTTCTGTGGGTGACAAAACTTTTGTCTTGCCAAAATCTGACCATTCTATGTCCTTTAACTGATCAATATTTCTGCATTGATGCCAATTTATTTTCTTAATCTAAACCACATTTCGGAGGGTTTCAGCTTTCAAAAGAATAATAATTTATTCAACTAATGGATGAATTTAACGTCAGGTTTTAAGCTTTTATTTACATAAAATGGATAAGCCACATAACTTCTGTTAGGGAGTGTATATGCTAGGATTAAATATATCAGGCATTTTGGATACTGTACTGCTTTGAACGATAACATAATTGGGATACCTTTTGGGTCCTTCTCACTATTTAATATAACATACAGTATGAGTTTTTCTTTACAATAGGTCATCTACTCCTCTCTACTTTCCATCCTTTCTACCCTCCTTTCTTCCCTGGCCTCATTGTCTCCTTGTCAGTCTGTTGTACATCTCCTTTTTTTCACTCTCTCCTATAAATGATCTACCGTATTTATTATAGGATTAAGACACAATTATTTCATAAGACCTGTTTAATGTTTTGTCACTGAAATGACACAATAACATGTTTAATTTTCTGTTAAAAAAATAAGATTTTTCAATAAAGATATCAATTTATAAAGTGCCCACAAGGGTGAGGACAATTAGCAGAGGTGGTAATCTGCGCTGCCGATGTAGGATTCAAGATACCAAAGGACGCTAAGTGAATTTGCAGATGAAGCAGTTGGTAGAAGTTGGTTCAACTTTAAAACATGTAGAGAATAAACTGCTTGGTCAAATTCTCTTAGCGTCCTTTGGTTTCTTGAATCCTACATCGGATGCACAGACTACCGCCCTACTTGATCCTCAGTTGGGGGTTAAACAGCCCTATAACGGAGCAGCTCCCTTTCCCTCATCTTGATCTTCCTTCTCAGGATAAGATCCTATTGCTCTTGGTGTCCTTTTTCCACAGGGGTCAGGAGACTTGCATTCTGCTAATATATGGAGGGTCCAAAGATGGCCATATAGCATACTATCAATGTAACACCGGCGTCTCCGCACTCTGCCTCCCTCCCCTGGCAGAGACCCCAACTCTCTCACCCCCGTGTGTTATGATCCTCAGTGGCTTAGGATCACAAATCTAACCAGCTAAGTCAGAGATAATAGGACGAGCTCTGGGGATGTGGTAACTGGACTGACCGCAAACCTGATCCTAACCACACACACTATAGGTAGCCGTGGAACGTTTCCTGAAATCCTAGACGTCTCTTCACGGCCTGAGAAACTGACTACCCCTAAAGAGAAAGTAAGACCTCACTTGCCTCAGAGAAATAACCCCAAAGATATAGGAAGCCCCCCACAAATAATAACGGTGAGTTAAGAGGAAAAGACAAACGCAGAGATGAAACAGGTTAAGCAAATGAGGCCCGCTAACACTAAATAGCAGAAAATAGCAAGGGATCTGTGCGGTCAGTAAAAAACCCTATACAAAAATATCCACGCAGAGAATGCGAGAACCCCCACACCAACTAACGATGAGGCGGGAGCAACTCAGCACCCCAGAGCTACCAGCAAGCAGAGATATCACATATTAGCAAGCTGGGCAAAACTCATCATATTCTAGGAAACATATTGAACACAGATGAGCAAGAATAAGCAAACAGAACTTAGCTTCTCTTGGAGAGACTGATAACGGATGTAGACAGGAGGAATCAGAATAGCACTGAATACAACGACAACAGGCAAAGAATGAAGGACCAGGTGAATTAAATAGGAAACCTGACTAGCAGATGACGAGACAGCTGATCCCAGCCAGAAACCTGCAGAATAACAAAAAGAGCCACCAGGGGGAGCCCAAAGAGAGAACTCACACAGTACCACTCACAACCACAGGAGGGAGCCCGGAAACAGAGTTCACAACAGTACCCCCCCCTTGAGGAGGATTCACCGAACCCTCACCAGAACCCCCAGGGCGATCAGGGTGAGCCACATGGAAGGCACGAACCAAATCGGCCGCATGAACATCAGAGGCGACAACCCAGGAATTATCCTCCTGACCATAGCCCTTCCACTTAACCAAATACTGAAGCCTCCGTCTTGAAATACGAGAATCCAAGATCTTCTCCACCACGTATTCCAATTCTCCCTCAACCAGCACCGGAGCAGGAGGCTCAACAGAAGGAACCACAGGCACCACATACCTCCGCAACAAAGACCTATGGAACACATTATGGATGGTAAACTTTGCCGGGAGGTCCAAACGAAATGACACAGGGTTAAGGATTTCCAAAATTTTATAAGGACCGATAAAAAGAGGTTTAAACTTAGGAGAAGAAACCTTCATAGGAACATAACGAGAAGACAACCACACCAAATCCCCCACACGAAGTCGGGGACCCACACAGCGACGACGGTTAGCAAAGCGCTGAGCCTTCTCTTGTGACAACATCAAATTGTCCACCACATGGTTCCAAATCTGCTGCAACCTATCCACCACAGAATCCACCCCAGGACAGTCAGAAGACTCAACCTGACCCGAGGAAAAACGAGGATGAAAACCAGAATTACAAAAAAAAGGCGAAACCAAAGTAGCCGAACTAGCCCGGTTATTAAGGGCAAACTCGGCCAATGGCAAAAAAGTCACCCAATCATCCTGGTCAGCAGAAACAAAACATCTCAAATAAGTTTCTAATGTCTGATTAGTTCGCTCGGTTTGGCCATTCGTCTGAGGATGGAAGGCCGACGAAAAAGATAAATCAATGCCCATCTTAGCACAAAAGGAACGCCAAAATCTGGACACAAACTGGGATCCTCTGTCAGACACAATGTTTTCAGGGATGCCGTGCAGACGAACCACATTCTGAAAAAATAGCGGAACCAAATCTTGGGAGGAAGGCAACTTAGGCAAGGGCACCAAATGGACCATTTTAGAAAAACGATCACAAACCACCCAGATGACAGACATTCTCTGAGAGACCGGAAGATCCGAAATAAAATCCATGGAAATATGCGTCCAAGGCCTCTTAGGAACCGGCAAAGGCAAAAGCAACCCACTGGCACGAGAACAGCAAGGCTTAGCCTGAGCACAAATCCCACAGGACTGCACAAAGGAACGCACATCCCGCGACAAAGAAGGCCACCAGAAAGATCTAGCCACCAAATCTCTGGTGCCAAAAATCCCAGGATGACCCGCCAACACCGAAGAATGGACCTCGGAAATAACTCTGCTGGTCCATCTATCTGGGACAAACAGTCTCTCTGATGGACAACGGTCAGGCCTATCCACCTGAAATTCCTGTAACACCCGTCGCAAATCTGGGGAAATGGCAGACAAAATTACCCCCTCTTTGAGGATACCAGCCGGCTCAGAAACTCCAGGGGAGTCAGGCACAAAACTCCTAGAAAGAGCATCAGCCTTCACGTTCTTCGAACCAGGAAGGTACGAGACCATGAAATCGAAACGTGAGAAAAACAACGACCAACGAGCCTGTCTAGGATTCAACCTCTTGGCCTACTCAAGATAAATCAAATTTTTATGATCAGTCAAGACCACCACACGATGCTTAGCTCCCTCTAGCCAGTGTCGCCACTCCTCAAATGCCCACTTCATTGCCAACAACTCCCGATTACCAACATCATAATTTCGCTCAGCCGGCGAAAATTTTCTTGAAAAGAAGGCATATGGCTTCATCACAGAGCAATCAGAGCTTCTCTGTGAGAAAACAACCCCTGCTCCAATTTCAGAAGCATCAACCTCGACCTGGAAGGGAAGAGAGACATCTGGCTGACATAAAACTGGAGCCGAAGAAAACCGGCGCTTCAGCTCCTGAAAGTCCTCAACGGCCGCAGGAGACCAGTTAGTCACATCAGATCCCTTCTTGGTCAAATCCGTCAAAGGTTTAACCACACCAGAAAAATTAGCAATGAAGCGATGGTAAAAATTAGCAAAACCCAAGAACTTCTGAAGACTCTTAACCGATGTAGGTTGAGTCCAATCATGAATAGCCTGGACCTTGACTGGGTCCATCTCAAAAGAAGAAGGAGAAAAAATAAAGCCCAAAAAGGAAACTTTCTGGACTCCGAAGAGACATTTGGAACCCTTCACAAATAAGGTATTGGCACGCAGGACCTGAAATACCATCCTGACCTGCTTCACATGGGATTCCCAATCATCTGAAAAGACCAAAATATCATCCAGATACACAATCATAAATTTATCCAGATATTCTCGGAAGATGTCATGCATGAAGGACTGAAACACAGAAGTGGCATTAGAAAGTCCAAAAGGCATCACCAAGTACTCAAAATGGCCTTCGGGCGTATTAAATGCTGTTTTCCATTCATCGCCCTGCTTTATACGCACAAGATTACACGCACCGCGAAGATCTATCTTGGTGAACCAACTAGACCCCCTAATCCGAGCAAACAGATCAGACAACAATGGTAAGGGATACTGGAATTTGACTGTGATCTTATTTAGAAGGCGATAATCTATACAGGGTCTCAACGAACCATCCTTCTTGGCCACAAAAAAGAATAACGCACCAAGAAGGGAAGGGGAGGGGCGAATATGTCCCTTCTCCAAAGACTCTTTTACATAGCTCCGCATAGCGGCATGCTCTGGTACAGACAAATTAAACAGTCGTCACTTAGGGAACTTACTACCAGGAATCAAATTTATAGCACAATCACAATCCCTATGAGGAGGTAGGGCACTGGATTTGGGCTCATCAAATACATCCTGGTAGTCCGACAAAAACTCAGGGACTTCAGAAGGAGTAGAGGAAGCAATTGATACCAAGGGAGCATCGCCATGAATTCCCTGGCAACCCCAACTCAACACAGACATTGCTTTCCAATCCAGGACTGGATTATGAGCCTGCAACCATGGCAGACCCAACACGACAATGTCATGCAAATTATATAACACAAGAAAGCGAATCGCCTCCTGATGTGCAGGAGTCATACACATGGTCACTTGAGTCCAGTATTGAGGTTTATTCTTGGCCAATGGTGTAGCATCAATTCCCTTCAATGGAATAGGGAACTGTAATGGCTCAAGGATAAAACCACAGCGCTTGGCAAATGACAAATCCATCAGATTCAGGGCAGCACCTGAATCTACAAACGCCATAACAGAGTAAGATGACAGAGAGCAAATCAAAGTAACAGACAAAATGAATTTAGGCTGTACAGTACCAATGGTGACAGATTTAGCGAAGTTTTTTGTGCGCTTAGAGCATGCTGAGATAACATGAGCTGAATCACCACAGTAAAAGCACAACCCATTCTGACGTCTATGATTTTGCCGTTCAATTCTGGTCAGAATCCTATCACATTGCATAGACTCAGGTTTCTGTTCAGAAAACACCGCCAGATGGTGCGCAGGTTTGCGCTCCCGCAAACGCCGATCAATCTGAATGGCCAAAGCCATTGACTCATTCAGACTCGCAGGCATGGGGAACCCCACCATAATATTTTTAAGGGCTTCAGAAAGACCTTTTCTGAAAATTGCCGCCAGGGCACACTCATTCCATTGAGTAAGCACTGACCATTTCCTAAATTTCTGACAATATACCTCCGCTTCATCCTGACCCTGAGAGAGGGCCAGCAAAGCTTTTTCTGCCTGGTCCTCAAGATTAGGTTCCTCATAAAGCAATCCAAGCGCCAGAAAAAATCGCATCCACATTAAGCAATGCAGGATCTCCTGGCGCCAGTGAGAAAGCCCAATCCTGTGGGTCGCCACGTAACAAGGAAATAATAATTTTAACTTGCTGAGCAGGATCACCCGAGGAACGAGGTCTCAAAGAAAGGAATAACTTGCAATTATACTTAAAATTCAAAAACCTAGATCTATCACCAGAAAACAGCTCAGGAATAGGTATTTTAGGCTCTAACATAGGACTATGAATAACATAATCCTGAATGCTTTGTACTCTTGCAGTAAGATGATCCACACTAGAAGTCAAACTCTGAATATCCATGTCTACAGCTAAATTCAGAGCCTCCCAGAGATTAAGGGGAGGAGAGAAGCAGGACACACTGCAGAGCAGAAAAAAAAAAAAGAATTGAACTCAGGATTTCTCTTATCCCACTTTTGCGATGCATTTAACACTTTTGGGCCTGTTGTACTGTTATGATCCTCAGTGGCTTAGGATCACAAATCTAACCAGCTAAGTCAGAGATAATAGGACGAGCTCTGGGGATGTGGTAACTGGACTGACCGCAAACCTGATCCTAACCGCACACACTATAGGTAGCCGTGGAACGTTTCCTGAAATCCTAGACGTCTCTTCACGGCCTGAGAAACTGACTACCCCTAAAGAGAAAATAAGACCTCACTTGCCTCAGAGAAATAACCCCAAAGATATAGGAAGCCCCCCACAAATAATAACGGTGAGTTAAGAGGAAAAGACAAACGCAGAGATGAAACAGGTTAAGCAAATGAGGCCCGCTAACACTAGATAGCAGAAAATAGCAAGGGATCTGTGCGGTCAGTAAAAAACCCTATACAAAAATATCCACGCAGAGAATGCGAGAACCCCCACACCAACTAACGATGAGGGGGGAGCAACTCAGCACCCCAGAGCTACCAGCAAGCAGAGATATCACATATTAGCAAGCTGGACAAAACTCATCATATTCTAGGAAACATATTGAACACAGATGAGCAAGAATAAGCAAACAGAACTTAGCTTCTCTTGGAGAGACTGATAACGGATGTAGACAGGAGGAATCAGAATAGCACTGAATACAACGACAACAGGCAAGGAATGAAGGACCAGGTGAATTAAATAGGAAAACTGACTAGCAGATGACGAGACAGCTGATCCCAGCCAGAAACCTGCAGAATAACAAAAAGAGCCACCAGGGAGAGCCCAAAGAGAGAACTCACACAGTACCACTCACGACCACAGGAGGGAGCCCGGAAACAGAGTTCACAACACCCGTGGCCGTGCACTGCCTCATCTGTCTCCTGCTGCTTCTGCCCAGGGTCTGCGCACTACTTGCAGATCCCAGGGCACTGTGCTTAGGGAGTGCGTGGTCCCACCCTCTTAAAGGGCCAGTGCACCATCCTAAAGTGTCATCAGATAATAGCTGGGAAACACTTATTACTTAAGACTTGGCCCTATCCTAGATCTCGTCATCTCTAACAGACCGAACATTCAGTGTCTCCCTCTCCCACACCACCTTCTCACCTCGCCCCCTGTCTGTCGGTGTTCCCTGTTGTGAATTTGCTTTTTGCTCCCTCTAGTGGTTACTAGTTTTTTGACTCTGGTTTTTCTGTCATTCCTTTTATCCGCACCTGGGTCGTTAGTTAGGGGTGTTGCTATATAAGCTCCCTGGACCTTCAGTTCTATGCCTGGCAACGTAGTTATCAGAGCTAGTCTGCTGTGCTCTTGTCTACTGATCCTGGTTCCAGTTATATCAGCTAAGTCTGCCTTTTGCTTTTTGCTATTTGTTTTGGTTTTGTATTTGTATTTTTGTCCAGCTTGTTCCAAATCTATATCCTGACCTTTGCTGGAAGCTCTAGGGGGGCTGGTGTTCTCCCCCCGGACCGTTAGACGGTTCGGGGGTTCTTGAATTTCCAGTGTGGATTTTGATAGGGTTTTTGTTGACCATATAAGTTACCTTTCTTTATTCTGCTATTAGTAAGCGGGCCTCTCTGTGCTAAACCTGGTTCATTTCTGTGTTTGTCATTTCCTCTTACCTCACCGTCATTATTTGTGGGGGGCTTCTATCCAGCTTTGGGGTCCCCTTCTCTGGAGGCAAGAAAGGTCTTTGTTTTCCTCTACTAGGGGTAGCTAGATTCTCCGGCTGGCGCGTGTCATCTAGAATCAACGTAGGAATGATCCCCGGCTACTTCTAGTGTTGGCGTTAGGAGTAGATATATGGTCAACCCAGTTACCACTGCCCTATGAGCTGGATTTTTGTATTCTGCAGACTTCCACGTTCCTCTGAGACCCTCGCCATTGGGGTCATAACAGTTTGCCAGGCCAGTATTAAATGTTTAATGCATTGCAGAAGAGGGATTATAAGAAAGAAGATTCTGAGTTTTTTTTTTTCTTTTTCCCCTTTACCTCAGAGTGGCTATGCTTGCTGCAGACATGAATGTCCAGACCTTGATTACAAGTGTGGACCAGCTGGCTACTCGTGTGCAGGGCATACAAGATTATGTTATCAGAAATCCTAGGTCAGAACCTAAAATACCGATTCCTGAACTGTTTTCCGGAGACAGGTTTAAGTTTAGGAATTTCGTGAATAATTGTAAATTGTTTTTGTCCCTGAGACCCTGTTCATCTGGAGATTCTGCTCAGCAAGTAAAAATTGTTATTTCGTTCTTACGGGGCGACCCTCAGGATTGGGCTTTTTCGCTGGCGCCAGGAGATCCGGCATTGGCTGATCTTGATGCGTTTTTTCTGGCGCTCGGTTTACTTTATGAGGAACCCAATCTTGAGATTCAGGCAGAAAAGGCCTTGCTGGCTATGTCTCAGGGGCAGGACGAGGCTGAAGTGTATTGCCAAAAATTTCGGAAATGGTCCGTGATGACACATTGGAACGAGTGTGCACTGGCCGCTAATTTTAGAAATGGCCTTTCTGAAGCCATTAAGAATGTTATGGTGGGTTTTCCCATTCCCACAGGTCTGAATGATACTATGGCACTGGCTATTCAAATTGACCGGCGGTTGCGGGAGCGCAAAACCGCAAATTCCCTCATGGTGTTGTCTGAACAGACACCTAATTCGGTGCAATGTGATAGAAAAACCGCAAATTCCCTCATGGTGTTGTCTGAACAGACACCTGATTTAATGCAATGTGATAGAATCCTGACTAGAAATGAGCGGAAAATTCATAGACGCCGGAATGGCTTGTGCTACTACTGTGGTGATTCTACACATGTTATCTCAGCATGCTCTAAACGTATAGCTAAGGTTGTTAGTCCTGTCACCGTTGGTAATTTGCAACCTAAATTTATTCTGTCTGTAACTTTGATTTGCTCACTGTCATCTTATCCTGTCATGGCGTTTGTAGATTCAGGTGCTGCCCTGAGTCTCATGGATCTCTCATTTGCTAAGCGCTGTGGTTTTACTCTTGAACCATTAGAAAATCCTATTCCTCTTAGGGGTATTGATGCTACACCATTGGCAGCAAATAAACCGCAGTATTGGACACAGGTTACCATGTGCATGACTCCTGAACACCGCGAGGTGATACGTTTCCTGGTTTTACATAAAATGCATGATTTGGTTGTTTTAGGGCTGCCATGGTTACAGACCCATAATCCAGTCCTGGACTGGAAGGCTATGTCAGTCTCAAGTTGGGGCTGTCGTGGTATTCATGGGGATTCCCTGCCTGTGTCTATTGCTTCCTCTACGCCTTCGGAAGTTCCGGAGTATTTGTCTGATTATCAGGATGTCTTCAGTGAGTCTGAGTCCAGTGCACTGCCTCCTCATAGGGACTGTGACTGTGCTATAGATTTGATCCCAGGCAGTAAATTTCCTAAGGGAAGACTGTTTAATCTGTCGGTACCTGAACATACCGCTATGCGTTCATATATCAAGGAGTCTCTGGAGAAAGGACATATTCGTCCGTCTTCTTCCCCTCTTGGTGCGGGATTCTTTTTTGTGGCAAAAAAGGACGGATCTTTGAGACCTTGTATTGATTATCGGCTTTTAAATAAGATCACTGTCAAGTTTCAGTATCCTTTACCGCTGTTGTCTGACTTGTTTGCCCGGATTAAAGGTGCCAAGTGGTTCACCAAGATAGACCTTCGTGGTGCGTACAACCTTGTGCGCATTAAGCAAGGTGATGAATGGAAAACCGCATTCAATACGCCCGAAGGTCATTTTGAGTACTTGGTGATGCCTTTTGGGCTCTCCAATGCGCCTTCAGTTTTTCAGTCCTTTATGCATGACATTTTCCGGAAGTATCTGGATAAATTTTTGATTGTTTATCTGGATGATATTTTGGTTTTTTCTGATAATTGGGATTCGCATGTGGAGCAGGTCAGGTTGGTCTTTAAAATTTTGCGTGAAAATTCTTTGTTTGTCAAGGGCTCAAAGTGTCTCTTTGGTGTACAGAAGGTTCCCTTTTTGGGGTTCATTTTTTCCCCTTCTGCTGTGGAGATGGACCCAGTCAAGGTCCGAGCTATTCTTGATTGGACTCAGCCCTCGTCAGTTAAGAGTCTTCAGAAGTTCTTGGGCTTCGCTAACTTCTACCGTCGTTTTATCGCTAATTTTTCTAGCATTGTGAAACCTTTGACGGATATGACCAAGAAGGGCTCCGATGTAGCTAACTGGGCTCCTGCTGCCGTGGAGGCTTTCCAGGAGTTGAAACGCCGGTTTACTTCGGCGCCTGTTTTGTGCCAGCCTGACGTCTCACTTCCCTTTCAGGTTGAGGTGGATGCTTCGGAGATTGGGGCAGGGGCCGTTTTGTCGCAGAGAGGCCCTGGTTGCTCTGTTATGAAACCTTGTGCCTTTTTCTCTAGGAAGTTTTCGCCTGCCGAGCGAAATTATGATGTGGGCAATCGGGAGTTGTTGGCCATGAAATGGGCATTTGAGGAGTGGCGTCATTGGCTCGAGGGTGCTAAGCATCGTGTGGTGGTCTTGACTGATCACAAAAATCTGATGTATCTCGAGTCTGCTAAACGCCTTAATCCGAGACAGGCCCGCTGGTCATTGTTTTTCTCCCGCTTTGATTTTGTTGTCTCGTATTTACCAGGTTCAAAGAATGTGAAGGCCGATGCTCTTTCTAGGAGCTTTGTGCCTAATGCTCCTGGAGTCGCTGATCCTGTTGGTATTCTTAAAGATGGAGTTATCTTGTCAGCTATTTCTCCGGATCTGCGACGTGTGTTGCAGAGATTTCAGGCTGATAGACCTGAGTCTTGTCCACCTGACAGACTGTTTGTCCCGGATAAGTGGACCAGCAGAGTCATTTCCGAGGTTCATTCCTCGGTGTTGGCAGGTCACCCGGGAATTTTTGGCACCAGAGATCTGGTGGCCAGGTCCTTTTGGTGGCCTTCCTTGTCAAGGGATGTGCGGTCATTTGTGCAGTCCTGTGGGACTTGTGCTCGAGCTAAGCCTTGCTGTTCTCGTGCCAGCGGTTTGCTCTTGCCCTTGCCTGTCCCGAAGAGACCTTGGACACATATCTCCATGGATTTCATTTCTGATCTTCCGCTATCTCAGGGCATGTCCGTTATCTGGGTGATATGTGATCGCTTTTCCAAGATGGTCCATTTGGTTCCTTTGCCTAAGCTGCCTTCCTCTTCCGATCTGGTTCCTGTGTTTTTTCAGAACGTGGTTCGTTTGCACGGCATCCCTGAGAATATTGTGTCAGACAGAGGATCCCAGTTCGTTTCCAGGTTCTGGCGATCCTTTTGTAGTAGGATGGGCATTGATTTGTCGTTTTCGTCTGCTTTCCATCCTCAGACTAATGGACAGACGGAGCGAACTAATCAGACTTTGGAGGCTTATTTGAGGTGTTTTGTCTCTGCTGATCAGGACGATTGGGTGACATTCTTGCCGTTGGCTGAGTTTGCCCTTAATAATCGGGCTAGTTCCGCCACCTTGGTTTCGCCTTTTTTCTGCAACTCTGGTTTCCATCCTCGTTTTTCTTCGGGTCATGTGGAGCCTTCTGACTGTCCTGGGGTGGATTCTGTGGTGGATAGGTTGCAGCAGATCTGGAATCATGTGGTGGACAACTTGAAGTTGTCACAGGAGAAGGCTCAGCGCTTTGCCAACCGCCGCCGCGGTGTGGGTCCCCGACTACGCGTTGGGGATTTGGTATGGCTTTCTTCCCGCTTTGTTCCTATGAAGGTCTCCTCTCCCAAATTTAAACCTCGTTTTATTGGGCCTTACAAGATATTGGAAATCCTTAATCCTGTATCTTTTCGTCTGGATCTTCCTGTGTCGTTTGCTATTCACAATGTATTTCATAGGTCCTTGTTGCGGCGGTACATTGTGCCTGTAGTTCCTTCTGCTGAGCCTCCTGCTCCGGTGTTGGTTGAGGGCGAGTTGGAGTACGTGGTGGAGAAGATCTTGGATTCTCACCTCTCCAGGCGGAGGCTTCAGTACCTGGTCAAGTGGAAGGGCTATGGTCAGGAGGATAATTCCTGGGTGGTCGCCTCTGATGTTCATGCGGCCGATTTAGTTCGTGCCTTTCATGCCGCTCATCCTGATCGCCCTGGTGGTCGTGGTGAGGGTTCGGTGACCCCTCACTAAGGGGGGGGTACTGTTGTGAATTTGCTTTTTGCTCCCTCTAGTGGTTACTAGTTTTTTGACTCTGGTTTTTCTGTCATTCCTTTTATCCGCACCTGGGTCGTTAGTTAGGGGTGTTGCTATATAAGCTCCCTGGACCTTCAGTTCTATGCCTGGCAACGTAGTTATCAGAGCTAGTCTGCTGTGCTCTTGTCTACTGATCCTGGTTCCAGTTATATCAGCTAAGTCTGCCTTTTGCTTTTTGCTATTTGTTTTGGTTTTGTATTTTTGTCCAGCTTGTTCCAAATCTATATCCTGACCTTTGCTGGAAGCTCTAGGGGGGCTGGTGTTCTCCCCCCGGACCGTTAGACGGTTCGGGGGTTCTTGAATTTCCAGTGTGGATTTTGATAGGGTTTTTGTTGACCATATAAGTTACCTTTCTTTATTCTGCTATTAGTAAGCGGGCCTCTCTGTGCTAAACCTGGTTCATTTCTGTGTTTGTCATTTCCTCTTACCTCACCGTCATTATTTGTGGGGGGCTTCTATCCAGCTTTGGGGTCCCCTTCTCTGGAGGCAAGAAAGGTCTTTGTTTTCCTCTACTAGGGGTAGCTAGATTCTCCGGCTGGCGCGTGTCATCTAGAATCAACGTAGGAATGATCCCCGGCTACTTCTAGTGTTGGCGTTAGGAGTAGATATATGGTCAACCCAGTTACCACTGCCCTATGAGCTGGATTTTTGTATTCTGCAGACTTCCACGTTCCTCTGAGACCCTCGCCATTGGGGTCATAACAGTTCCCCAAGGCTCAGTCCTAGGGCCCCTGCTGTCCTCCATCTACACCTTCGGCCGGTGACAGCTCATAGAATCCCACGGTTTGCAGTATCATCTCTATGCCAATGACACGCAGATCTACCTATCTGGACCCGGCCTCACATCCTTACTGACCAAAATCCCACAATGTATGTCTGCTATTTCAGCTTTCTTTTCTTCTCACTTTCTAAAACTGAACATGGACAAAACAGAATTCATCATCTTTCTCCCATCTTACACTGCCCCTCTACGAGACCTATCCACCAATGTCAATGGCTGCTCTCTTTCCCTAGTCCCGCATGTTCGGTGCCTTGGGTTGATCCTTGACTTTGCCCTCTCTTTCAAGCCTCATATGCAAGCCCTTGCCTCCTCCTACTCAAACTCAAAAATATTTCCCGGATCCATGCATTCCTTGACCATGAAACCACAAAAACGCTAGTGCACGCCCTTATCATCTCCTTCCTCGATTACTGCCACCTCCTACTCTCTGGACTCCCCTCTAGCACTCTGGCACCACTCCAATCCATCCTACACTCTGCTACCCGACTAATCCACCTGTCTTCCCTTTATTCCCCAGCCTCTCCTCTCTGCCAAGCCCTTCACTGGCTTCCTATTGTCCAGAGGCTCCAGTTCAAAACCCTAACTATGACATACAAAGCCATCTACAACCTGTCTCCTCCATACATCTGTGACATGGTCTCCCGGTACTTACCTACACGCAACCTTCGATCCTCTCAAGACCTCCTTCTCTACTCCCCTCTTATCTCCTCTTCCCACAATCGCATACAAGACTTCTCCCATGCTTCCCCTATACTCTGGAACTCTCTACCCCAACACATCAGACTCTCGCCTACCATGGAAACCTTCAAAAAGAACCTGAAGACTCACCTATTCCGACAAGCCTACAGCCTGCAGTGATCCTCAACCTACTGAACCGCCGCACGACCAGCTCTACCGTCTCCTAGTGTATCCTCACCCATCCCCTGTAGACTGTGAGCCCTCGCAGGCAGGGTCCTCTCTCCTTCTGTACTTGTTTTGCTCATGTTATTGTGCTTGTCTATGTCTGCCGCTTCACAAGTAAAGCACCATGGAATAAATGGCACTATAAAAATGTATAATAATAATAATAATAATAATAAAAATACAACTCCACCTGATGGGAGGTGCCTGTGCAACATTGCATACTGTGTCTCATACATTTGCTAGTTCTCAAGTCACAGTGCTTGTATTCTTGTATATCTGCCTGTCTATCAGCTGTGCCCACCTGCCTGCTTATCAGCCATGCCTGCCTGCCTATGAGTCATGCCCGCCTGCCTATCCGCTTTGCCCGCCTATCTATCAGCCCTGCCTGCCAATCAGCTGTACCCTCCTGCCTGTCTACCATTCTGGGTCTTTCCTGCCTCCTGTCCCTTGGTGGTCAGCTGCCATCAACCCGAGGTCAGTCCTGGTGTAGCACCTTGTCCCGCTTCCCTCCTCACATCATGGTATCGTCTGCCTCTGTGCACTCGAGGTCGGACTTTGTGAGCAGCATAGTTACGCCCATGCAGGCTCTCCATGGATCACAGCACACACCACCGTTGCAACCAGTACTTATTTATTCCTTCATCAGAGATACCTTTCACTTTTTTTTTCTAAATTTGCCTTCCACTAAAAAACCCTTAGACTTCTGCAACAAGAATACAAAAACTGGTGAAGAACTATGTATGCACTATAGCACGCCACCTATTCTTCCCCAAAACTTCCAGCATGATTCATAGAGATTCCTCATGTCCATATCTCCAGGAGCGTCCCGCATGTTATGATTCACCTGACACAAAAGATATCATCACCCAGAGCACCTGGAAAATGTTTTTTCCATACTGACAAGTGTGGATTGTGTCTCCCTGCACAGGAAAGCCTCTGTAACAGCTCCTGACTCTCCCAGACCACACAAAAAGAGCAGTCTCCTGACTAGATCAGCACGTCTCTTCTCGTACGTCTCCGGGACGTATGCTTCTCAACGTGACTGTCATTAATTTGCGAAAACAACTCGTCTCGAAATCACGTCAAGAAAACAAAATGCTTCTTCTCCAGCATTCACACAGCAGAGGAGCATATGCTTCTGCTTCACAGTGGGTAGGAGTAAACTGTACATTAGCACATCATTACAATGACTATTTCCACTACATCTAGAAGGGCCAATCATGAGAGATCTGCCCCAAATAGGCTGGATGTGACTTATAGCTTATGGGATGGATTATGTTGGACAGGACTCCTCCATTGTGTTAGCTTTGCCGCATTTAGTAAAAATCCCCCTGGGGTGCATGTAACATCTTTTAATGAGCGTAGTTTGATGTAATTTAAGCCTCTTAGATGGCTAAATTCTCCCTTTTCTATATCCCCCGCTATCATAATAGTTACAGTATAGCCATTTTATGCTATTTACTTCTTGTTACTGAAGACACCTGCAGACAAAGAAGCTCAATAATGCACGTGCAATGTGCCAACTCAACTTCACTCCTAGGAAAAGTAGCGCCGCATCTTCGTCTTCTTCATAGTTTTTTATTCATTGATTTAACTTGATTGCCCCCTAGTGGAAAAATATAAGAAAAACATGTAACATTATAGTTTGTCTACTCCATACAAATTTACTTGCAGTTTTTGATCATTAATTAATTCTTTTTAGCTTTTAACAAAAACTAGTAAAAGAAAAATCCACCAATATTAAAATCCACAAATTATGTTATTAGCAAACAGTGAGCACGACACTCATGTTGACTTTCAATTTGACACATCTAATTGGCATCAATGATTTCTTTAAAAAAAAAATGCAAACACAAAGAAATGTGCTTCATAAAGATACCGCTCATTATTACAGGTTCTTGCAGAGCAGACAGTGTGCACAATAATGTAACAGTTTTTTTTATGCACTTCGAATAACAATGTGCAAAAATGTGAAAAAAAAAAATAAAAAAAATGAGACGCTAGGAACGTTTGAATTAAAAAGTGTTAGTACAAAGTCACATTTGTCTGTAATTTATGTTGTTATAGGCAAATGTCACCTAACTCATTCTCAGTCATTTATAAAGGGGTATTTGTGTTTCACATTTGCTAGGAAGTAAAGTAAAATATTTTGTAATTGAAAATAAAAAGAATAATTGATAATACTGAAGATGTCTCCTTTGACCATGAGGTCTGAAACAGGAAGGTCCTGAATTTTAAAATCCACCTCTGTTACTTCTTTGGTTTTCTATCACTTTACATATCATGTAAAAGGAGCCCCGACCAAGTATTGAGTGCATTTAGTGAACATACATTTCAGTAGGGCAACATTTTGGATTTTAAAATCATTTTTCAAGCTGGTGTTATAAAGTATTCTAATTTACTGAGATAATGAATTTTGGGTTTTTATTGGCTGTAAGCCATAATCATCCACATTACCAGAAATAAACTCTTGAAATAGATCACTCTGTCTGTAATGACTCTATATAATATATGAGTTCACTTTTTGTATTGAAGAACTGAAATAAATTAACTTTTTGATGATATTCTAATTTAGAGAGAAGCACTTGTATATTTGACAACAAGGTATCAGTTTGGGGGAACTGCAGTGGGGAACCTTCAGGCTCCCTCTTATGCAAATTTGCTCCTGGGCTGGTGGGAGAACACTACTGTTTTCCAGGAGAAGAATTGAGTCATAGACGTTATAGTCTGGGGATGAATGCTCCTTCAGAAAGTTTGTTGGTGACCTCAAGAGAAATGATAATCAGCTGAGATTACATGAGGGATTAATCAGGATTCCATCCTGGATGTTAGAATATAGAGAGAGGTTGGGGAATCTAGAGACGAAAATGTATCGGAAACCAACATGTACCAATAACTTGCTCCAATGGGAAAGTCACCACCCATGTTGCCTAACAGAAGGAATTCGAAAGACATAATATTATAAGTAACAAACAAACAGCATAATTAGAATTTTTTGTGACAAATCACAGGAGATTAAAAAGATCCTGGCAGCCATTGGGACATCCTTAAGGCGGACCTGGATCTCAGTCATATTATTCAATAATATCCCTCGGCAACATACAGGAAAGGAAGATCAATTATGGATCATTTAGTTCACACTATGTACACAGATAGAAGGCAGTCTGGGACGTGGCTCTATAACATAGCTATGGGAACTCATGTTCAGTTATATATATTTTTCCCTAGTGGCATTAGATCAATATATGATTTTTGGAGGTGCTGTCCATTCTCTTTTTCAGCATATTGCATGTTCTGTCCTTTTTTTCTTTGGATGTGCACTCCTCCCATTTGGCACAGGTGATTTTAAATTAGCAGGAAACTGCAAAGTAAGGGGTCTGGTCCATTTTTGCTGTCACTGGAGAGCTTGAGGAAGGTGTGTTTCAATGCTGCTTTCATTTGGTGTGGGTACTATGTGGCGGCCATTGTTGCTGTGGTTTTGTGCTGGTGGGGCGGCGTGGTCTGGAGTCATGGGGACTCAGTCTTGCAGCATGGGCGCTGTGAGGCAGGTGATCAGCGCACGACTCCACTTCATTAGGGCGATACGGACTCACTAAGAGGTTCTCCATGATATGGTAGTGTGTTATGATCCGGTGACCTTGGAGCCGCATGAAAACTTTCTCTGGAGTTGGTGGAACCTGTACTGACCGCAAATCCTGAACTAACACCACAACTAGAAGTAGCCGTGGGGTGTGCCTAACAAACCCTAGACACCTCGACACAGCAGGAGGACTAAATACCCCTATAGATGGAAATAGGAATGCTATCTTGCCTCAGAGCAGACCCCCAAAGGATAGGCAGCCCCCCACGAATAATGACTGTGAGTAGGAGAAGAATAGACACACGCAGGTAGAAAACAGGATTTAGCAAAAGAGGCCACTCTAGCTAAATAGGAAAGGATAGGACAGATTACTAGGCGGTCAGTATTAAAACCCTTCCAAAAATATCCACAACAGATAATACAAAAAGTTCCACAATCTAACTAAAGACATGGAATGTATATCTGCCACTCCAGAGAATCCAGCAAGACTGAGAAAATACTGACACAATCTAAGCTGGACAAGAAAACACAAAGAATAGCACTGAATTGTGAAGCACATAGCATGTGAGCATGTCAGCAGACACACCTGACCAGGACTGCAACCCAGGGACAACTGCATTACCACCTACTACCACCAGAGGGAACCCAAAAGCAGAATTCACAACAGTACCCTCCCCTTGAGGAGGGGTCACCGAACCCTCACCAGCGCCCCCAGGCCGATCAGGACGAGCCAGATGAAAGGCATGGACCAGATCAGCAGTATGGACATCAGAAGCAAAAACCCAAGAATTATCCTCCTGGCCATAACCCTTCCATTTGACATGGTACTGAAGCCTCCGCCTCGAAAAACGAGAATCCAAAATCTTCTCAACCACATACTCCAACTCCCCATCAACCAAAACAGGGGCCGGAGGATCAACAGAGGGAACAACGGGCACCACATATTTCCGCAATAAAGATCTATGGAAGACATTATGGATAGCAAAAGAGGCCGGAAGCGCCAATCGAAAAGACACCGGATTAATAATCTCAGAAATCCTATAAGGACCAATAAACCGAGGCTTAAACTTAGGGGAAGAGACCTTCATAGGAACATGACGGGAAGACAACCAAACCAAATCCCCAACCCGAAGCCGGGAACCAACACACCGACGATGGTTAGCAAAACGTTGAGCCTCCTCCTGAGACAACACCAAATTGTCCACCACATGAGCCCAAATCTGCTGCAACCTGTCAACCACAGAATCCACACCAGGACAGTCAGAAGGCTCAAACCAAAATTACAAAAAAAAGGCGAAACCAAAGTAGCCGAACTAGCCCGATTATTAAGGGCAAACCCGGCCAATGACAAAAAGGCAACCCAATCATCCTGATCGGCAGACACAAAGCATCTAAAATAAGTCTCCAAAGTCTGATTAGTTCGCTCGGTCTGGCCATTTGTCTGAGGATGAAATGCAGAAGAAAAAGACAAATTAATGCCCAGCCTAGCACAAAAGGCCCGCCAAAACCTAGAAACAAACTGGGAACCTCTGTCGGACACAATATTCTCCGGAATACCATGCAAACGAACCACATGCTGAAAAAACAACGGAACCAACTCTGAAGAGGAAGGCAATTTAGGCAAAGGCACCAAATGAACCATCTTAGAAAACCGGTCACAAACAACCCAGATAACCGACATCCTCTGGGAAACCGGAAGATCAGAAATAGAATCCATAGAAATATGCATCCAGGGCCTCTCAGGGACCGGCAATGGCAAAAGTAACCCACTAGCACAGGAACAACAAGGCTTGGCCCGCGCACAAGTCCCACAGGACTGCACAAAAGAACGCACATCACGTGACAACGAAGGCCATCAAAAGGACCTACCAACCAAATCTCTGGTACCAAAAATACCAGGATGACCAGCCAACACAGAACAGTGAACCTCAGAAATCACTCTACTAGTCCATCTGTCAGGAACAAACAATTTCCCCACAGGACAGCGGTCAGGTCTATCAGCCTGATATTCCTGAAGAACCCGCCGTAAATCAGGGGAAATGACAGAAAGGACCACCCCTTCTTTCAGAATGCCGACCGGTTCAAGGACCTCAGGAGAATCAGGCAAAAAACTCCTAGAAAGGGCATCAGCCTTAATATTCTTAGAACCCGGAAGATACGAAACCACGAAATCAAAGCGGGAAAAAAACAAGGACCATCGAGCCTGTCTAGGACTCAGCCGTTTGGCAGACTCGAGGTAAATCAAATTCTTAATTCTTATGATCGGTCAGGACCACAATACGGTGCTTAGCTCCCTCAAGCCAATGTCGCCACTCCTCAAACGCCCACTTCATAGCCAACAACTCCCGATTGCCGACATCATAATTGCGTTCAGCAGGCGAAAACTTGCGGGAGAAGAAGGCACACGGTTTCATCAAAGAACCAACAGAATCCCTCTGAGACAAAACGGCCCCTGCCCCAATCTCAGAAGCATCAATCTCAACCTGAAACAGAAGAGAAACATCTGGTTGGCGCAACACCGGAGCAGAAGTAAATCGGCGTTTAAGCTCCTGAAAGGCAGAGACAGCCGCAGAGGACCAATTCGCCACATCAGCGCCTTTTTTCGTCAAATCAGTCAAGGGTTTAACCACGCTGGAGAAGTTAGCAATGAACCGGCGATAAAAATTTGCAAAACCCAAAAATTTCTGAAGGCTCTTCACGGATGTGGGTTGAATCCAATCATGAATGGCCTGAACCTTAACCGGATCCATCTCCATAGATGAGGGAGAAAAAATAAAGCCCAAAAAAGAAACCTTCTGCACCCCAAAGAGACACTTAGACCCCTTCACAAACAAAGCATTGTCACGAAGGATCTGAAATACCATCCTGACCTGTTCCACATGAGACTTCCAATCATCGGAAAAAATCTAAATATCGTCCAAATATACAATCAAGAATTTATCAATATAAGTCCGGAAGATATCATGCAAGAAGGATTGAAAAACAGATGGAGCGTTAGTGAGCCCGAATGGCATCACAAGGTATTCAAAATGGCCTTCGGGCGTATTAAACGCAGTTTTCCATTCATCACCCTGCTTAATACGAACAAGATTATATGCCCCCCGAAGGTCAATCTTCGTAAACCAACTAGCCCCCTTAATCCTAGCAAACAAATCGGAAAGCAAAGGTAAAGGGTATTAAAACTTGACCGTGATCTTATTCAAGAGGCGATAATCAATACAAGGTCTCAAGGAGCCATCCTTCTTAGCAACAAAAAAAAAACCTGCTCCCAATGGTGAAGAAGATGGCCGAATATGCCCTTTCTCCAAAGACTCCTTAACATAACTCCGCATGGCGGTATGTTCAGGCAATGACAAGTTGAAAAGTCGGCCCTTAGGAAACTTACTGCCTGGAATCAAGTCAATCGCACAATCACAGTCCCTGTGCGGTGGAAGGGAACTGGACTTGGGCTCATCGAATACATCCTGAAAATCAGACAAAAACTCTGGAATTTCAGAAGAGGAAGAAGAGGAGATTGACATCAAAGGAACATCATTATGAACCCCCTGACAACCCCAACTAGTCACAGACATAGATTTCCAATCCAACACAGGATTATGTACCTGCAACCACGGGAAACCCAGCACGATAACATCATGCAAATTATGCAACACCAGAAATCGACAATCTTCCTGATGGGCTGGCGCCATGTGCATGGTCACCTGTGTCCAAAACTGGGGCTTATTTTTAGCCAAAGGTGTAGCATCAATCCCCCTTAAAGTAATAGGGTTCTGCAAAGGCTGCAAGGGAAAACCACAACGCCTGGCAAACTCAAAATCCATTAAGTTCAAGGCGGCGCCTGAATCCACAAACGCCATGACAGAAAATGATGACAATGAGCAGATCAAGGACACCGATAACAGAAATTTAGGTTGTACAGTACTGATAGTAAATGAACTAGCGATCCTTTTTGTCCGCTTAGGGCAGACTGAAATGACATGAGAAGCGTCGCCACAATAATAACACAACCTATTCTGACGTCTGTGTTATGACCCCAATGGCGAGGGTCTCAGAGGAACAAGTAAGTCTGCGAAGTACAAAAATCCAGCTCATAGGGCAGTGGTAACTGGGTTGACCATATATCTACTCCTAACGCCAACACTAGAAGTAGCCGGGGAACATGCCTACGTTGGTCGCTAGATGTCTCGCGCCAGCCGGAGGACTAACTACCCCTAGAAGAGGAAAACAAAGACCTCTCTTGCCTCCAGATAATAGACCCCAAAAGTTGGATACAAGCCCCCCACAAATAATAACGGTGAGGTAAGAGGAAATGACAAACACAGAGATGAACTAGGTTTAGCAAAGAGAGGCCCACTTACTAATAGCAGAATGTAGTAAGATAACTTATATGGTCAACAAAAACCCTATCAAAATTCCACACTGGAAATTCAAGAACCCCCGAACCGTCTAACGGCCCGGGGGGAGAACTCCAGCCTCCCTAGAGCTTCCAGCAAGGTTAGGATACAGATTATGTACAAGCTGGACAAAAATGCAAACAAAAACAAATAGCAAAAAGCAAGAAAGCAGACTTAGCTTAATCTAGCAGGAACCAGGATCAGTAGACAAGAGCACAACAGATTAGCTCTGATTACAACGTTGCCAGGCATTGAACTGAAGGTCCAGGGAGCTTATATAGCAACACCCCTGAACTAACGGCCCAGGTGAGCATACAAGGGATGACTGACATACCCAGAGTCAAATCACTAGTAACCACTAGAGGGAGCCAAAAAGCAAATTCACAACAGTACCCCCCCCTTAGTGAGGGGTCACCGAACCCTCACCAAGACCACCAGGGCGATCAGGATGAGCGGCGTGAAAGGCACGAACCAAATCGGCCGCATGCACATTAGAGGCGACCACCCAGGAATTATCCTCCTGACCATAGCCCTTCCACTTGACCAGGTACTGAAGCCTCCGCCTGGAGAGACGAGAATCTAAGATCTTCTCCACCACGTACTCCAACTCGCCCTCAACCAACACCGGAGCAGGAGGCTCCGCAGAAGGGACCACAGGCACAACGTACCGCCGCAACAAGGACCTATGAAATACGTTGTGAATGGCAAACGACACCGGAAGATCCAGGCGAAAGGATACAGGATTAAGGATTTCCAATATCTTGTAAGGACCAATGAAGCGAGGCTTAAATTTGGGAGAGGAGACCTTCATAGGAACAAATCGAGAAGACAGCCATACCAAATCCCCAACGCGAAGTCGGGGACCCACACCGCGGCGGCGGTTGGCAAAACGCTGAGCCTTCTCCTGTGACAACTTCAAGTTGTCCACCACATGACTCCAGATCCGCTGCAACCTATCCACCACAGAATCCACCCCAGGACAGTCAGAAGGCTCCACATGTCCCGAGGAAAAACGAGGATGGAAACCAGAGTTGCAGAAAAATGGCGAAACCAAGGTGGCGGAACTAGCCCGATTATTAAGGGCAAATTCAGCCAACGGCAAGAAGGTCACCCAATCATCCTGATCAGAAGAGACAAAACACCTCAAATAAGCCTCCAGAGTCTGATTAGTTTGCTCCGTTTGTCCGTTAGTCTGGGGATGAAAAGCGGACGAAAACGACAAATCAATGCCCATCCTACCACAAAAGGATCGCCAGAACCTGGAAACAAACTGGGATCCTCTGTCCGACACAATATTCTCAGGAATGCCGTGCAAACGAACCACGTTCTGGAAGAACACAGGAACCAGATCAGAAGAGGAGGGCAGCTTAGGTAAAGGAACCAAATGGACCATCTTGGAGAAACGATCACATATCACCCAGATGACAGACATGCCCTGAGACACCGGAAGATCAGAAATGAAATCCATAGAGATGTGTGTCCAAGGTCTCTTCGGGACAGGCAAGGGCAAGAGCAACCCGCTGGCACGAGAACAGCAAGGCTTAGCTCGAGCACAAGTTCCACAGGACTGCACAAATGACCGCACATCCCTTGACAAGGAAGGCCACCAAAAGGACCTGGCCACCAGATCTCTGGTGCCAAAAATTCCCGGGTGCCCTGCCAACACTGAGGAATGAACCTCGGAAATGACTCTGCTGGTCCATTTAGCAGGCACAAACAATCTGTCAGATGGACAAGAGTCAGGCCTACCAGCCTGAAATCTCTGCAACACACGCCGCAGATCAGGAGAAATAGCTGACAAGATAACTCCTTCCTTAAGAATACCCACAGGTTCAGCGACTCCAGGAGCATCAGGCACAAAGCTCCTAGACAGAGCATTGGCCTTCACATTCTTAGAACCCGGTAAATACGAGACCACAAAGTCAAAATGGGAGAAAAACAATGACCAGCGGGCCTGTCTAGGATTCAGGCGTTTAGCAGACTCGAGATACATCAGATTTTTGTGATCAGTCAAGACCACCACACGATGCTTAGCACCCTCGAGCCAATGACGCCACTCCTCAAATGCCCACTTCATGGCCAACAACTCCCGATTGCCCACATCATAATTTCGCTCTGCCGGCGAAAACTTCCTGGAGAAAAAGGCACAAGGTCTCATAGTAGAGCAACCAGGGCCTCTCTGCGACAAAACGGCCCCTGCCCCAATCTCCGAAGCATCCACCTCCACCTGAAAGGGAAGTGAGGTGTCAGGTTGGCACAAAACAGGCGCCGAAGTAAACCGGCGTTTCAACTCCTGGAAAGCCTCCACGGCAGCAGGAGCCCAGTTAGCTACATCAGAGCCTTTCTTGGTCATATCCGTCAATGGTTTAACAACGCTAGAAAAATTTGCGATAAAACGACGGTAGAAGTTAGCAAAACCCAAGAACTTCTGAAGACTCTTAACTGACGAGGGTTGAGTCCAATCATGAATAGCTCGGACCTTGACTGGGTCCATCTCCACAGCAGAAGGGGAAAAAATAAACCCCAAAAAGGGAACCCTCTGTACACCAAAGAGACACTTTGAGCCTTTAACAAACAAAGAATTTTCACGCAAAATCTTAAAAACCATCCTGACCTGCTCCACATGCGAGTCCCAATCATCAGAAAAAACCAGAATATCATCCAGATAAACAATCAAAAATTTATCCAGATACTTCCGGAAAATGTCATGCATGAAGGACTGAAAAACTGAAGGTGCATTAGAGAGCCCAAATGGCATCACCAAGTACTCAAAATGACCTTCGGGCGTATTGAATGCGGTTTTCCATTCATCGCCTTGCTTAATGCGCACAAGGTTGTACGCACCACGAAGGTCTATCTTGGTGAACCACTTGGCACCTTTAATCCGGGCAAACAAGTCCGACAACAGCGGCAAAGGATACTGAAATTTGACAGTGATCTTGTTTAAAAGCCGATAGTCAATACAAGGCCTCAAGGATCCGTCCTTTTTGGCCACAAAAAAGAATCCCGCACCAAGAGGGGAAGAAGAAGGACGGATATGCCCCTTCTCAAGAGACTCCTTGATATATGAACGCATCGCGGTATGTTCAGGTACCGACAAATTAAACAGTCTACCCTTAGGAAACTTACTGCCAGGAATCAAATCTATTGCACAGTCATATTCCCTATGAGGAGGCAGTGCACTGGACTTAGACTCGCTGAAGACATCCTGATAATCAGACAAATACGCCGGAACTTCCGAAGGCGTAGAAGAAGCAATAGACAAGGGCAGGGAATCACCATGAATTCCATGGCAGCCCCAACTTGACACCGACATTGCCTTCCAGTCCAAGACTGGATTATGGGTCTGTAACCATGGTAAACCCAAAACAACCAAATCATGCATCTTATGCAGAACAAGAAAACGTATCACCTCCCGATGTTCGGGAGTCATGCACATGGTAACCTGTGTCCAAAACTGCGGTTTATTTTTTGCCAAAGGCGTAGCATCAATACCCCTAAGAGGAATAGGATTTTCTAATGGCTCCAGAACAAAACCGCAGCGCTTGGCAAATGACAGATCCATCAGACTCAGGGCAGCACCTGAGTCTACAAACGCCATGACAGGATACGATGACAGTGAGCAAATCAAAGTTACAGATAGAATAAATTTAGGTTGCAAATTACCAATGGCGACAGGACTAACAACCCTAGTAAGACGTTTAGAGCATGCTGAGATAACATGTGTAGAATCACCACAGTAGTAACACAAGCCATTCTGGCGTCTATGAATTTTCCGCTCATTTCTAGTCAGGATTCTATCACATTGCATTAAATTAGGTGCCTGTTCAGACAACACCATGAGGGAATTTGCGGTTTTGCGCTCCCGCAACTGCCGGTCGATTTGAATTGCCAGGGCCATGGAATCATTCAGACCTGTGGGAATGGGAAAACCCACCATCACATTCTTAATGGCTTCAGAAAGGCCATTTCTGAAATTTGCAGCCAATGCACACTCATTCCACTGAGTAAGCACGGACCATTTCCGAAATTTTTGGCAATACACTTCAGCCTCGTCCTGGCCCTGAGACATAGCCAGCAAGGCTTTTTCTGCCTGAATCTCAAGATTGGGTTCCTCATAAAGCAAACCGAGCGCCAGAAAAAACGCATCAATATCAGCCAATGCCGGATCTCCTGGCGCCAGCGAGAAGGCCCAATCCTGAGGGTCGCCCCGTAAAAAAGAAATAACAATTTTCACTTGCTGAGCAGAGTCTCCAGATGAACAGGGTCTCAGGGACAAAAACAATTTACAATTATTCCTGAAATTTCTAAATTTAAATCGGTCTCCGGAAAACAGTTCAGGAATCGGTATCTTAGGTTCTGACTAGTGTTGAGCATTCCGATACTGCAAGTATCGGGTAT
This sequence comes from Ranitomeya variabilis, assembly GCF_051348905.1. Lineage (NCBI taxonomy): Eukaryota > Metazoa > Chordata > Amphibia > Anura > Dendrobatidae > Ranitomeya > Ranitomeya variabilis. The sequence goes on along the minus strand of NC_135233.1, from coordinate 332,764,042 downwards.
CGGCCGATATTTGCTGTATCGGAATTTCCGATACCGAGATCCGATACTTTTGTGGTATCGGGTATCGGGTATCGCAACAACATTAATCTAATAATGTGTAAAAGAGAGAATTAAAATAAAAAATATTGCTATACTCACCTCTCCGACGCAGCCTGGACCTCAGCGAGGGAACCGGCAGCGTTGTTTGTTTAAATTTCGCGCTTTTACTTGGTTACGTGAAGTCCCGGCTTGTGATTGGTCAGGGCGGCCATGTTGCCGGGACGCGGACCAATCACAGCAAGCCGTGACGAAATTACGTCACGGCTTGCTGTGATTGGTCTGCGTCCCGGCAACATGGCCGCCATTAAGCAATCACAAGCCGTGACGTCACGGGAGGCTGGACATGCGCGTATTTTAAAAAGCGCGCGTGTCCAGCCTCCAGTGACGTCCCGGCTTATGATTGGTCACGGCGCCATGTTGCCGGGACGCGGACCAATCACAGCAAGCCGTGACGAAATTACGTCACGGCTTGCTGTGATTGGTCCGCGTCCCGGCAACATGGCCGCCATTAACCAATCACAAGCCGTGACGTCACGGGAGGCTGGACATGCGCGTATTTTAAAAAGCGCGCGTGTCCAGCCTCCCGTGACGTCACGGCTTGTGATTGGTTAATGGCGGCCATGTTGCCGGGACGCGGACCAATTACAGCAAGCCGTGACGTAATTTCGTCACGGCTTGCTGTGATTGGTCCGCGTCCCGGCAACATGGCCGCCCTGACCAATCACAAGCCGGGACTTCACGTAACCAAGTAAAAGCGCGAATTTTAAACAAACAACGCTGCCGGTTCCCTCGCTGAGGTCCAGGCTGCGTCGGACAGGTGAGTATAGCAATATTTTTTATTTTAATTCTTTATTTTACACATTTATATGGATCCCAGGGTCTGAAGGAGAGTTTCCTCTCCTTCAGACCCTGGGAACCATCAGGAATACCGTCCGATACTTGAGTCCCATTGACTTGTATTGGTATCGGGTATCGGTATCGGATTGGATCCGATACTTTGCCGGTATCGGCCGATACTTTCCGATACCGATACTTTCAAGTATCGGACGGTATCGCTCAACACTAGTTCTGACATAGGATTTCTGGTAACATAATCTTGTATGCCCTGCACACGAGCAGTAAGCTGGTCCACACCTGTAATCAAGGTCTGGACATTCATGTCTGCAGCAAACACAAGCCACTCAGAGGTAAAGGGGAAAAGAAAAAAAAAATGAGAAAAAGAAAAAAAAAACTCAGAATTTTCTTTCTTATAATCCCGCTTCTGCAATGCATTTAACATTTAATACTGGCCTGGCAAACTGTTATGACCCCAATGGCGAGGGTCTCAGAGGAACAAGTAAGTCTGCGAAGTACAAAAATCCAGCTCATAGGGCAGTGGTAACTGGGTTGACCATATATCTACTCCTAACGCCAACACTAGAAGTAGCCGGGGAACATGCCTACGTTGGTCGCTAGATGTCTCGCGCCAGCCGGAGGACTAACTACCCCTAGAAGAGGAAAACAAAGACCTCTCTTGCCTCCAGATAATAGACCCCAAAAGTTGGATACAAGCCCCCCACAAATAATAACGGTGAGGTAAGAGGAAATGACAAACACAGAGATGAACTAGGTTTAGCAAAGAGAGGCCCACTTACTAATAGCAGAATGTAGTAAGATAACTTATATGGTCAACAAAAACCCTATCAAAATTCCACACTGGAAATTCAAGAACCCCCGAACCGTCTAACGGCCCGGGGGGAGAACTCCAGCCTCCCTAGAGCTTCCAGCAAGGTTAGGATACAGATTATGTACAAGCTGGACAAAAATGCAAACAAAAACAAATAGCAAAAAGCAAGAAAGCAGACTTAGCTTAATCTAGCAGGAACCAGGATCAGTAGACAAGAGCACAACAGATTAGCTCTGATTACAACGTTGCCAGGCATTGAACTGAAGGTCCAGGGAGCTTATATAGCAACACCCCTGAACTAACGGCCCAGGTGAGCATACAAGGGATGACTGACATACCCAGAGTCAAATCACTAGTAACCACTAGAGGGAGCCAAAAAGCAAATTCACAACAGTCTGAATCCTTGTCGTTCCGTTCTAGACAAAATCCTATCACACTGCATTGGCTCAGGACTTTGCTCTAAGGACGACGCCACAGCGCGCACAGTTTGACGCTCCCGCAAACGCCGATCAAACTGAATGGCCAGAGACATAGAATCACTCAGACCGGAAGGCGTGGGAAACCTCACCATAACATCTTTAACGGATTCAGAAAGACCATTTCTGAAAATTGCCGCCAAAGCATCATCATTCCATTTAGTCAACAGAGACCATTTTCTAAATTTCTGACAATACAATTCTGCCGCCTCTTGACCCTGAGACAGGGCCAACAAGGTTTTCTCCGCTTAATCCACAGAATTCAGTTCATCATATAATAATCCTAAAGCCTGAAAAAAGGAATCTGCATTAAGCAAGGCCGGATTCCCAGATACCAGGGAAAATGCCCAATCCTGTGGATCGCCACGCAGCAGGGAGATGACAATTTTAACCTGCTGAATGGAATCACCGGAGGATCGCGGTCTCAGAGCAAAAAACAGTTTACAATTGTTTTTAAAACCCAAAAATGTGGCCAGTTGTACTGTTATGATCGGGTGACCTTAGAGCCGCATGAAAACTTTCTCTGGAGTCGGTGGAACCTGTACTGACCACAAATCCTGAACTAACACCGCAACTAGAAGTAGCCGTGGGGTGTGCCTAACAAACCCTATACACCTCGACACAGCCGGAGGACTAAATACCCCTATAGATGGAAATAGGAATGCTATCTTGCCTCAGAGCAGACCCCCAAAGGATAGGCAGCCCCCCACGAATAATGACTGTGAGTAGGAGAAGAATAGACCCACGCAGGTAGAAAACAGGATTTAGCAAAAGAGGCCACTCTAGCTAAATAGGAAAGGATAGGACAGATTACTAGGCGGTCAGTATTAAAACCCTTCCAAAAATATCCACAACAGATAATACAAAAAGTTCCCCAATCTAACTAAAGACATGGAATGTATATCTGCCACTCCAGAGAATCCAGCAAGACTGAGAAAATACTGACACAATCTAAGCTGGACAAGAAAACACAAAGAATAGCACTGAATTGTGAAGCACACAGCATGTGTGCCACAGGAAAAAAACCCCAGACACTTACCTTTGCTGATTTGGCAGAAAGACAGGAGGAACCAGGCAGAGGTCCACACCTCCCAACAACAATTGACAACTGGCAAGGACTAATGAATCCTGCACACCTAAATACCCCAGTCAGAACTGCAATCAGCAGACACACCTGACCAGGACTGCAACCCAGGGACAACTGCATTACCACCTACTACCACCGGAGGGAACCCAAAAGCAGAATTCACAACAGTAGTGGGCTTCATACACACTGATTTGAATGTTAAATTAAGAACGTCATGTTCAGTTATATATATTTTTACCCAGCGGCATTAGATCATTGTATGATTTTTGGAGGTGCTGTCCTTTCTCTTTTTCAGCACATAGCTATTGGAACTTTTAAATTTTGTAAATTCATTACGATCACGAATATATCTTCTCTGGTGAGACCTCAGGAAGTATAAGTGACTGCCAGCCATTTGGGAATTGTAGACCTCAGGGTTCACCTGTCTTTTCAAATATGCATGACCATTAGATCATGTAGGCAAACCCAAAGGAGAAATACGAAAGAACATTGGAGATCATATTAGGCATGCACAGGACACCTCCAGTTCGAGATGTATCAGAGATTATGTATAATAGCCTGAATATATTTATACCATTATTTTAAGGTACTTTGATGTAGTGTCTGAATTGAGACTTGACCTGCTATTAAACATTTATCTGGTCTGGTGGTTGTCTAGGGCTCATTACCATTAGTGGGGGAGCTAGTGTAGGGCACTTGCAGAGCTAGTCAATGGTGAGCAGGGGCACCATTTGTTGTATACTTTATGGTGCCAACTTCCATGGTTAGGTAGGGATCAGGAATAGGACACAATAGGGTCTCTAATGGTTTGTCTTTTCTATATGATTGGTTGTCCACTGTTAAGACTAAGCATTCAAAGAATATGTACCTGTAGATTTGTGAATACAGAACATCTATCCTATAGGATGTGAGAGAAAATGCTGGATTCCTGCCACACTAAATGTGAGGTAGCTGTCTGGCTACTTAGGAGTTCACAATCCTTTATGATACAAAGAACTTGGCTCTCAGAATAGAATGGAATACATTTATAAACCATCCACATATACAGTTGAAACCAGAAGTTTACATACTCTATATAAAAAGACACATCTGCATGTTTTATCTCAATATCTGAAATGAAATTAGAATAAACCTTTCCCCTTTTTTAGGTCAATTAGGATTACCATAATTATTAATATTTGCCAAATGTCAGAATATTGAGAGAGAGAGTGTTTTAAGGCATTTCTATTACTGCAAAGTCAAAAGTTTACATACATTTCATTAGTATTTGGTACCATTGCCCTTAAAATGATGACTAACGATAGACCATCAATGTTAAAGTCCCAGACAACCCCTTTAAGCATGATGGCTGTCAGTGCTATGAGGGCATATGCAATCATTGTTTCTTCAATTATTTACCGTGATCACTGATCGCCATCACCTATTATGTTCCTTTAAAAGCCAAGCTGTGACTCGTCAACCATAGGACCCTGTAAAGCTTCTCTTCAGCAGTTTTGCCCTTGTTTATGTCAGGTTATTGAGATATTGGACACCTCTGGTGGACTCAGATCCAAGCTTTAGATTTGAAAAAAGGGAATAATACCTACATAATATGGAATTCAATGGAAATGTGTAAATCTGGAGCCAAACAGAAAAACATGTTCAGTATAGACCTACAGGGTTCTAAGGTGCCATATAAAGGCCTTACTCATAGAAAGAAAATGTTAAAGTGGCTGCAACTCTCCTCAAAACTGGTAAACCAGGTGTCCCGCCTGATTTTCAATGTAATTCAAAAAATTTCCCATGGCCCGAGCTGCATTAGTCCATATGGTTCGACAGAATGCCAATGTAATAATCCACTACGTATAAGACTAAAAATAGATAAAACTCTATTGTAGCCAAGTGTATACACATAAAATATATAGAAATAATGACATTTATCTTGAAAAGAGTAAAGGAAATTTCCACTGACTACATAGGCTGTACAGTTGAATGGCGCGCAGTCCATGTGTCCTTATATCTTTGCATGCTTCATGCCGCTGCACATTTTAGAAAAGGTTTAGTAATGAGGTATGACCAGATTTAATGGCTTTGAAAAGTAAGACCATCAGATCGTTGGTGCACAGAGGTATGTCATCCCACATTCTCACGAATTTACTATTTAATCTCCTTTCTTTCATGTGTAACACTGGAGAAACCACAAAAACTGCCAAGCATAAGAAAGGGACTACAAGGACACAGTCAGCTGTGATCAGAGCTGTAATAAATATAACTATCGGCACAGTAGTGGGCACAGACAGAAGAGACCCCTGTGCAAGAGCAATATACGGCCCTTTGCAATCCAAAAGCTCCTCATAATGCACAATCACACCTGCTTTGGAGGTGGAAATGGGCCCTCTCACCTCTCCTCTTGGGCCCCTGTGTCGCCACAAAGGTTGCACCAATGATATGTTCCCCCCTGTATTATCAACAACTACGAAATTATTTTATAATTTCCCTCAATGAACAAACTTTGCATAAATCAGATGAATATATAAAACTTTGTAAAGTGTCTTATCAGATAAATTTGCTTTTCTCTACTTGTGAGTCACTTCTTCTCCCCACGCCTTCTGAATTTATCATTCACTCTGTAAAAACATCTCAAATCTTGCTCAAAGCAAACAGGACTGCCAGTACAGTGAAGGATCAGATAACACCTCCTATTATAATCTATGAAAAATGGAATAGGGAAGGAGGTGTGAGGAGCAGAGTGGAAAAAAAAAACAAGCTGAGTTACAAACAGGCAGCTTGTGCTCCAGCTATTGAATGATTTAGCTTATTCTGGAGCTGGATTACCAGCTACAGTGCTCAGTAATATTGCATAATGGCCTATGTGCTGCTTCTGAACGTGTCGTAAACAGAATAGAAGCAGGAATCACTCAGTTTCTTTGTTCTGTGTATGAGACATCACACAGTCTTCAAATACTAATTCAGAGGAAACTGAAATTGGAGATAAAGGGAGCGATTCATGATTCATTAAGGTGCAGATGAATCAGACCAGTGTACGCCAGTAAGCGCTTCTTTAAAGAAGCACTCCCACCTAAATTTTATCCTCCTAATATATTGCAATTACTGATGATCGAGTGCTAAAATGCTTGTGTGCTCGGTACTCGAATTGAGCAGGTCGGACACTCGAACGGACTCAACTTGAGCACTGAGTGTAATAAAAGTAAATGGTGAACTCAGGCATTTTTCCAGAAGACCCTAACACGAGGGCTGGGAAGGCAGGAATAGTGCTGAAATGGAAGGAAGTAGCGCTCAAATGAAATGGGAACAACATGGGGAAAACGCCTGGATGCATCTCTGCCTCCCAGGTCGCTGCTGGGAACAATGATGTCAGAGTATTACACCACTTTTACAGACTGACAATAAAACATACAAAACCGAAGATAAAAATGGATTTTACAGGAAACATTTTATCTTGTATAATAACATCAGTTATCAATGTCAATAACTTGTATATAAGGAAAATTAAAAAGAGGGGAAAAACTGCCTCCTCCACCCCTTAGGCTGTGTGTCGATGATGAGTCTCATTTGCTTTCTGGATGCAGCATATTTTTACAGCTTCCAAATTGCTGCATTGTGCCGTACAAGAACAGTGGATGGGATTAATAGAAATATTATGCCCACTGTGCTTCTTTTTTACACTGTGTAAAATCACCTTCGGTGCGGGTGTCCAGGTCTCAGCATGTCAATTTTTCTTGCGGGAACGCTCAGTCTTCTGTGTGGAATTTCCCCATAGACTAGCATCAAATAAGGTAAATCCACAGTTGAAAACAAAGCACATACATTTTTAGTGCATTTAAGCAGGTGTTTTTAGCCTGGTTTTAAGAAATAATCTTAAAAAAGGACGTAGGCTCCCCCCTATTTTTGATAACCAGCCAAGGTAAAGCAGATAGCTGCAGGTCTATATCATAAGGCTGGGAAGGTCCATGGTTATTAGTAGTGATGAGGAATATACTCGTTACTCGAGATTTCCCGAGAACACTCGAGTGACCTCCGAGTATTTTTTAGTGCTCGGAGATTTAGTTTTCATTGCCGCAGCTGAATGATTTACATCTGTTAGCCAGCATAAGTACATGTGGGGGTTGCCTGGTTGCTAGGGAATCCCCACATGTAATCAAGCTGGCTAAGAGATGTAAATCATTCAGCTGAGGTGAGGAAAACTAAATCTCCGAGCACTAAGAAATACTCGGAGGTCACCCGAGCGTGCTCGGGAAATCTCGAGTAATGAGTATATTCGCTTATCACTAGTTATTAGGCCCTTTTCAGCCTAAAAATACAAGCCCACAGCCGCCCCTGAATTGGCGCATCACGTGAGATGCTCCAATTCTGGTGCTTTGCCCAACTCTTCTCGATTTCCCTGGTACAGTGGCAATCAGAGTAATGATAGTTGGGGTTGATGGCTGTTATTTGTCAAAAATCACAGCGGTCATCAACCCCAGGGGTTAGTAATGGAGAGATGACTATCAGACACCCCCATTACTAAGTTGGTAATAAAAAATAAAAATACACGCGCAGAAAAAACACTTGATTTGAATAAAGACCCCCCCACACTATACCTCGTTCACCAATTTATATAAAAAAAAAAATTCCATGCAGGTTCACTGTAATCCACTGAATCTGAAAAATGGAAGCCTGAAAAATATAAAAAGCCAGAAATAAAAACAATAGACACTCCCTCTTTTGCCAATTTAGAACTCAAAATGTTACAATGCAGTTCTGGTTTAGTCCACATTCCTCGAAGTCTCTTGCATCTGTGAATAGCAGTAAAGTGATCACCATTCACAGGCACAGGGAAGAAGGTTTCTTGTTGGGGTCATATATTAGCCCTGCCATAAACATCCAGTCCAGACCGATGAAAGTATTTTTATGAAAACTTAAATTGCTACGCGTTTCGGAGCAGTTCCTGCTCCTTCTTCAAGCAAAGCACATTCTTGGGCAGCGCTGATAGATGACCCCCAACATGAAATCTTCTTTCCTAACGTGTTCTGGACCCTGTGGAGGATCTAGTGGGTGGAGCAGCAGCCCCATTGACTCATATGCATGCGACAGGGTTGTGCTTGCATGCACAACCAACAAAGGTGAGCATCTGACTGACCTTCTAACATTGGTGGTCTTGGTTGATGTGCATAAGGTGCGCTTTCTCTTTTTCTTTTATAATTCACAGCACAGGGTAGTGAAGTCAATGCTCATTATCGTCACTGTGTCTCGCTGAGCGCATCGTGATTTGGCGGCTCTGATGAGCTCGAAGTCACTACCCAGCCCCTGTGAATAGCACCTAGGACATTGAGTAGCGAGCATACCCGAGCACCCCAATGCTCGGTCGAGTATTGAGCAGTGGCGAGTACGCTCGCTCATCACAGATTGCAATCATTACATTATATAGCACTGTGTACTTATAATTGCTTGCTTTGCCTTTCTACAAAGTTAATTCTTCTTTTTTCCATTAGGTCTATGATGGGATTAACAACAGACTAACTGAATCCTTCTAAGCTGTAAGTAGAAACAGGAAGTCTCTTTTCCGTGCATGAGTCAACCCTCTTCAACTTATGTCCCAGCTGCTCCGCTCTTCCCCCTGCTAGGGACTTTTGCAATGAACACTTATGCAGTAAAAAGAGACTTCAGGATTCAGCTGGTCTGTTTTAATCACACTATGTCCTAGACCTAATGGAAACGAGATGAATTAACTGGGTAGAAAGGCAAAATGAGCAATTGTACGTACACAGTGCTATATAATATGATGACTGCAATTCATTAAGAGAATAAAAACTTGATGGAGGGGTGTTTCTTTTTGACTGGTGGGTGGTAGCCCTAAAAAATCTCCCCAAAAGTTGGCAGGATACAAGTCATGTAATGGACAGAAATGGTTTCCTTCCACATGCCTGCTGCAGCTATTTACAGGCCCTAGTGGCCAGATGAGCAAAAGCTAGAAGCAGTGCTTCTAGTCCTAGTGAAAAGCAGGTGCCTTGGTGTCTACGCTTGGGATCAGAGCCATGAATAATAAGTGTTACTATGACTTATTTATAACTTTGTATCATTATATGCCTTTGTAGACACTTTTTTTTATTGCACACCTCCTTTAACATAATAGCCATTACAGATTTATCCTACACTCAGGAATGTAAAATATTTCTTTGTGTTCAGTCATCTCGGAGTTGGGGATGTATTACTGGATACCAAGGAAAAACAACAGTGTATGATAAAATCCATGTTTATTTGGTCTTCGTGCCTACAAAGCAGCAATGTATAAGGCTGATATTGACAGCAACATAAATCACATGGTCAAAGATCATAGTATCACCATGCTGCAACGCACCATGATAAAAATGAATGTGGTCACAGCAACCAGGTTGCATGAAGTTTTGAAGATCTGGATTCCTTGCAACCTCTGTATCATTGTCACTGCTACTCGGTATGTGGTCATACATGGTTCCTCACCTGTCGCTACTGAGTCGGGCACCACTGAACTTGATAATCAGGTCACCAAGACCTTGCTCTTTTGATCCAACACTTGGTGCTCAAACCTAAGTAAAAGCAGCTGCACAGTATGAGCAGCGTCCAAACATATTTCACAATTCAAGACATCCGCTCTCATTCAGCATGTGACACAATCTTTCGTGTCAATAAAAAAAATTCTACTGGCAGCAATATCTGGTCTAAATCCGTTACAGATGACTAAACCCATTAGTCTATGGCCAGCTTAATTATTCTATCCACGTAGAGCTATGTCACATGTACACTGCAGCACTAACAACCCCTGCATGATCTATAATCTTACTCTGACAAATAAGACTCTATTTCCAACAGGGCCACTCGATGGAAGGGTCACTATTGCAAAATTCAGGACTCAATAAGATCTCATGTGTTAAAATTTGGTGGCTATTTTTGCAACTTGTAAATTATGAGGACATTTGAGATATGTTCATGATTCATGAATGACTCATTGGAAAGGGACTTTTAGCCATTAATTTGAATCCCAGCACTTCTTTCCTGTACTTTTAGATTTCAGCCAAACTGAAAATTCAACTTTATTATGTTTCTTTAACCTTCCTAGTTAAAATAGCACAGAACTATCTAGATTCTTTTTTCTTGCTATCCCCAAATGCTCTTCAAAATGAACTTTAGCAGTGTTTTAATAAAAAATGGACAAATACATTCAAAGCCAGGACATTTTGGTACCCCAGGCAGATGAAGCTAATGCCCCGCCACTCCAAAGTAAAGGAATGGGTCAGAGACTAAGGTAACAGGGCCCCTAATGCACCTCCTCCTCCGATGGGTTAGGTAGCAAACTTTTATAACCATTTCCACTAGAATTGTTACCTTTTTCATAAACAAATTTTATCAAAAGTGGAAAAAAATGGTGTACTTTAGGGATGTAACTTAACAGGAAGTACAATATCAAAGTTAGATACAGAAACTATCATTTTTTCAGATCATTTACACAATATAGGGAAAAAATAGTGATATTCATCCCTGATGACCTATATATTACAAATTTAGAGCCCAAGGATAGTTATAGAAACTAATTAAGTGTAACTACAATAAGGGCTGTTTGGTTTCATTAAAGGTGTCCAGCATTGGGCAGGTACCCTAATGGAAAATAAACAGACCCCCATTATAGATAAAGGGATATATCTGATGGTTTTTTAATCCATTGTGCGACAAATGCAGCTTTCACAAAACTGATGGTGATTCTGGTGATGTATTCATGCAAAGTTGGTGGTTCTGGAGACGTATTCCAGTTCTGCTGACATATTCATGTAGTGATGGTTGTTCTGGTGCTGTATTCATGAAGTGATGATGATTCTGGTGATATATTCATCACCAGAACCATCATCAGTACATGCATACAAAGCCAAAGTCATCAATAGTACATAATTAGAGCACCAGAGTCATCAATAGTACATGAATATGGCACCAGAAACATCATCAGTAAATAGTAAATAAATAAGCAACAAGAACTACCATCAGCACATGAATACATCATCAGTATTACCATCAGTACATAAATACATCAACAGAATCACCATTAGTACATGAATACATCACCAGAACCACCATGAGTACATGAATACATCAACAGACCCACCCTCAGTACATGACTACATCACCAGAACTACAATCAGAAAATTGATACATCATCAGAACCATCATAAGCACATGAATACATAACCAGAACGAAAATTAGTTCAATGCAAGATCCAAGCTTAAAACAGCGATCTATTGCAACATCAAGTCAGCCCCATATACAATTGTATCTAACATCCAGGTACCTTATAGATTATATCTTCTCTGGAGTCATCTCTTGTCTAGATGACTTTTCATATCCACAGCTCATCTCTGCAGAACTTCCTCTTCTCTGGTCTTTTACAGCACATCCCCACACAGTGCCCTTAAAGATAAGAGCTTTATTAAAATGCCCTCTGCATAAAAATATCTGTTCAGATTGTAACCTAAATAAGCCTCCTATGATATGTGGCCTCCACGCTCTCTACTATTATCAGCTATAATCGCCACATCTTCCACCCTTATAAACCACAGCCTATACCATGGCTGTCTCCTCTCTAACTTTCCATTACATTTTTGTTATCTCCACACTGTCCCCCCACCATTCTGCTAGCCTCTCTTGATATTGTACCTCTATTCCACACTGCCCCTCTCCATATCCATTTTGTGCCCCCTCTTCACACTGTGCCCTCATATGTAACCACTCCTTGCGCTGTACCCCTACTCAGTATGATGGTCACCACAGCTGCCCAAGATGTATGATATCCACAGCAAACCGCCAATATATAATATGGTAACCACCACAACCACCCATATATAGTATGATGTCCACCACAGATCTCCATAAATAGTATCATGTCCAAAACAGCCCCATGTATAGTATGATGGCCCCCACAGCTCCCCATACAGCATTATGGCACAAAAACAGCACCTCAAAAAGTATCATATTCACCACAGCCCCCTATCTAGTATGGTCAACACAGTCGCCAGTATAATGTTCTCCACAGACCCACATACAGTATGAAAATGGATAACGTATGCACTACCGAAGGGGGTGCCAAGCTAGGTTCCCACACCGTGTATCAATAAAGTAAATAAAACCTGGCACTCAACTTGAGTGCCAGGTTTTATTTACTTTATGGATATACAGTATGGTCACCACAGATCCTCATATACTTTGCTGTCCCCCCACACAGCCCCACATGTCATGGCACAAATGCACAGCCCATCATTTCATGGCATGCCACACTGCATCTCATATCATGCCTTCCTGCACATCTCTTCCTCTTATGCCCCCTGTGAAGGATCCGCACCTCGCCACCCCTACTGACATCAATATTACATCAGCGGTGGTAAGGTTTCCCAACTTGTACCAAAGTGACATTCCGCACCACCTCGGGACATGTAAGGTCAGTTTGGTGCCGTTTTAGACAGACCCCCTGTCCACATAGGCCCAGGAAGGCACAGGGAGTGAGAGGAGGTGGCCCATTCAGTCACTGACATGGCACCACACTCGCCTGCCACCCTGATGGGCTAAGAGACCCCTTTCACTAGCCCCAGTGAAACAGAACCGTATCAGCCTGGTAGAACTGCCACCAGTTCCTTGTTCGATACAAGCCCGTTCTGTTAACAGGATTATATTGGGTCAGAAACCAGCCCTGGTAGCATGGGAAATTAAACCAAGAAATGTACGTTTGGATTTGTGGATTGAGATAAAAGAGCAGCCCAAGGTTAAATTATATATTTAATCACCTTAAGGGCACACTAGACAATACACAATATACACACCTAGTGGTCAGATATGCAAATACAGGTAAACTACAACAGATATAAGCAGATATTAAGAGTTAGTTATCAGTCAGATGAAAGATCTGGCTTGCAGTGAAGGGGCTGCCACATGGAACGCTTGTGGTTCCCTCTGTTGCTTGACTTCTCCCCACATGATATGTCATTGCGACCTCCCCAGAGAAAAAGCCCTATGCCATGCTTTACACAAGTATTTAGCCCCTCTGAGTTACTCCCCTCCTGCCCTGTGGGCTGAACCTAAATCCTCTCCCCTTGCCTCTGCAGCTGCAAACTCCAAACCCTATGAAAGATAATAACTCCTTTCTGGAGGGTCCTAGGACGGCAGTTCTGGCACCATCGGATCCAGCCAGGTCTCTGCTAATCATGAAACACAGCTTTTTTTATCTGGTTTCTACTGGCTGTTCTAGGTATCTCTATGCTCATGGGTGCTAGAATGAATCAAGACCCAGCCGGGCATCTGCCATGTTCTGGGGATCTCGGATATAAAACCGGTGTGTCGCCAGGACATATGATGAGCTCATATTCTCCTTATGAAATCCTAGTTGTCTGAAAAAAACAATAAAGCAGACCGCATGGTTTGAATCCACATGGGGTCTTCCTGTAGAAGCTGGATTCAACAGTTAGGGTATGTGCACACGTCAGGATTTCTTGCAGAAATTTTCCTCTCAAAAACCGGACATTTCTGACAAAAATCCGCATGCGTTTTTTCATGCATTTTTGACGCGTTTTTTGTGCATTTTTTCCAAATGCATAGAATTGCAAACGCAGAAAAACGCAGAAAATCCGCAAAATTAATGAACATGCTGCTTTTTTTTACCGCGATGCGTTTTTTTCCCGGAAAAAAACGCAGCATGTGCACAAAAACATGCAGAATGCATTCTAAATGATCGGATGCATAATGTATGCGTTTTTAATGAGTTTTTATAGCTTTTTTATCACGAAATACCCTGAGTATGGAAAGGATTCAGACCCCTTTAAACTTTTCACTCTTTGTTTCATTGCAGGAATTTTGTAAATTCAAAAAAGTTCATTTTTTTTCACATTAACGTACACTCTGAACCCCATCTTGACTGAAAAAAAAAACAAATGTAGAAATTTTTGCATATTTATTAAAATATTCTGGAATGCTATATATAAGTTCCCAATCCACTTTGCAAGACAAAAGAAAAAAGCTTTTATTATACATATTATACATATATAATATTATTAAGATACACTGCGGTCCTTTCTGATGGGCGCCTCTGGTCTTGATCCAACTTCTCCTCTCTACTTGCGATCACGATGCTCCTTCCCTGCTTTGTGTGGATGACGGATCCTACAGTTGTGGGAAAAAGTGTGTAATGCTCGCGCCCTGACTGGTTGGCATGAACATGGTAGTGTGGCCCCACTGTGCCACAAACCAGACTACCCTGGAAGGGACATGACTAAGCAGCTACCTTGGTGTTCACTGGAGCCTCTGATAGTGAGGTCAGACTTGTGTGGCAGGTAGCTGCAAGGTACCACTCCAGGGTGGTGTCTGTCTATGGCTGCTGATCCCACTGGGGGACGGAACACTGGCAGGCAGGCGGGTACGACTGAGACACTGGCAGGTGGGCATGTCTGAGACACTGGCAGGCGGGCACAGCTGACACTGACAGGCAGGTGGGCACTGCCGAGCCACTGGCAGGACAGGCGGACACAACAGGTACTGACTAGGTAGGGACTGGAATACAGGCAGGTATATGGAAACAGGTAGGGACCTGTTCAGACAGTAGGGTATATGGGAACAGGTAGGAAGCTGACCCATAGGTTGCAGAATGGAACTAGGGCAGGACCGCAAGGAGCAGATGCAAAGCAGAACCACAGGTGGCAGAGCTAAGGGCAGAAAAGTAGGATGCAGAGCTAAGAACAGAACTGCAGGAGGTGAAGCTAAGAGCAGAGCTGAGGGAGGCAGAGCAAAGAGCAGAAATGTAGGAGGTGGGGCTAAGAATAGAGCTGAGGGAGGTGGAGCAAAGAACAGAACCACAGAAGGCAGAGGCAAGAGCAGAGCTGAGGGAGACAGAGCAAAGACCTGAACCGCTGGAGGTGGAGCCAAGAGCAGAACCGCTGGAGGCGGAACAAAGAGCTGAACCACTAGAGGCGGAGCCAAGAGAAGGACCTCTGGAGGCGGAGCCAAGAGTAGAAAGGCACAGAGCCACAGGTTGCAATGAGCAGAGAGGTGCAGAGCCACAGTTTGCAGTGAGCAGGGCAGAGAGGTACACAGCCACAAGTTGTGGCATGCAGAGCAGAGAGGCGCAGAGCCACAGGTTGCAGCAGGCAGAGCAGAGCCACAAAGTGAGCAGCAAAACAGAGCAAAGCTGCGGGTTTGCGGTGAGCAGAGCAGGAAGACACAGAACCACAGGTTATGGCAAGCAGAGCAGAGAGGCGCAGAGCCACAGGTTAGGTGAGCAGAGCATGAAGTAATTTAGACAAGGGGATGCACAGCTGAGTGGGAAAGGCAACAGACAAGGAAACAACAGGAACAGATATAGACCAGGGTACAGACAGGGACAAGGCACAAAGACAAGGATTCAGGCCAGGGTACAAAGCCCCACTGGGTGGCTGAGACAAGACACACAGGTTCAGGCCACGGTACAAAGCCCCATTGGGTGGTTGAGACAGGACGGGACCTGGCAGCTCAGTAGCTAGACACTAACTGATGGAGAAAGTTGCTCAGGCATCCTCCAATGGATGGGGATGCCTTAAGTATCAGAGGCCTCTTGGCAATTTGCCCAGGACACCTTAGGAAGGTGCACACAGTCTGAATAAGAATCAGGGATTGCCAGCCCCGCCCTCTATGCACACAGCCAGGAAGCATGCACAGAGCAGGCAGGAGACATGAGGCACACGGCATGGAGCCGGCAGAAGAAAGAACTCACAGCATGACCCGAAGTAGTGAGTAAGTTTATGTGTAAGGCATGTGGGGGATGGGAGGCCATGCAGTGATGCCAGCAGGGTTGTTACAAAGTGTTTGCTCCCTTCCTGATTTCTTATTCTTTTGCATGCTTGTCACACTTAAATGTTTAAGATCACCAAACAAATTTAAATATTAAACAAAGATAACACAAGTAATCACAAAATGCAGTTTTTAAATGAAGGTCTTTATTGTTAAGGTAAAAAGAATCCACAGGACCCTGTGTGAAAAAAGAGATTGCCCCTAAACCTAATAATTGGTTGGGCTACCTTAGCAGCAACAACTGCTATCAAGCATTTGCGATAACTGGCAATGAGTTTTTTATGATGCTCTGGAGGAATTTTGGACCACTCATCTTTTCAGTATTGTTGTAATTCAGCCACATTGGAGGGTTTCTGAGCATGAACCACTTTTTAAAGGTCATGCCATAACATCTCAATCAGATTAATGTCAGGTCTTTAACTAGGCCACTCCAAAATCGTAATTTTTTTTTTCTTAAGCCATTGAGAGGTGGATTTGCTGGTGTGTTTTGGATCATTGTTCTGCTGCATAACCAAAGTGCGTTTCAGCTTGAGGTCACGCTCAGGAACAGATGGCCGGACATTCTCCTTCAGGATTTTTCGGTAGACAGCAGAATTCAGAGTTCCATTTATCACAGCAAGTCTTCCAGGTCCTGAAGTAGCAAAACAGCCCCAGACCATCACACTACCACCACCATATTTTACAGCTGAAATGCTGCGTTACTTCTCCATCAGATGTAATGGGAAATACATCTTCCAAAAAGTTCAACTTTTGTCTCGTCAGTCCACAGAGTATTCTCCCAAAAGTCTTGTGTATAATCAAGATGTTTTCTGTCAAAAATGAGCCTTTATGTTCTTATTGCTACATCAGTGGTTATCGTCTTGGAATTGTGCCATGCACACCATTTATGCCCAATCTCTTTCTTATGGTGGAGTCATGAACACTGACCTTAACAGAGGAAAGTGAGGCCTGCAGTTCTTTGGATGTTGTTGTGGGATCTTTTGTGACCTCTTGGATGAATTATCACTGCCCTCTTGGGGTAATTTTGGTTGGCTGACCAATCCTGGGAAGGTTTACCACTGTTCCATGTTTTTGCCATTTCTGGATAATGGCTCTCACTGTTGTTCGCTGGAGTCCCAAAGCTTGAGAAATGGCCTTATAACCTTTTCCAGACTGATAGATCTCAATTACTTTGCTTCTCATTTGTTCCAGAATTTCTTTAGATCGCGGCAAGATGTTTAGCTTTTGATGATCTTTT
Organism: Ranitomeya variabilis; assembly: GCF_051348905.1. Taxonomy (NCBI): domain Eukaryota; kingdom Metazoa; phylum Chordata; class Amphibia; order Anura; family Dendrobatidae; genus Ranitomeya; species Ranitomeya variabilis. The sequence goes on along the minus strand of NC_135233.1, from coordinate 332,746,729 downwards.
GGTCTTCACTTTGTCAGGCAGGTCCTATTAAAGTGATTTCTTGATTCAGAACAGGTTTGGCAGTAATCAGGCCTGGGTGTGGCTAGCAAATTTTAACTTAGCTTCCCAAAGATGTGATAATCCACAGTTAATTTATGTTTTAAGGAAAAGGGGGTCAATCACTTTTTCACACAGGACCCTGTAGGTTTGGATTTATTTTTCCCTTAATAATGAAGACCTTCATTTAAAAACTGAATGTTGTATTTCCTTGTGTTATCTTTGTCTAGTATTTAAATTTATTTTCCTGGCTGCCGCACATCATGTCCTCAGAACTACCAACCCTTATCCTGTGAGACTTCAACATCCCCATTAACAGCCCACTTCCACATCTGCATCCCAGCTTCTATCACTAACCACTTCTCTAGGCCTCTCACAGCTCTCAACCTCTGAAACACACAAAGACTGTAACACCCTTGACCTGGTCTTTGTCCAGCTCTGTTCAATCTCCTACCTAGATAACTCACCGCTTCCTCTCTCTGACCACAACATTCTCACCCACCCCAGCACACTCCTACCTACCACAAATTCAGAAATCTATATGCTATTAACCCTCATACACTTTCTGACTCCCTACACTCATCACTGTCCCCAATCTCCACTTTTTCCTGTCCTGATCTGGCTGTACATCACTACAACAACACTATTAGAAGCACCCTTTACCAAGTAGCTCCCCTCACCCTCAAAACCTCCAAACACAGAGTAAAACCGCTCTGGCTCACATCGCAAACCTGATTTCTCCAGCGATGCTCTAGGTGTGCTGAACACTTATTTAGGAAAACTCGCACACCAGAAGACTTCATGCACTTCAAATTTATGTTAACAACCTATAATTCTGCCCTTCACCTCGCCAAACAGACCTACTTCACCACCCTTATCTCCTCACTATCCAACAACCCCAAGAAACTTTTTGACACCTTTCACTCCCTCCTCAGGCCAAAAGCACAAACCCCATGACATACATTTGTGCTGATGACTTGGCCTCCCACTTTGTAGAGAAAATAGATAATATCAGTCAGGAAATGAGCTCCCAGCCACCAAATGCAGTGACTCCCATCCCTCCCTGCATTTGCCCTGGCTCACTCTCCACATTCGATCACAGAAGAAGAAGTCTCCAAGCTCCTCTCTCCTTCTAGTCTGACTACGTGCACTACTGTCCCCATTCCCTCACATTTCCTCCAGTCTCTCCAATCGTCATAACTCACCTAACTACAATCTTTAATCTCTCCCTCTCCTCTGGCATTTTCCCCTCCTCCTTCAAACACTATCATTACTCCATTACTAAAGAAACCCGCCCTCGACCCATCCTGCACAAACAACTACAGACCAGTCTACAATCTCCCCTTCATCTCTAAACTCTTGGAGCGCCTAGCCTACTCCCGCCTTACCAGTTACTTCTTCACTCACTCCCTCCTAGACCCTTCACAGTCCAGTTTCTGCCCCCTACATTCGACAGAAACTGCATTCATCAAAGTGACCAGCGACCTTCTGACAGAAAAATGTAACGGCGACCGCTCTCTGCTCAGTCTTCTCAACCTTTGGACACTGTTGACCACCCTCTCCTGCTCTCTAGGCTCCAGTCACTATGTATTAAGGACACTGCTCTCTCCTGGTTCTCTTCCTATCTTTCTGACCGCTTCTTCAGTGTTCTGTTCGCTGACTCCACTTCATTTCCTCTTCCTCTCACTTTTGGGTACCTCAGGGCTCAGTCCTTGGCCCTCTTCTCTTCTCCCCCTACACGGCCCCAACTCGACAGACCATCAGCAGATTTGGCTTTCAGTACCATCTTTATGCTGATGACACACAACTATACACGTCATCCCCTGACCTTACCCCCGCTGTACTACAGAACGTCAGTGACTGTCCGCAGTCTCCAACATCATGTCCACTCTCTTTCTGAAACTCAACCTTTCCAAAACTGAACGTCTTCTTCCGCTGTCTACTAACCTGCCTAAATCTGACTTTTCCCTCTCTGTTGGTGGCACCATAATAATGCCCCAGCAGCAGGCGCGCTGTCTGGGTGTTATGTTTCACACCAATCTCTCCTTCACCTCCCAATACAATCTCTTGCCGCTTACACCTAATGAACATCTCTAGAATCCGCCCTTTTCTCACCATGGAAACAACAAAAACCCTCACTGTCTTCCTAATCCACTCCTGCCTGGACTAATGTAATGCTCTATTAAATGGCCTCCCCACTTTCCCCTCTCCAGTCCATCCTTAATGCAGCAGCCAGGGTCATCCATCTGGCTAATCGTTACTCGGACACGTCCGCTCTTCGCCAGTCGTTACACTGGCTGCCCATTCATTATAGGATCAAATTCAAAGTACTTGTTCTCACCCACAAATCTCTCCACAGTGCGGCACCCCCATACATCTCCTCCCTCAATTCTGTCTGTCAGCCTAGCGAACCGCTGCGCTCTGCAAACGACTTTCGACTAACCTCTGCACTAATCCGAACCTCCCACTCCCGACTCCAAGACTTCTCCCGCATTGCGCCAATCCTCTGGAATGCTCTACCCCAAGATATTAGGACCATCCTTGCACAGTTTTAGGCGCTCGCTCAAAACACATTTGTTCAGAGCGGCCTATCACGTTCCCTAATCAAAGTCATTTTATGTGTAAGTGTGTGCGTGTGTAGCCCATTCACTATCTCCACCTATCCCCCACCCCCTGAAGATGGCTGGACCTTCACTGTAAATAAATCATTGCAAATACACACCTGTACATTGTATTTCCCCACCACATTGTAGATTGTAAGCAATCATGAGCAGGGTTGTTTTATTTTCCTTTAGTTATATTATTGTTAAAGCTGTTATTTATGACTGTTGTGTTTGACTGTAAAGCGATGCGGAATATGTTGGCGCTATATAAATAAAGATTATTATTATTAATATTTTTATTTGCTTGAAAATATGAAACATTTAAATGTGACAAACATGCAAAAGAATAGGAAATCATGAAGGGGGCAAACACTTTTTCATGCACCTGTAAGTCTTCCCCACAGTGTCCCCCATCGCTGTGCTGCATAGGTGCACTTCTCTCTGCAGTACCTTAGTAGCAGACACTATTTATAAACTGTCCTCTATCAAATGTAATAAAAAAGAATTATACCAAGAAGTAATATTGTCAACCTTTTATCTACCATCTAGAAAATGAACATCACTGTTCCATACTGAAATGAACTGCTGTGGGCTGACCTTTCTCCTTATTCAGCTAATGGCCCTTTATTACAAATTCAATCATCCATTTTATGTGTTGTTAAAGTAAAAATCAAAGTCAATCCATATGTTCAGGAGGTGTCAGATCATCCGAGGTTTAAAAAAAATACTGGAATTTGGATGGAGTTCAGATATAACAGTTTCCAATTGGGATACAAAAAAAAAAACAATTTAAAATATCTATTTTGGTCCATTGTGGAGATTATTAAAGGTAAAGCATCAACGAAGATTCCATTGGGGCTGTCAAAAATGTCCAGAAGAGAGCATATTCTCAGTTAAAAAGAGGATGTGTCAATCATTCACTCTGAGCTGAAAATGATTGTGATTTGCTTTTTCCTTGGCATAATTTCTTGCGTCTTCACATTACAAAGCATCTTTTATGCAATATCTGTCAAGCTCCAATGTCAAGTCAACTTATAGAGCAAGATTTGGGCAAAATGGAATACGCTATTCTGAACACCTGGTAACAGCAACTTCCCTATCACTATAGGTTTGTTAGTATTCGGAAGGTAGATGAGGATTGTAACTTGAGTAAATAGTTTTTAATTTACATTTTTACAATGTGTCTTTCGTGTTTTTTTTCTGCCAGAATTTCTAACATCCCAGGAAATCCCTTGGGTATTGGATGCTTAAACTTCAATGCATATGTAACTTTTTGAGAATTTCTGACTTAGCATTACAAAAAAAGGAAATAAATCTAGGACAGTAACAAACATAAATAGGACATCACTAGGGAGTTCTATTCCCTCATCCATATGGATGTTTTTGGTGGTCGCTTCCTCGGTTTCTTCTCCTATCCATCTGTCCCTTATGCTTCATAGCCCCCAAACATCATCTCGTCAGTTAAGTTATACGCCATTACAATTCAGGAGCCACAGTCATACAACTGTGTGCCACAGAAACTTCTGCAGATACATGCTGTACCCAAATATGTTTTTACCTTTATCACATTTTCAAAAACTAAAATAATGGAAACCTTGTCAGGACAATCTTGTGTGCTCAGCCTGAGAGCCCAGAATTAGCCACTTATATTACACTCGTATCTTAATTGTAGTCTTCAACAGAGACTGTTCCCACGTTAAGACAATCCCATAGTCCTACACAGTGGTGACACCTTGTTTTAATTAGCCACCATTGTATCCCTAAAAAAAACTACCCACAGTGTAATTACTTCTCCAACAGTTACATCATAAACCTCTCGACCATGGCAAAGGACGTACCAATGTGCCAACCCCAATGCCCCGAGTGCAATAGGACCTACACTTCTGTCTTCTCTAGCTGGGAACCTATATGGGAGCAGCCAACCAACAGCCACTTGAAAGTAGCTATATCTTCATGGACCAATCTCTGCAGAAAAAAGTACATTTGTTTTATTTTTAGACAATGCGGGAATTGAGGACTATCTCACTGAATTCTGGCATGGATTTAAACGGTCTATAGACACATAAAACTGCGCAATGGCCCCCAGAATTTTATATCTGAAGATACCATAGGAGATGGGGGGATGAGTTGCAGGTTCAATTGTAAGAAAGTCATCCATCTCTCTAGAAACTGAACTGAGAGATAAATAAAAGTTTCTTTAATGACTTAAAGGGAATCTGTCAGCTGTTATATTTTCTATGTATTCTGACAGCAGCATGAAGTAGGGAAAGAGACCCTGTTACGAGTGATTTTTTTGACAATTACTTTTGGTCCCTTTAAAAACAGGGTGGCACATGTTAAGGAGCTGAAACTCCTAAACCCTTCATCCAATTTTAATGTGGATACCCTCAAATGAAAGCTGAAAGTCTGAACTTCAACCGCATCTGAATGGTTTTGTTTAAAATTCATTGTGGTAATGTCTATAACCAAAATTAGAAAAATGATGTCTCTGTCCAAATATATATGGATGTAACTGTACTTGCATTAAAAATACTCTATTTTTCCAAACTACACTATCTACTTGCTTTTCTATTTTTTCTCCAGTTCCTCTTTGTAGATGCCTCGTTTGAGAATCCCATTGCATCCTGAGATACTCAAATTAAGCGTAATTGGGGGCAGAGGTTGTGACATCTGCCGCTGCCTCTGCGCCCTCACTGAAACAACGCATCAACAGTGATGCTCGTTTCAGGGGCTGGGCTAGTCCCTCCACAATATGGGATGTGCACAATGGCAGCACACTCTCATTGTGGCAACAAAGTGATGCCACAATGCCTGGTGTGCAGAGACCAGTGATATCACTTGCGAGGGCATTGCTGGTCTCTGCATGCCATGTATTCTAACAGCGCTCTGTTTCCAGCTCATTACTGCTGAGCCAGAAACAGAGAACGTGCTATCATTGTGCATATCAGAAAACCACAGTGTATATCATACAGGGACTAGCCCAGCCCCTGAAACAAGTGTCACTGATGACACTTCATTTCAGGGAGGGGCTGGGAGTGACCGCGGCCTCTTTCCCCTGAGGATGCTTCGTTTGAGTATCTCAGCATGCACTAGGATTCTCAAATGAAGCATCATCAAAGAAGAAGTAGGGAAAAAGTAGAAAACCAGTTAGATAGTATAGATAGGGAAGGATAGGACATTTTTAATGCAAGTATATTGCTAAATATTTTAGCTTGTGGCACTAAATAGATAGGGATTTAGAATAAAAACTACTTTGCCTTCGGACCACCGCTTTAAATGTAAATGGGTGTCAGACACATCTTTAAAGAATCTAGAATGCCACATGGGCCTATACGTCTGACCAACATGCAGGTGTGGGCCAAGCCAAAAGTTGCACCAGGGCCCATCGGACTCTAGTTATGCCACTGTATCTTCCATTATGCCACCCAAAACATAGGCTGGAATGGAGGTCTGTGCTTTTCAGTGATGAGTCCCACTTTTGCCTTGGAAGCAATGATAGCCAGAGATAGGTCTGAAGACCAAGTAGGCAACTTCATGAAGAGGCCTTCACGAGGGAATATCACACCACATCTACTCCTCGGAGTATGGTGTGGGGAGGCATAATATGTGTGTTTATATATGGCATCACTACAAAATATAAATATATTTTAATGGTATGTATTTATACTCTAAATATGTAAAAACGTGCTCTTAATATTTGATTCTTCTACATCCCACCAATTTTCATGTTTGGTTCCAATAAATAATCTTTCATTCCTGGTTCCATGTTCTTAAAATCACTAAATACCACACAGGAACGTATTTTACTTGTGAACATGTCACCTCCCTTTGCGACCTTGATATTTAATATCGGCTCTTTCTCTGTCTGCATTTCTGTAGTAATTGCACCGAATACCACACTTCATTTTTTTTTCTCAGAAAAGCCACCAACAAGATTGCTTTCTTGAGACTAAAGCATGCAACACATTTAGAAGAGAAATTGCACCTGTCAAGTAGCAGTGGGTATGAATGCCTGCGTAGTTTTACTTTTCACCTAGTAAATATCAAATAATTATTTTCCAGAATCAGCCTTTCCAGAATTCTAATCTGTTTCCATTAATATCAAAAGTTTGAAAGGCTAAGGAAACAGGAAGTAACAGACTGAAAGCAGATGCTGTTCATTAGTTTGCTAATCACATTCTCCAACACAGCTTAAGTTAAGGTCAGGGAGAGACTGTGAAGAAAACAAAGGTTTTATTTCCTTAATTTCATGGTAAGATGAAAATTTATTTCCATGACATACCATTTAGTATACAGTAGTGTAGAATGCATTTTTGAAAAGTCAGCAAACACTAATTTTAGCTTGGATGAGTCAAACCATCCGTCTACAAGGTTTAAAGAATTTAAAATGCCAATCTCCTGTTCCTTGGTGGTCCTTTCTAAATTCTTTTGAAATTCTGACTACATATAGAAAATATCAACAAACAGCCAACTGTTTTTACTTCCAATTATGCCCATTTGGGTCTTGCCTATCTGTAGTTTTTATGCGATCATCTTATTGTCATTTACTTCTGCATAGTATTTATTGATTCTGCTATTTGAAGTACCCGAGCTCGGTGGCTTTGAAGCTGCCCAAGATCAGGAGCTAACAAGTGCCTACCAGCAATACAGGACCGGCTTTTGTTCAGTGCCTATAAACCCTATTGAAAAAATATATAAACTGTCCTTATCTTGAGAATAGATATGAATTTTAATAGCAAATTAATTACAAACTTATTTGTTTTTAGAAGCACTTTGCTTCTATATAGGAATAACCTATACGGTGCCATAAATCTTTGATGCTGAAAAGCAGTGGGAAATAGCATAGTGCTTTTGAATTAAACCTGCCGAATACTTCTAGGGAGTCTGGAGGACTCCTTACACACCAGATCATTAGCTGATCCTGCCAAAATAAGCAGGTGTGGCTGATTTTTTTAATCTGATATATATATGAAAGCCATTAGACCTATAAAGAAATCCAGTTATGTCTTCAAACACTATTAACCTGCAGATACAGGGTTAATCTGCAGGATAATAGCGTTACAATGCTGTCCAGCAGCCTTACTGAAAGCCTGGCTACTGGGTTAAAATGATCTTTATTCCTCCCCAGAACCGCCGGCTTTCAGTCACCCAGTGCCCACAGCAGTTACAGTCATCACTCACAGCACTGAGAGCTAAAGGTACCTTCACACTAAACAACTTTCCAACGAGAACGACAACGATCCGTGACGTTGCAGCGTCCTGGATAGCGATCTCGTTGTGTTTGACACGCAGCAGCGATCTGGATCCCGCTGTGATATCGCTGGTCGGAGCTAGAAGTCCAGAACTTTATTTGGTCGTCAGATCGGCGTGTATCGTCGTGTTTGACAGCAAAAGCAACGATGCCTGCAATGTTTCTTCATGGAGCGAACTGGAGCGAACAACCAGCGAGAACGATAAGTACGTCACTGGATCACTCCTGCATCGTTCTGCTGTTGCCGGTGTCTGACGTCTCCTAGCGACCTAAACAGCGACGCTGCAGCGATCGGCTCGTTGTCTATATCGCTGCAGCGTCGCTTAATGTGATGGTACCTTAAGGCTTTAAGCATACCCCGTCACTTTAATTGACAGATCTCTCTGCACAGTAGCGCTGCAGAACAAGCTGTCAATCAATAGCAAGGGCGTTCTTATAGCCGCCTCTAACAGCGGTGACTGTAGCTGCTCCAGGCATGCATCTATGACTGAGAGCCCTGGGGCTTCTGAGAGGAGAGGAAATAAGGTTTATTTTCCTCCTGTAGCTGTGCTTTCGGTACTGCAACCGGACAGCATTAACCCCATATCTGTAGGTCAATAGACTATATTTTCTGGTAATAGTCTTTGAAAATTTCCAATTCGTGCCTTGGTGACAGCCCAAGGACACAGGAAGATCTGTAACAAAGTCAAAACCAATATGCTGCCAAAGAGCCGAGGGCCCAGGGAGTGGTAGGAGTCACTCAGACAGGAGTTGCCTAGGAGTTTTGTTATGGGCACAGGAAGGGCAGGCGGAAACAAACTCCTTGATTTCCTTATGTATGGTAAACCACCAGTAGTGACCAGTTAGACTTCACTCCAGGTGAAATCCAGATGTCACTCCAGGACGGACCCATGGAGCCATGGCAGCTGACTCCCAAGGGGGACAGGGAAATATGGCTGGCCAGGAACTGGCTAGCTGGATGTTTTGGCTGGAAAATCGGTGTTGGATCAGGCACAAGCAGGACTGGTGTAGCAACATGGAACGGCCACAGATACGGGGTCACAGGGGCAGGTTCAGATTGGGCAAGTGAAGTTAGTGGCACAGGTGCAGGTCAGACAGATCAGGACTAGACACAGGCAGGGTGGATTCGGGTATGGATTCAGTAGGATGGACTGGAACAAGTGTAGACAGGGCGGACAGGATCAGAGAGCATGGGTTCGGGGACCTAACAATTAGCTAGCAGGATACACACTGAATAACTAAAATTGATAAAGGCATGACAGTGCATTTTCCCACGGTCCATAGTTCACCGCAGTTCAGGCGGTGAGGGAGCGCAGCTTCAGTGACGTCACCGCTAGTCACTGAAGCTGCTCTCAACAGCTCATTCACCAGTGGTTTCCAGGTGGGATGGTAGCATCTTGGCACCGGCCAGGTTGAAAACTATATTCCCCAGATATGATTACTGCATGGGACACAACGAAAGACAGGTATGGTGTTGTTGGTTTGTGATTTTACTTTTATTACAGGAGATCGAGGGCTTCGCAGAAATTAGGTGTGGTTGTAAGTATGGTTTAATGAAGAATAATAAAGGAGTCTGTGTGTTTCATTCAAATAAAGGACTTTATTCTGGCTGTCTTAATTTACCATACAAATATAGGATTAGTAATGGATAGGTGTCTTTTAGACACTTCTCCATTACTAAGCCCCAGCTATTACTCCACTTGCCACAGCTACATGGCAAGTGGGAATAGCGAGGCTAAGTGCCAGAATTGGCGCATCTCGGAGATGCGTCTTTTCTGGGGCGGCTGAGAGCTGATGTTTTTAACCAGGGGTGCAGTATCCATGGCCCCTTCCTAGGCTACACTAGAACTACTGATGGAGTCATTTTGACTCCTTTCGTTTTTTATTTCTCTTCTGTGACTACATTTTTCAGAATTCCGGCTTGAAACTCGGTGACTTTTCCTCAAATATTATGTGAAAAAAGATTTTGTGAGAATAAATAATTTTGGTAAAAAATTTGCGCGTTTTTTTTCAAAATTTACCAAGAACTACTGAAGGGAGTCATTTTGACTCCCTACTATATTTTGAGGTCCTTTTGTCACTAAATGTTGCTATAAAGTTTTGTGCATAATTTTTTCACTCTGTCTTAGTTACCCTGATGTTCATATAGATGTAGTTCAATTTACATGTCAACTTTTCACATTTTCCTTGTGTTTTACCTGCTTGTATTAGGGTACCTTCACACTGGTCGATTCTGCTACGATTACGACGCATTTGCGTCATATTCGACATCGCAGTACGAGCTCGTAGCCAGCGGTCACACTCTACGATGTTAACGCTTTTTCTGACGTAGTTGCGATGTGAACGTCACGCGTCGCAATCGTACGCTACCCTTCACACCGCCATAGTCCTACGACTCCGAGCGTGACGTATTACCAGCATGGGCGTGCTAAAACGTCACGCCCAATCAGGAGACAGGTATGCGGAAGCCCAACCCACGTAGTCGCATTACGAGCTCGTATGACCGCCGTCACATACTACGATTTCGACCGCCACAGCGGGACATTTACGACGAAAGAAAGTTCTGCTCTTTCTTTCACATCGTACGATGCTGGGCTGCGTCGCAAATCGTAACGCCATGTCACACTTTGCAACCTCGGAACGAGGACGGATAAACGTCACAAATCGAACGCTCGTTCAGACTTTGATTGCACAGTGTGAAGGGGCCCTTACTGTGTAATGCTGAACAAAATAGCTTGTTTACTCTAGGCTCTTATCTTATGCTAATGATGGGTGGTGTTTTTCTAAGGTCCTAGCAGGAGACAGTATTCTGGATAGTAACTTTACTTTCAGTTCAGCTGAAGAGACAAAGAGAACAGACGCAGACATACGAGCTCTGAAGACTCATACAGGTATGAATTGTTATGAAATAGTTTAGCTGTCTGTCAACTGATTCAGCCCACCTACTTTTGAAGGAGGAGCTAGATGCATTCATTGCGATATTCTATGCTCGTGGAATATCTGGCACGAACCGTCACTCGATTAGCAGTATTTGGTGTAATGACTGGGGAATACCGTTTTGCAAAGCGACAATGTCTAGGGACCGCTTTGTTGAAATTATGAGGTTTCTCAGATTTGATGAGAAATCTACTCGATCGGAGAGACTGCAAAGGGACAAGTTTGCTCTATTTTCTACTGTGTGGGACAGGTTTATTGAAAATTGTATTGCGTGTTACAAACCTGGCCCATACATAACGGTGGATGAGCAACTTTTCCCAAGCAAAACTAGGTGTCCATTCACGCAGTACATGCCTTCCAAACCAGATAAATATGGCCACAAATATTGGCTAGCTGTTGATAAGGAGAGCAAATATCTGGCAAATGGCTTCCCTTATCTAGGCAAAGATGACACACGCCGTGCTGAGGACCATTTAGCTGACCATGTGGTAATGAAGTTATTGGACCCGTTTTTGAAAAAAGGTCGCAATGTTACAACCGATAATTATTTTACTTCAGTAAAATTAGCTAAACAGCTAAAAAGCAAAGGAACAACCATCGTGGGAACACTGAATAAGATAAGGCGAGAAGTGCCTAAAGAAATAAAATCCATGAAAGAGGAATTGTACAACACTAAAGTGTTTAGAAATGAAGACAATTTTACACTTACAGTATATCAAGGAAAGCCCAACAAAAATGTTGTCATTTTGAGTTCCGTCCATCCAGATGTTGTTGTTGCGTCTGATTCCGCTAAAAAAACTCCAGAAACGGTAAAGTTTTACAATGAAACAAAATATGGAGTAGATGTAGTGGATCAGATGGCACGAAAATATACCACACGAACATCCACAAGGAGATGGCCTGTTCATGCATTTGAAAATGCCTTAGACTTTGCGGGTATAAATGCATGTATAATATTCAAGGAGATTACCCACCAAAAAATGTCACGCAAGGCATTTTTGCAAACGCTTGTGAGAGAGTTGGGTGGTCCTTATGTCACAGATAGGGAAAAGGGTTCCACGTCCCAAGTTTCTACATGTTCAGAAGTGATGGTTCAAACAAAATTTTGCCAGATCAAAGAAAAGTGCAAGAAAAATAGATCTGTCGGCAATTGTAAGACTTGTGGTAAGTCTTTGTGTGGGCAATGTACTGCCATAAATCAAAGGCAATGCCTAAAATGCGAAACACCAAATGTTTAGAAGGTGAATTCTGCGCCATATTTTCATTTTTATGCTCCTCCACCTACATTTTCTCTGCTTTTTGTTCTTCAGTTGTTGTTTATATGTGTGCACTTGAATAAAAAAAAATGTTTGAAAAACGTCTATTATAATTATTGTTATTTTCTGTAGAAAAATAAGAAAAGCAGAAAAAAAACAATCAAAAGCATTACTGTTGGATCTCACAATAATAATACATTACAAAAAATATAATTATTAATAAATAACCACAAATGAAACTCTAAAAATAAACGAAAACAAGCAAGGAGTCAAAATGACTCCTTTCAGTAGTTCTAGGCGGGGTCACGAGTCCAGTAGTCCTAGTGTTAATATCAGCCCGCAGCTGTCTGCATAGCCTTTGCTGGTTATTAATTATGGGGGACCCCACGTCATTTCTTTTTTGGTGTCCCCCATTTTCATAGCCAGTAAAGGCAAAGTATACAGCTGTGAGCTGATATTAATAGCCTGGGAAGCTCCATGGGTATTGCCCACTTCACAGGCTATAAACATCTGCCTCCAGTTCCTGGTTTTCCCTCTACTGGTTTTGAAAATTGCGCTGGAGCCCATGCCATTTTTTCCCGAAAAAAAACTTTAATTAAATACATGTACAGTAATTTGCACACACACACACACTGTACTAATTGTATTTGTCACAGACATCTATATATCTACCTATTATATATGTATTTACTGTATGTAATCCATCTCTTCTATCCTGTTAGCTCCTGCAGTGATTATAAATAAATATATATATATATATATATATATATATATATATATATATATATATATATATATATATATGTATTATGTATATATCTATTCTAACCTGTCAGTGTGATTTCACTGTACGCACACAGGAATTGCCGGATACATACATACATACACACACAGTATATATGTGTGTTTTGACTAATATTTCCTTTGAAAACGATGTGTAAATGACAGAACTGCTGTATGTAAAAGCTCATGTTAAAATCGCATCGGATAGCAATCGCAATGCACTCGGATATATAAATCGGATGCTAGGTGTAAAAATCGCATTGTACTCACATGACACTCACATGTCACTCGTCCGTTTTTTCGGTCCTGATATCGGAACTTTTTTTTTCTCACATATGGGTATGAGCCCTAAGAAGTGGAAGTAGCCATGAATTGCATCAGCGTGCTGAATGGTATCGCTTTTCTCATAGACAATGCAAAGTAAATACTAGGGTTGAGCGACTTTTGCTTTTTTAGGATCGAGTCGGGTCTCGTGAAACCCGACTGTCTCGAAAGTCGGATCGTGTGAAATCGGCCGATTATTGTGAAAAGTCAGGGGCCAACCGAAACACGAAACCCAATGCAGGTCAATGGGGATATTTTAATTTTTTTTTTCTCTCTCTCTCCTCCATCCCTGCAAAGTTTGTGTTTCACTGTGCAAATCGCTATGTCCCAAACGTTAAGATGGCGGTTTTACCCCCTGTGACGCCGCACAAAGCAAGCCGGAACCTATGTCATCACGCTGCCCACACTCCTTCATTGGCTGAAAAAATGGCGGGGAAAGCGTCATATGAAACGCGACTTTGGCGCGAAGATCGCCGACCGCATGGCCGATCCCACAGTGGGATCGGGTCGGGTTTCATGAAACCCGACTTTGCTGAAAGTCGGCGACTTTTGAAAATGTCCGATCCGTTTAGCTCAACATTAGTAAATACCTTTGGAGTGGCTTAAATTTTGGGGGTCTTCATAGAAGGAAACTAAAATGTATAAGATGAGAACAGGTATAAAAAGGTATAAACAATATATAAAATAAAAAAATGAGTTTAAAGCTCCGTACACAGGCATTGTAAAATATCTTCTTTGGGAATCCACCGCTGATGACAGAAAATGAATAAAACCATGGCAGAAACATTGGGATGTGCCTATTAAACAAGCAAAGGATGAGGCTTATGTCAGACGTAGTACATGATGAGACCTGTGGGATAGTAAGTGCTTAGCCATCCACCCACTCACAGACTGATACGCACTGGGAGACACACATTGTCTGCGTTATGCAGGAAATTGGCCTCATTCCTTTTTTTCCTTTATATTTTCTCATGAATATCTCAGAAGTTTTTGCTTTATTATTATTTTATTTATTTTCCTTTTGCACATTTCTTTTTATGAAACATTTTAATGATTTCTGGTAGAGGTCATGGGAAGGTGAAGAGAGATTGAGATTTTTTCCTGCCTCACACTTTGCACGTGTTACAAGTTTGTGGGAATTTTTCACATATGACTGAACAACTTCCTCAGTTTTCACCTTTGACTGCAGCGTGCATGGGAAATTGACTTATCCATATTAAAACTGCCCCATTTGATACCTTTGCAAAAAAAAAAAAAAAGAGCAGACTTTAGAAAAGAAAATGTAAGAAACTGCTGATAAAATAAGGCATTTTGTGGCCTGCCGTGGGGACAAAAAAATATATCTATAATTTAAGCAGATATGGGAAATGGGGCAAATCTAAAAACTAGAGATGATTGAATATATTGAGTGGAATGAAATTCTACTTGAATTTAAAAAAATACATTTACCAAAATGTGGATTTTTTCATAATCCATTTCAGCACAGAATCAGCAAAATGACAGACTGGCCGACCTTTTTCTGAGCCGTAGAGGACCGTCAAAAGTTTAGAAAGTTAAAAAAAATCTTAGTAATCACCTTCCCGCTCAATTCTCCAGCTCCTTTGTTCCTCACCATCATCTGTCTGGTCCTCGACCATCCACATGACTCATTTTGAAATTACTAGACCTCTCATACTAGGCCGGGACTTCTGGCTCTGATGAACCCTGGCACGGCAAGGTCATGTTGCATGTTGTGACATCATGATTTATTGACCTTTAACTCGTTTGTGCAAAACTGTCCTAGGCCTCATTAGAGCCAGAAGTCTCAGCTTAGCACGAGAGGCAGAGAGTGGATTTCAGCACGAGTGGTGGTCATCAGAAAAGGTGGCAAGGTCCAGAAGGGAGAGATAGATAGATAGATAGATAGATAGATAGATAGATAGATAGATATAGACAGGCAAATTCAAATTTACCAATAAAATGATAATCTCTTCATTTATATAGAGCCAACATATTCTGAAGTGCTTTATAGTTTGCGCACATTATCATTGCTGTCCCCGATTGGGCTCACAATCTAAATTCCCTATCAGTATGTCTTTAGAATATGGGAGGAAACCAGAGTACCCGGAGGAAACCCATGCAAACACAGGGAGAACATACAAACTCCTTGCAGATGTTGTCCTTGGTGGGGTTTGAACCCAGGACTCCAGCGCTGCAAGGCTTCAGTGCTATCCACTGAGCAACCGTGCTGCCCCAAAGTTTGGGGCTCATCTCTACTATAAACCCAGTCCAAAACTTGATATTTTGAGACAGAAGGTTTCCATAATATTACCAGCATCATTGGAATTTATCAATGATAAAAGGGTTCACCCTGAAGTGCGATGGATGCACACAATTTTTTATACTGTTTTATTAACTAAATTATTGCATTTTATTTTTTATGAAATTACCATTTTTTGAAATATGGATCATTTTTACTGTCTGGGCTGGAAGTATCTTGGTTGTGTGACTTGAGAACTGATATTCTGAGAAGATAGGAGAGGAAGAGCCTTCCTCTCCCCTTATCTTCAGTTCCTCCAGATTCCCTCAGTGTGAATGACCTTTGGTCACATAATCATGATATCACCAAGAGTCCTTCTAGACATCTAAACTTGGGGACACTGCATTGATAATTCAGGACTTGCAATATCAGGACTTGCAATATCAGGGCAGATTTTGGCTTTCAAAGTCTGTGGCCCCTTTTGGAGATGGGCAATTGTCTGGCTTGCTCCTCCAACCCTGGCCACAGTGAAATGTCCTCATATGCGAATTGACTTTGTGTCACATTCTGTGAAATTTGCAGATCCTGGTGAATTTGTTCAATTTGTGATTAAGCTTGTGCGAGTGCCGGATGCAATTTTACACATTGCCGATAATCGCATCAGCCATCAAGAACTCGCATGACCTCAGGTCCAGCCTTCCCCATTATCCCTTGCAGCTATCACATGACATGGTATAGCACAGCCAATCAGGAGGCACTATTCAGAGTTACTACCTGTGCTACTATAAAAGTTGAGGCAAGGAGTACAGCAGCCATTTTGAGTTGTAGCAGCCTGAGAGAGCACAGCTCAGCATTAGAAATAAGAGAAAGGGCTAAAAGATTGGACAATAATTCCATACAGAATGTGGTATACAGCAGAGCTGAAGATATAACAAGGGAGTAGTAGTCTGTGAATTATACATACATGCTTTTGATAGAAGGAAAGAGATGGGAAAGGTGCAATTAACAGCAGACTCAGTGATTGATCGTTGATTGCACATATTTTCTTGATTCTTCAAGTACTAGAAATGACGAGTTAATGGAGCTGAATTATGCCTGCAGGCCATAATATATAACTTCACCTATATTTCTATCATAATGCGTGTACATGTATAATCTTTAAATTGTACCATCCTCATTGCTTTGGTACAAATGTAGAATTTGCAGAAAAATTCACAACATGCTCAATTTTCCCAGTCTGTTTTACTGAAACTTGAGCTTTCTAATTAATTGTTGTTTAATCCTGTCTGTAAGTACTCCTCTGCCTGAAGGCAGGATTTGAGAGAATTCCTAAGTGACTACAGGTGCATTAAAGTAAACGGAAAATCAATGTTTTTCAACGATGTCCTCAAGTCAAACTCTGAACTGGTTGTAAATCACATCTAATGCAGCCGACATTGTTACCAAACAAGTAAGTGAAAAAGAGCAGCAAGCACATAGCAAAAAGGAGGATGCCAAACTGGTTTTAACTTAGAAAAGGGAAAAATTGGGGCTGAGACATGCTTCATAGTTATTTAAAAAAGTATTAGGCCATACCTTTAAGGCTGATCAGTGGCAGAACCTTTGTCCTTCTGGCGATTCTTCTATCCATTTGAATGGTAGTCTTCCACGTCTCTCTGGTTTGGCTTTCCAATTTAAAGCATTGGAGATCAGTTTAGCTAATCAGTCTATCATTGTCTGCACTTATTTATAAGTTTTAGCCTCTCCAATCAACTTTTTAATCAAAGTGCGCTGTTCTTCTGAACAATGTCTCTAACGACCCATATTTCTCAGGGTTTTCAAGGAGACGCATATACAACATGTCCTGGCTTCATCCTTAAATAAGGGCAACCTGATTCACACCTGTTTCTTCACAGAATGATTGACCTCACTAGTTGAACTGCACACTTATTTTGAACATACCTCCTTTCAATTAATTATTCTAATACTCCGACTGAAAACCCTGCAGATCATGAATGCCCAGTCTGTTGTTTTTCTTAGAATCTACTGCACCTACTGGTAAATTGTTTGACATGTGGTAATATAATTTATACCAAAAACCGTGATTAATCTGGTCAGTCATACTGGACTGCTATTATTTTGAACACTACGGTACGATTCTATTTATATTCCATTCTTCTCGCATAGGCACCTTGTCACTCAGATGTTGGTGGAGTGGTTATTTGCAATTTTTTCTTGGCAGTTGCTCTCAGCTTTGGATTTTCCATACCAGACTACTTATTGCAAACATCCTCAAGTTTCCCGAGACTGACAAATCTCTCCGATATGTGTATATAGGGAGAAGCCTCGGACTTGACATATGGGAGGCAAAGACCCTGGCCAGATAAGATTGTCAAAGTTTGTTTTCACTGAAAGTGACTTGGTTTTAGAGTAAAACATGCACGGCTGCAATAATGCTATAGGTTTCCAATTTTTGATGCCTGTGGCTCCGGCAAAATGAATCTACTGTCAGGTTCCCTTTAAAATAACCTTAATCCAAGCCCAAAAACACAAGTGTTGCACAACAAGTTTTTACTTGCTTTAACTTCATGTAAAGAAGTTTGTAGGAAGCTGTCGTGTAAACTGACAACTCGTGTATAAAAAGGCTCAGCACCACTCCTGCATAAATACCATCTCCCAAGCTTTGGGAGAGGTTGAGAGTGCAGGAGTGTTATTGATGGAATAGAAAGTGTTTATAAAACTTGTTAGAACTGGGTCACGCAGCTGCACAGCGACTTTCTCAACACCGCCCCACCTTATACTTCTCCAGCAGAAGACTTCACTTGGGATGGGTAACAAAAAAAAAACCTGCCTCCCAGAAGAAACATGCCATATTTCTCATTTATCCTAGCTTGTAATATGGTGATAGTTGTAAAAAAGCAAAACAAAAAAAAAACAGACCTGTCCTGAGATTGTTTGCCCTGGCTTTAGACTAGAAAGTCTTCCTATGCAGGAAATCTTCACAGTGGCTCATTCAGTCTGATAAATTTTGCACTCCTTTAGTATATCTAGTGGAAGTTTACAGAATGTATAGGTTGGCTTACCTCTTTCTATTTAGTTACACCAAATTTTGGTGAAATTTTGACATGTGGGATAACAATCTAAGGGCTTGTTGACAAGACCATTTAAATTGGACGAGTGATATCTATGGTTTTGACATGTAGCATATAACTCATAGATGCTATTTTTTTTAAATCCCAAATGCTGAAACCGACCACTAATAAAAACCAAAAAAAAAAGAAAAGCAGAATGTACACTGCACAATTTGCTTCAGAGAATAGGATGGCATTCAAGTCTATGGGTCCGTGAAAAAAAAGTCAGATAGCTCTCTGATGACATCTGCGTGAGGTCTGATTTTACGGACTGACAAAAAATTGTTTTCCCTCCACCTCTGAGAAAATCGGACCCCACTCCAATCAACTGGATCGTTTTTCTCGGATAAAGAGAAAATGATTGTGTTACCCTATAGCCTCAGTCACACCCATTGTCGAGCATGCTGAACATTAAAACATAATATGATGCAATACATTTTTTGTGAAAATTCGGCTAGCTGCACGTGGCTTTCTAAATCAGACCTGTTATGTATTTGCGTTTTACATAAGAATTTATTTTTCCCTAAAGTGACAATTACCTCAAAATGGCAGAACTAAAACAAAATAAGGTAGGAAAAACAAAAACTTAAGAGGTTTTTCTAAATAAACTGTTTAAATCCACCCCAAGTCTAATATGAGTAGTACCGTATACAAGGTCCATCTATACCATGATGCTTGAGCAGTAGTAGAAAAAGGCATATTTTTGCTATAATACCATCAATTTTTATTTCAATCTTTGGGCCCAATTCATTGTATCAGCACCTTTCTCTATATAGTGGTTTGTGTCTTTGATCTGAGCCAGGGTTTTTGTTTCAGAGGTTTGTGACAGAATCATCATTTGCAATATTTTAATAAGTTGCACACTTTTTGCACAAATGTACTACAAATATCCACCAAAGTGGTTATATAATCCTGTATCAACTTTGTAACATTTCACTGAACATTCTACTTTTTTCGGTTTCCATGCCTACTTAGAATCTCCAGCTAATGTGTTTAGCGCTCGAAAGAAGAAGTGGCTTCTAATGCGCCAAGCCAGCTCTTATGCGCTGGCCTCTACAAAATTGGTAATGACTCTGGTGTCCGTGTACAAAAGGTCAGAAAGACAGCAGGAGAGGCTGGCATTACGCTATTGGTCATGTGTAACCACCAGAACTGGACAGAGTATGTGGTGTGGATGTTCTGAGAGGAAACAAAGTACAACACAGGGCGCCCCAATAATCATATTTTGGTGATATCTACACAAGTATTTTACTTTACGTGAATCAGTCAACTTATTGAATTCCTCCAAACTAATTACATTTGTGTAAGTTGTAAGAACACAAGTAAATCCATGCTTTTATTAAACAAAAATGTTGCTCTGTTGCAGAGATCAACTTTAGCGGTGATATGCAAATGAGACTCAGGGCGGTAACAAAGTGCTTCCATGAAACACTGTCAGGTGTACAGACTTGCTGCATGTCTCCATACCTAAATTCAACACCCTCATATATGCCTAAGAAAAGGTGTAGACTAGCAAATTTTTGTTCGGTGCGTAATCCAACTAAACATTGAATGGCACTTGGACCAATGTTGGCCTATATGACCACACAATGTCTGCCGTTTTTTAGCTATGCTCCGACTGATCTGTTTGCTCAGATTGGGACGATTATGCAAATGACACTCTCTCGGATGAATCGATCTTTCAAGTTTGGGTCAGACCTGCACATTTTCCATGCATCAGTTAGCACTTATGCAACATGTCAATCACCCAGTTTAGAGCAGATGTAGGGCTGCCACAGGACAAGCGTATGAGAAACCGTCCAAGTTTCATCCAGAAAACTCAGGGGTTTTTTCCTATCAAATTTTCATCCGTGTGTCTGTTTTTAATGACCGGGCAACATCCGTATGTGACCAGTTTTCATATAACTACATTAGAAAAAATGTACATGATCATATATGTTTCCATTCTAATCCTAGGAAACTATATCAGTAAAAATCAGACGCTACAAGGATGTTATGTGCGGGATTTTATTTTATTGTATTTTGTTAAGCACCCATAGCCTTGAGTTGGTGCATAAATAGGAGTCTGATCTAAACCACGAAAGTGCATGCTGTGATTTTTCTTTTTTATTATCCTGGACAATCAGCCCAAGCGAAAATCGTTCATCTGAAGAGCCCATAACAGTCCATATGGAGCAGTGCGCTGTCCAATCAAAAATCGTCCCATCTTTTGCCTGCATCAGTCCTTAAGCAGAGAGTGAACCTAGGAGCTAAAGAAGTTGAAGTGTTCTGCCCCACCTGCCCAGAGCACTTCCAGACTAATTTGCATATAACTGCTAATGTTTATTTCTCTGTTTAATAAAGGTATGACTTTACATGTGTTCATGTGTACATATTTGTAATCAGTTTGAGGGGTAGAATGGGCTAACAGTTCCCTTTAAGTGATTTGAATTGAAAAAACAGATGACTTGTGTAGTTTAAAATTCCTGGTGCTCCCTGAAGTATGCGAACATACAGATTTTTTTTTTTTAAATCTGGTCATAAGGTTTCAGAGATATGGGCCATTTTTACCTAGAGATAATTTTTATGTCAGTGGGTGTTGCTCACAGGCTGATAATGCAAAATAGACAAGCACCACCCCAGAAAATCCTGTAACTGACACCACCTTGTAAAGATCATAAAAATTAGCAACAAATAAAAAGGCCTATGTCTCTGAGACTGTACATTTGATTTAAATAACTGCATCAAGGGGGAAGTGGCAGTAAAATAAGATTAAAAACTGGACCCCTTTTGGTCTGGTGACAGGTCCTGTTTAAATATATATATATTTTATTTAAGCATAACTCTTTACATGACATTTGCTCGCTACATTGCAAGCTCAAGATTGCTGTACTAAGTTAGGTACTGTATTCATGTACAGATGGTTGTTCTGGTGCGGTTTTCATGTTCTGATGAAAGGTTCCTGTGTAGAAATCATGTACTGATTGTGGTGTTGGTGCTGTATTCCTACAGTGATTGTCTTTTGTGAAGAAATACCACCGTTTTCTACATATAAAAAACTAAATTAATGAATACAGTAACCGCAAACCCTAAAAAACAAAATTAGGGAATGGACTTTGTTCACTGCAGATTCAAATGGATCTGCAGGGAGGGGTGCCATTTAAATTTTCGCCTCCAGCAGCAGAAAAGCTATAATTGACCCTGTACATAAATTATTAAATATATCTCATATCTAAAAGCGGCTGATGTACTGATTTTGTAAAAGGCTTATTCAGAGGGATATTCTAACATGGTGTTTCAAAGATCACTCCAGCTCTATATTAAAATAAAACATTTTATAAAGACCTGTTACAACTGGACTCGAAAAGGCTCATACATAATATCAGGCAAGAAAATGTAACATTGCTAGCCACTGGTTTTAAACGGGAAATTTTTAAGCAAAAATGGTATTAACTTAGCGGGAATCTGCAGGTTAATACAGTTTGAAGCAAGGTTAGCTGTTTAAATGGAAGAGCTGCAGCAGGGCGAAAATGAAGTTATATTCTCCCTGCAGCTGCATCGCTTCAAATCATCATGGTGGTGCAAGGGGCATAAAATTAAAGCCATATTCTATGTATGGTTAGAGTGGATGTAATCACTTCCTATGCACCTCAACTGACAGCCTGCTCTGAGCAGACACATTGCAGAGCAGGCTGTCAGTCAAGGTGCTCATGAAGTGATTAGAGCCACTAACTATTATGAGTGCTGAATACTACAGCCACCTGCACCTCCCCAATGACTGGGTGCAGGGAGAATGTAACTTCATATTCTCCTAGTAGCCACCTTTCCATTTAGAAAGATGAACATGTTTTAAAATGCCATTTGTCTGCAGATTACCGCTACGAGTGCAGGTAAATATGGTTTTATTTTTTGCTGCCAAGTTCGTTTTAAAGTTAGATGTCTGCGTGCTGGAGTCTGCTATCCTTGGTTCAGGGAATGTGTCTAAAATGTTTGAGCGGTGCAGATTCCTTCCTGAAGCAATTTCTCAAAAGTAGACAAATTATAGTTTAATTGGAATATTATGTAATAACTGAGTAGTTTAAGCCAAGATACAATACAAAAACTGATTTCAAGCATGATTTCAGTACAAAGTCATAAAAAAAGCATTTATAATGTTAGCAGTGTCATAGCTTCTATCCCCAACTGAGCTTCTCGGAGCCAACAAAAGCATAAACAGAAAAAAAGAAGGAAAAAAAAGCACCACACAGGAGGAAAATGTATTTCCGTTTATTTAATTCGATCTTTTGGAGCATAATGTCCAGGTGTTTAATGCCAGGAACGTTTGACAGTAAAAACAGATTGTACAACATGCACATTATAACTGAAAGAGACACAACCTAAACACTGAAATGCCAAAATAAATGGGAATATGCAACAATCTGTCCTATCTTACTCATATATTTATATGCAATGACTGTACACATAAAACACATTTTCTGAAAGTAGAATTTCTGATGAAAAATATATTCAAACTGGTTGAGTTCTCTAATAACACGAGTATGAAATACAAAAAAACAAAACAAAAATCTTCCAATTGGCAATATACCTTTTTTGCATTTACTGACACTCCTATAAAATACAATTTATGAATTTGTGTTCATTTAGCCACGTAGAATTGAATTTTCTCAAATTGGAGAGCAATTAAAAAAAACAAAGTAAAAATTTACATTTGACCAACAACCATCCACAACTTAAAAAAAAAAAATTATAATAATTGAAGAACATTTTTTTAGACAAGTTAATTAGAATTATATATGAAATGAGTGAAAACATTAAAAATTTCCAGATTTTCTAACGCAACCCAAATATACTTACACAGAGTTGAAATAATTTAGAAAGTACAACTGTTTAATCGAAACACCACAAACTCCTTGGCACATACACTTGGCTTCCAATAAACCGAAATACTTACAAAACCCTGAAAAAGGCTGACAGTCTTCCTTTGCTAAATTATTTTATAGTTACTAAGTAACTGTGTCATGTTTTGGTATGTGCAAATAAATTCGGCAAAAGTTGATTCCACTGTGTACAGAGTGGGGGGAAAAAAAACACACAAGGAAATTCAACTTGTCATAGTTAGTGCATGTACATAAAAATACATGGGAAAGCAAATGGTGGTATTGGATTTATCCAAATAGTTCAGGTGTGGTTTTCCAAACATCTGTAAGATATTAAAAATAAAAATGATTTTGTACCAAAAATAGACAGATTTTGGTGGAAAAAAACTAAAATCAAAAAAAGGTCAAGCTAAAACTAGCATGGCTTTAATAGTGAGCCACAAATGCGTGTGTGGCACAAACATTTGTACATGTTTAATATATATATATATATATATATATATATATATATATATATATATATATATATATATATATATATATATATATATATATATATATATATATATATATAAAAAAAAAATATCTTTCCTGTTTTTTTTTTTTGTTTTTTTTTTACACTTTACGCAACATAACTGCCACAACAAAAGCACGTTTTATACATGTAAAAGGCACATAAAATTAACAAAACACACATTTTAGGCAGAAAGATCAATTAATCATGATCACCACCCAGTTACTGACTAAACAGTCAGCAACATCCACCACCTCCTGATAGCGAAGCAGTCTGAGCAATGAAGGATAAAAACAAACATTTATAGATATTTTGTTTGATCATACATACATAAAACGACTCGGATTTAAAATATTCCACTAAGGTGAAAACTAGAGAAGTATAATGTTACGTGAGGACTAGTGATGAGCGAATATACTCGTTACTCGAGCACGTTCGGGTGACCTCCAAGTATTTTTTAGTGTTCGGAGATTTAGTTTTCATCGCCGCAGCTGAATGATTTACATCTGTTAGCCAGCATAAGTACATGTGGGGGTTCCCTAGAGAATCCCCACATATAATCAAGCTGGCTAACAGATGTAAATCATTCAGCTGAGGTGAGGAAAACTAAAATTTCCGAGCACTAAAAAAATACTCGGAGGTCACCCGAGCGTGCTCGGGAAATCTCGAGTAACGAGTATATTCGCTCATCACTAGTGAGGACCTATTGGGTGAAAAAAGAAAATCCATCACACCAAAATTATATTTTTGGATGAAATTCTAACCAAAGTACAGCCTGTATTTTCCTTCAGGTGCTCAAGTTTCGTCACCTGATGTTAATATAAATAAAAAAAATTAAGAAATTACTTGATTGTTCATTAAATTGACCTTACACCACAGCATGGAAATTAAGTTCTAATCTCCACTAGGCCAGGGGCCACTGAACACACACAATTAGTGATGAGCGCAAGTGCTAGTTACTCGAGTTTGCAGAGCATGCTCGGGTATGCACCGAGTAGCGCCGATGCTCGAGTGAGATGTTAGCGCCCCCGTGACTGCATGTTTCGTGGCTGTTCGCAACAAAATATTTGGGGATTGCAGGGGTTTGTCAGGTAATCCCCGCATGTTTTGTGGCCGTTTACAGCCGTGGGAATGCGAACATCTCCCTCGAGCACCTACGCTACGGAATGCATACCAAAGCACCCTCGGCAAACGAACACTTGCGCTCATCACTAAACACAATACAATCCTGTATTAATGGATTTATATTAATAATGGATATTTCCAAATTTATTAACTCACCCCCCAAAAAAATTACAATTTGATTTTTAGATTTAACATCGCAGATTACCCAATGGAATAATATTGTTTTAAATCCAGGTTAGTTGATAATATGTACGTATCTCTGGATTACATTTCTTAAAATTATATTCACACCTAAATTTATTATAGATTAATATACACCTACGTATACTTTCCTTCATAGCTTAAATAAATAGAAGCAGAAGCAGACAAAGATATGAGACATACGTCTGCGTTTGCCTTTTATTTCCAGGATCGGCACCTGCTGCCATCTTGAAATTCTCATGGCTAGCAAAATATTCCAGGGATTATATAGGGAATAGAGGACACCTTAACCATTAGAAATTTGTTGTTTTAAATCTGTATTTAGAAATTTTTATTTGCTCGACTATGTGAAAAAAAAAAATAAAATAAAATAATGAGTACAAATGTTACAATTGTGTTTTATCATCTGTATATTATATTCTACTGAAAAAAAAAAAGGTACCATTTGGTAAACAGACTTTCGGCAAGACTGGTAAAGCAAAAAAGTTGTTAAAGACCATAACAAAAATATATATACCGTATTTCCATTGACTTCAATAATAAGGATTTTTTTCCTATATTTGAAGTGTTGTATAGTAAGTGGATATCCAATTGAGGACATTAAATTTTCATAAAGCCGTTGGCTGTGCTAGAAGGGTGACAATACTTCGTTAGACTCCATTTTATTTATCTCAGCCTAAGATTGTACTCTTGAGAAATGTTTAAAATTATTTAAGATGTCACTTTTTTGTAGGGGAAAAAAAAAAATAAAATCAGCTATTATACATTTCTAAAACTATATTAAGACAAATATATTTGGGTGCTATTAACACTAACAGATAGGCAAAACGTGTACAGCCCCCAAAAAAAAAAAAGTTGGAAAAAATTTGAACAGCTGGAAAGAATTCAGGGTTGTACGTGAAAAGAAATCTAACTAGGCCTATAGGGATAGCTCTAGTAGTTCTAATATGGAGACCAGACTCCCTCCTACTAAAACTAATAGCCCTCAGAGCAAAAACGGAAATTCCTCAGAATTGAGGTAGTTATTACTAAGTATTAGCACACTTTCTCATTCTCCCATCTTAAAGTTATTTACAATGTCTTCACCAAATATTTTTGTCGTTTTCTCTTTTCGTTTGTTTTATTTTAAATCAGAAAAAAAAAATCTAAAAATTATCCATGCTATGAAGCAGTTTTAATAAATAATGGGTTAACTTATGATCAAAATCCCCCCCCCCCCAAAAAAAAAAAAGAGATAAAAATAAAAAAAAAAAGTCAGATGGCAATAGCAATGAATGTTCGAAAAGAAACCAAGTTGGTAAATTACTCACGGCTGAAAAATGTATATAAATTTGTTCCTGTTTATTGTAGACAAACTTACAAAGATCAGACTCCTCCTTATAACAGTAGGTATTAACTAACTTTGTACAAAAAAAAAAATTATATATTTATAAAAATTACATCCCCTTTGCTGCGGGTCACAATTTACATTGACAGATCCTATATTTGAATATTTTAATTTATATAGACAAGTATATAAAACTTCCTCACTGAAAATAGTAAAAAAAAAAGTAATACTTGTATTGCTTGATGTACCATTAAAACCAAGTAATCCAGGGCGAAAAATTATATTCAAACATAGAACATTTGGATGTTTAAAAAAAAAAAATGTATACAATTGGATACATTCCTAAAAAGCTTAAATAAAATGCCTAGCGGTGTATAAAAGATCATTTTCTAGGGGTGGAAAAAAATAAAAATAAATTGTTGAAGCCATTTTCTTTCATCTCGATCCTCAACGGTCTACGATATTTGTTAATCAGATTTTTATTTTCAGTCAATAAACCTCCAGCGATCACCAACTAGCTGAAGACATCTAATATGAAGAATTATTGTAGCGGTGTCCAAATAAATTCACTAAAAGCCAGATGTAATACTGCATGAATGTACAGTAAACGTTAAGCATGGGCCACTTCTAACATGCTGACCAAGCGCCGATAGGCAACATTTGCCCTTGCTACACAACAGGTTACATACACCAGACCAGTACAAAGGGTCAGTGTTAAAGAGTCAAAAATAAAAGGAAAAAAACAAAAACATTTGTAAATACTGTAATAGCAAAAAATAGTTTGTATTGAAATATTTTAAATTTTTTTTTTTAAACTGATTGAAGCGTCTTGACGTAGAAATAGTAAAGATGATCCATCTTAATAAAATGCTTTAACATATGAGACCTAGAAAAAAAAAAATGGACACTTGATCGACGTACCAAACACATCATGGCCTATAACACTACCTTAGAGAGAAAAAAAACCTATTCTGTAAATATATTAAAACAATGGCATAACAAAAAAAAACAAAAAAAACAAAAAAAAACTTTACTTGGTTGGTCAATTTATCCCAAATTAGAACAAGATAAATAAAATTAGCTTCTGTACACGTAAAAAGAAAAAAACCTAGATGTGACACTGGGATTAATGACATGGAAAGGTGATATAAAACACTAACGCTCAACTACCTACACATCTGTATATACATGCCTGTTTGCCACACTAATCTTAATGGGTCCACGTTTTCCAGCACAGCGAGGAATAAGAATGAATCCAGCACTTGACTCGGTGGCACCGTGTTAAAAAATAAACCATAACACCTTTGTCCGTTGACGTACAAAGAGATAAAAACTGTTCGATGGATTTATAAAGGAGGAAAAAGGTGCATTTCCATTTTGATTAAAAAAGTCTTTATTTTTTTTCATTATTTTGCTAAAAGTGTGAAAAAAAAACTTCCATTATCTCCAAAGTCTCACCAAAAGTATGATACTTGGAACAAGAAGTGTAAATGAGGCAGTGTTGGAATGGGCTCCACTTCCTGGGTTCACAGCTTTATCACTATTCCTGTTGATTGGTTTTATTTTGCCTGGGTCGTCTGTAGATTTGAGGACAAAATCATCGGGGGATTTTCGTGGGTCGCCGTCACCGCTTCCACTACCTTCTCCGCTGTTCTCATCACCTGTGTGACCAAAGCAGACATTTTTTTTTTACTCATTTGTAAAGCAAGCACATTATTGACAAAACGGATTTAAAAAGGTGCATTAAAGACAGGTGAAACTTCACTGTCCACAGGGGTATTCTTGAACATACAATACTGAAAGGGCCACGTTTTTAGATGTGAGGGAAATAAGGCAAGCCTTTGGTCAAAACCTAGTTTATGAACTATTTAAAAAAAAACAAACAAAAAACATCCTACCCATCGTATCTTAACCCTATAATCAGAATTGTATACACCATTATTATCCATGTCAAAACCAAAAGAAATCTATGACGGAGGCTCAGAATGGGGCATCCAACACAGATGGGAACCTTCGACTGTGCACAGCTCTACAATCAAACAGGCCATAATATCTGCCACCGTAAAATGTTCTAAGTGGTATCTTTGATGCCATGAGGTTATTTTAAACTTTTAACAGTCTAATAAAAGGCGAGACGCTCGATCTGACTCTGTATTGGATGGCTGTCATCTAATACAACATGTCCGCTGCAAAGGCTGCTGCAAGGGTAATGTTTGGCTGGCCATAACTTCCCTCGGCTAATTGTAACAGTAGTTTTGAATCAGATGCATGTCAATTTAAAGCACCACCTGTGTTTCTTTTATTATTTCAGTGCTGGAGTAGTGTCACTAACCGGAGTTTCCTGCCTCTAGTATTATACTCACCACCAGCCATCTTTATCTCTTACGAGGCGCCGCTTCAGTCCTGGGACTGCAACTTCTGACTGACCGGAAGTCAGAGGTAGCAATCACAAGTTCTCCGTGTAAGTCAGTGACATTGCTCTGGCTCTCAGACTTACACCGAGTTCCGACTTCTGGATCGCCCAGCAACCATTGGAGCAATCCGGAAAGTCAAACTGCTGGAGACTGACCGGAGCGGAACTGATAACAGCAAAGAGGGCGGCTGGTAAATATGAGACTAGGGACAGGGGAACTTACACTAGTGGCACCACTCCAGCATTAACCCCTTTCAAGACGCAGCCCTTTTCCGTCAATATGGTCATGTGAGGGCTTATTTTTTTGCAGGACGAGTTGTACTTTTAAATGACACCATTGGATTTACCATATCTTGTACTAGAAAATGGGGAAAAAATTCCAAGTGTGGTGAAATTGCAAAAAAAGTGCAATCCCACACTTGTTTTTTGTTTGGCTTTTTTTCTAGCTTCACTAAATGCTAAAACTGACCTGCCATTATGATTCTCCAGGTAATTACGAGTTCATATACACCAAACATGTCTAGGTTATTTTTTATCTAAGTGGTGAAAAAAAATTCAAAACTTTGCTAAAAAAACAAACAAAAAAAAAACGCCATTTTCCGATAACCGTAGCGTCTCCATTTTTCATGATCTGGGGTCGGTTGAGGGATTATTTTTTGCGTGCCGAGCTGGCGTTTTTAATGATACCATTTCGGTGCAGATAAGTTCTTTTGATCGCCCGTTATTACATTTTAATGCAATGTCGCGGCGACCAAAAAAACGTAATTCTGGAGTTTCTAATTTTTTCCTCGCTACGCTGTTTAGCGATCAGGTTAATGCTTTTTTTTTTTATTGATAGATCGGGAGATTCTGAACTCGGCGATTCCAAATATGTGTAGGTTTGAGTTTTTATTTATTGTTTTATTTAGGATGGGGCGAAAAGGGGGTGATTTAAACTTTTATTTTTATTTTTTCATATTTTTAAAAACTTTTTTTTTTTACTTGTGCCATGCTTCAATAGCCGCCATGGGAGGCTAGAAGCTGGCACAACTCGATCGGCTCTGCTACATAGCAGCGATCATCAGATCGCTGCTATGTAGCTGAAATGCAAGTGTGCTATGAGCGCCGACCACAGGAGGGCGCTCACAGCAGGCCGGCATCAGTAACCATAGAGGTTTCAAGGACCTCTATGGTTACTGTCCTGACAAATCGCAGACCCCTGATCATGTGACGGGGGGGTCAGCGATGCGCTCATCTCCGGCCGCGCGGCCGGAAGCGGTTGTTAAAAGCCGCTGTCAGCGTTTGACAGCGGCATTGAACAGGTTAATAGCGGCGGGTGAATCGCGATTTCACCCGCCGCTATAACGCGCACATGTCAGCTGTACAAAACAGCTGACATGTCGCGACTTTGATGTGGTCTCACCGCCGGAGCCCACATCAAAGGGGGAGACACGACATGCGCAGTACTAATACGGCGCATGTCGTGAAGGGGTTAATATAAAATTGCTGGAGTGGTGTTTAAAGTTGAATGAAACCAACAAAAGCACAATATGGTTTTCACAATTTCTTATTGGCCAATAACAAAAAAAAATTACTTACTAATGTCGATGAAATTTACATCATTCCCATTGTAAGCATTCCTCATTCTGTTTGTCATGGCACGAAGCGCTACCTTCTGACGACGAATCGCGATGTCTGGATTTGTGGTATCCACGTGCACATCAGGATTGTTGACCTGATTTTCCAGACCATTGGCCAGTACTGCATACATATACCTGGAACATAAAATGAGAGAGTATGAAAGGTAGAAAAACAAGAAAAAAGAAGAACTAGGACTTCAACTTTTTTTTCCGCTTTGAGAACTTTGATCACTGGGAACTGCCACCTGGAAGAAAGTTTTAGTGCATGTGCACACTACGTATTTTGGCTGCCATGACCAATCCCAAAACTTCCTGAAGAAGTGGAAACAAAACGCTGTGAAGAATAAACATTTGCATTTTTATGTAAAATGACATGCTGTTTATATGTTCAATCTTGTGAATTTTTTTTTTCATTTATTATTATTATTTTTTTTTTTAACTGCTTCAGGTTTCCAAAGACACCAAGCAGTTAAAAGAAGTGATCTAACTAGTCTTCAGGTGTGTTACCCGCTGGTAACAGTGGGAAGGCTTAATACACGCCCGGAAGACAACCAGATGTCACGCATTTTTGCTTTAAAAGTTACTACTAGTTTCTCCATTGATTAAAAGAAGGAAAAAAAAAAAAAAAAGGCCAGTGCAGAAGATGCCCCCCAAAAAGCTGGAAAATAAAAGTGAAAAAAAAAAAAAAAATAAATAAAAAGCCAGCAGTCTAAAACATTGAAAAAGCGCTCAAAGCATGACAAAAGAAAAAAATGCTTTAGGTTTAGAGAAGGAAAGGAGAGTTTTCTGCAGCATTTTCCACTTTAAAAATGGACGAATTTTGGTCACCTGCAAAAGACATCGTGCCCATCGAGAAGAGGACAACACAAACCTGCTTTTATCGCTTCCATTCCAGCAGTCATCTTCAGTTACACCTGACGTCCAGTTGTTTTTGCAAATGTTATTTGGCAGAGAGGACCAAAACTTTTTGGAAACCTTCAACTTTTGTTTCACATCTGACACCTACAAGCAGAAATTTTCAAGATAAGGGAACATTTTCCAAGCAAATGTAATTTATTTTTTTTTCACGGAATTTGGGTTTCTAAATTTTTACCATTCCCAACAAGTCTTTCGACAGAAGCCTCAGATTATTCAATAATGCATTTGGTGTATGAAACAGAGACAGGCCTACAAATTCTATGGTCTCTAACAGTCTATATAAAGTGCATGCTGAAATCTACCTAGCAAATAAATCAAAAGCTCGTTTTACACCGCTGCCCCTTGAGGTGCTTAGCATGGCTGGAACATACGGACTTAAATCCTCATCACAGACGCGGATTCTTTACTGTAAGGGTATCTGCACACGTCCGGATTTCTTGCAGAAATTTCCTGAAGAAAACCGGAAATTTTCTGCAAGAAATCCGCATTTTTTTTTTTGCGTTTTTTTTAGCATTCTGCAAGCGTAATTAGCTTGCAGAATGCTAAAGTTTTCCAACCGATCTGTAGCATTGCTTGGAACACTGACTGACAGGTTGGTCACACTTGTCAAACATAGCGTTTGACAAGTGTGACCAACTTTTTACTATAGATGCCGCTTTTGCAGCATCTATAGTAAAAGATAGAATGTTTAAAAATAATAAAAAAAATAAAAAAAATGCTTATACTCACCCGCAGACAGCTGATCTCCTCAGCGGCGTCCGTTCCGTATAGATGGTGTGTGCACGCAGGACCTTCCATGACGTCGCGGTCACGTGAGCGGTCACATGACCGGTCTCGACCAATCACAAGATGGCGACGTCATCGGCAGGTCCTTCACCGCACACCCGCTCCAGGAACCGAAGCGGCAGCATGCAGCTGAGAGGCGGGAAGACATCGAAGGTGAGTATAGGACTATTTTTTATTTTAATTCTTTTTTTTTACCAATTATATGGTGCCCAGTCAGTGGAGGAGAGTCTCCTCTCCTCCACCCTGGGTACCAACCGCACATAATCTGCTTACTTCCCGCATGGTGGGCACAGCCCCGTGCGGGAAGTAAGCAGATCAATGGACTCCTAGGTGTGCGGAATCCCCTGCAATTCCGCATTTTAATGAACATGTTGCTTTTTTTTCCGTGATGCGATTTTTTCGCGGAAAAAAAGGCTACATTTGCACAAAAAATGCGGAATACACTGAAAATAATGGGAGGCATATGTTAGCGTTTTTTTCGCGTTTTTATCACGTTTTTATAGCGAAAAAACGCGAAAAATACTGAACGTGTGCACATGGCCTAAGAGCAGCGAGACGATGGAACTCTCTGCCACATGATGTAATGGTTGATTCACTACAGAAAGTACAAGGAGATCTGGATGCCTTTTCTCATTAACTATAATATTACAGGTTATGAGTTCTAAAGATCATAAGAAAATTATCAGTTCATCTCATTGGTGTAGAAAATGTATTGAAGGGCACGAAGGCATCAGGCTGGCTCCTGAGCTGAAACCATGGAAGGGTAAAGTGGAAATATCAAAACAAATGTGATGTTTTATATATGAATAAAAGTTTTTTTTGCAGTTGCTGGATTTTTCCACTATGTCTCCTTTGGGTTCTAAACCTCTGGAGATGGGGTGTTGATCCAGGGTACTAGTTTGATTGCCATGTCGAGTCAGAAGGAAATTATTCCATTAATATGGGGCAATTAGAATCTGTCTCATGATGGTTTTGCCTTCCTCTGCTTCAATATGTTAGGTTATAGGTTGAACTTGATGGACTTGTGTATTCATTCAACCTTAAAACTATGACTGTTGATGGTTTTATAAACCTACCTTACTACTTTGTCATGCACATGCAATAGTCATCAGCTTAGCCCTAGTGATGACCGAACATGCTCAACCGAGTATCTTCAGCGTGCTCGAATAATATGTTTGAGTCCCCGCGCCTAAATGTCTTGCAGTTGTTGGACAGCCGAAACACATGCATGGATTGTCTGTTAGTCAATCCATGCATGTGTTGGGGCTGCCAAAGAGCCGTGAGACATGCAGGCGCAGGGACTTGGAACATATGTTTCGAGCACATCGATACACTCGGTCAGCACCTGAGCATGCTCTGATAACTTATCCGTGCACGTCTGCTCATCACTACTCAGCACCATTTGTTTTTTTATGAATACTGTGCCACCTTGGACTTCTGTGCACCTTAGGACTAATTAGGAAAGCAGGACTGATTTTCTTTTGTATTTGAACAGAGGTAACCACAGAATGATAAATCAAGGAAATCAACAGGAGAACAAAATCTGAAATATAACTCACTAGTCTATCCAAACTTGTCCCAGCCGCAGTAGTTGGTCTTTCTTCTGGGCTGTACGATCTAAACCGATGATTGATGTTACTGTCTGATATCGAACGGGAAACCCTTGAAGGAGGGAGTGGCTTGGGTGGGCCACATCCTTGAAAAACCTATAGAAAAAAATAAAAAATAAAAAAAAAGGCAATTGTAAAGCAGGCTTGACTTATAATGTTACAAGCCACCTATTTGCTAGGAAGAGGAAACGGAGAACCGTGGATTTGACTGCTACAGCATTTACCAGACACTGATGATAGAGCTATTTGAAATGCCATAAACGCTTTTAGTGAAAAAAATAAATCACTATCGCACTCGTGCCAGTTTGTCAAATTTTTGATGTCTTGCACCAAATTCATCTTTCCATTTGTGCAGTATATTTTATAGGTGAAAAAAAAAAAAAGCGCCCTAATTCAAGCCTTTTTTTGTGTGCAATTTTAATACTACGCTATTACCCCCTCCAAGGACTGGTAGGCTGTGACTGGTTGTCTCATCTGTCATTTGCATATGTGTTGCCTCCATATTTATTCAGTGGGTTTGCATTAGTTTAGGTCAGTGTTTTTCAACCAGTGTGCCGCGACACATGGTCGGGTGTGCCGCGGGGAACGGGAGTCAGCTGTTCTCTGTGCCGACTGTCAAGCTGACAGCCGGCACAGAGAAGCTGCAGCGCGCCGGCTCCCGAAGATCAATTGTACTCGCAGACATCTACCAGCTGCGAGTACAATTGAGGCTCTGACTGCCGGGTCAGAGCGACGCCAGCAGCGTGATCAAGTCATGTGATCACGCTGCTGACGTCACTATCCGGCGCGCAGGAGAAAGAAGAGACTTGGTGGTAAGTGCTCCTGTGCTGTGGAGCTGAAGACACCGAAGATTCAGCGTGGGGTGGGTTTATGGGGAGTATGTGGGGGGATTTATTAAGTGTGGGGGGATTTATTCAGTGTGGGGGGGGGGGATTTATTCAGTGTGTGGGGGGATTTATTCAGTGTGTGTGGGGATTTATTCAGTGTGTGTGGGGGATTTATTCAGTGTGTACGTGGGGGGGGGCTGGAATTTATTTAGCATTTGTGGGGCAGGGTGCATTTATTCTGTGGAAGGGGATGGATTTATTCTATCGGAAGGGCAGTGGATATATTCTGTGGGGGTGAGTGGGGAGATGGGGGTGGACACAGTAGCGAGGGGAAAAATGTGTGCTGACAGTACTGGGAGCAACGGTGATGGGATGTGTGAGGACAGTATGGGGAGTCGGGGGAATGTGTGAGGGGGGAATGTGTGAGGAGGAAATATGGAGAGAGCAAAGGGGTATGTTAGCAGGGGGGGGGGGGGATGTACAGGAGGAGGCTATTAGAAATGTGTGCAGACAGTATGGGGGGATGAAAGTGTGAGTGGACACATAATAGATACTGAGTAGTGTGAGGGTAACAGCCAGGAGGAGACAGTATGCCAAGTAGGAGGAGTGTAATGAAGGGGCACAGTAGAGAGACTGGGCTCTCTATGAGGGACACCGTATGAGAAGGCAGTGTGAAGTATGGAAAAGAGAGAGAGGGTAGTGTGGATGGCATGTACCATAAGAGGGACAGTGAGGGTCATATGTGCTGGGAATAAAGTGAGGGGCAATTATTTACTCAGAGGCTCAGCCTAGGGCAGATATTGTTATTCCGGAGCATTATAATAACACTGCTATCTTTAAGGGTGTTGTGTCGGGATGTGCTGCAGAAGACAGGAGAAGATGGAAGTCTGCAGAAACGAGCTCTGCCGGTGGATGAGAAGAGTCATCATGGCATCTGGACAAGGTGAAGATGAAAAGAAAGAGGCGACTCCACAAACAACGTCATCTATCAGGTACATGGATGTAAATGTGTTTTTTTTGTGATACTAATTCTCATTTTTATTTGTTAGGAACATTAAAGGGGATGTCCAAGCTTGTGATGAGTCTGCAGTCATACTATGTGACTGCAGACTTCTGAATTCTCACAGTGCACACTGCTATCATAATTCTCTGATGTTGGTGATTTACATACATGCGGTCACGTGCTGACTAGACATGTGTGGCCTCATTCAATGAAAATGAATTGACTGAGGCCGGACACGTCTAGTTAGAATGTGACCAGAAGTATCCAAATCACATACTTGTGCTGTCATGACCGTCCACTCTGGCCACCGGCAAGGGAGAATCCTGAAAGTGTGCAGTGCTTGCGCTGTGAGAATTCAGAAGCCTGCAGTCACATAGAATGACTGCAGACTTTCATCTCAAACCTGGACGCACCATTTTGTGCCATTTTGGTTGGTGGTGTGCCTCGGGATTTTTTAAGTATAAAAAGTGTGCCGCGGCTCAAAAAAGGTTGAAAATCACTGGTTTAGGTGACCCTTTTTTTTAAGTCTTTATTCCTTATATTTTATATGTGATTGCTTGTTTTTTTGTTTGCTTTTCTTTTAGTTTGCCACTGAGGGCAGAGTCTAGGGTTGTCCAGACGCCTTTGAATAATTCATTGTGACTTTTTAAAAATGTGCTAAGTTTGTCACAATTGTACTCCAACCCAATGTAGAACATTTTGATGAATTTGGCACAAAAAAAATAATAAAAAAAAAAATCTGCGAACACCACAAGATGTAAAAATCTTTAAATTATTAAATCAGATCCTAAATATCTAAAAGGTTCATGTTTAACAGATTTGTGTTAATATATATTGAAGAGGCTGTTCCAATCATGTCCTAATGCCATCCTAGGGTCATATGGACATTATACGGAGATCTCTGCTCAAGATCACACCAGACCGCCATACTAGAGAAGTCGAATTGACAAGTGGCTAACAAAAAATGGTTTTCACCAAAAGGTGACTCCGCCAGAATGGGGAAAAATATCCAGATGGCTGTGGCCCTTAGGAGACAGAAATATAGCAATTATATGATTGTCGCAGTGGATTTTATAAGAAAGGGACTTTGTCAAGTGACTGGGACTGTGTCAAGCGACTGGAATATTGCCTGGAAACAAACCTTCTGAGATACTTGATTGCTGTTTTCCTGCATGTTCATTATAGCCTCTGAAATTTTGACATCAATGGGATCCATGACAGTTTCTATATTGAATGGACCCTCCAGTCGTTCAGCTACCTGTAACATGGAATCTAAAAGAGAAAGAGAAAAAAAATAAAAATTAACGCCAGGTAGCTGCAGGTAAAGCATTTTTATTCATTCAATTCTGTTATTTCCACCGTTACGGATGGCAAGTTCACAGTAAAGCTTTATTTTATTCTAGAACTGACCGTTATTAGAACACATTTTGCTAACATTTGAGAAACAGTTTTTGCAATGTTTGCTCTTCAACTGAATTCATCCTTAAATAAGGCTGATCAGTGTATATTTTCCAGTGAAAGGACACTTTGTGAAGTTTTGGTACTAGTATTCCAACGCAAACTGTACATTTTGTTACAGCAGGAAATCGACACTGGCAGAATGTCAGCCATTAAAGCAGCCAAGACCATGAAGGTTTGTTGGAATTTTTAACCAGAATGAAAAAGGTCAAACCCATTACCCAATCTAACTCGCTAAAGTATTTTCAAAGAGAAAGGTTTGGACAATTTTAGAAAGAAATTTGATCAGTAAGTATTTTGTATCAAACCATGCAAAGCTGAACCTAGAGGGGATAAAAAAAAAAGCTAGACTACTAAAACAGAGCAAATCCAAAGTAAAATTACAGTAGTTGTACAGAAGGTTCCCCCCCACCATGTTCCTGTTTAATAGCAAAGATATAGAAATCCATGAGAAAAATTGCGGGATGGAGAATCTAAAGCCATATTATGGAACTACTCTTTGCTGCTAGCCCCATGGTCACTCACCGACCTGTAAAAATGATCTATTGGTCTTTTCTATATCCGTAAAACTCGATTATCAAGACTTACAAATGGAGGACACACATAGAAGACATGGCGGGAAAAATGTATCACTAAGCTTTAACTTGTCCCGACCTTACTGACGTGATGCAACAGTAGGTCACAAATCAGGCGCTGGCTGTGTTACACAGTTGACACCTTTCTGAAAAATTATCAACTTTTGGGTAATTGAAACAATGAAAAACATGAGCTAATGGCTAACCATTTAAATGCTACTGTCAATCACTGACAAATAGCAGGCTCCCATCAAATGCATGTATCATGATCGCGAGGGCAGGGGAGATGTAGCCAATCAAATGATCGAGGGTTCATGTCCTCTTAGGGGATTACAAACAATGGAGAGAAAAAGTAAAACTAAAAAAAAGAATCATGATAATAAATATAGAAAATTCAAAATCAACACTTGTTTGCCGGAAAAATGATTTGATATCACATCTGTATAAATTCAATCTTTCAAAATATAAATTTGAACAAAACGTATGTTATATGCAGTAAAAACAAGAAAAAAAATAAAAATTACAGAACGGCCAGTCGCCCAAAATAAGATCATTAAAATCAGCTTTGCCATGCAAAAAATAAGCACGCCGTTCCATTAACAAATGTTTTATTTTAAAGTTAAAAAACAATTTTTGATTAAAAAAAAAAATCAGATTATTTTTTCAACGCTTAAAAACAAAAAAACGCATTTGGTAATACCTTAATCTGACAAATCTGGGAAATCATTTCACTAGGTCATTTTTAACGCAGAATGAAGCCCGTAAGAACAAACAATACAGAGGGTTTTATTTGCCATTTCATCACACTTAGGCCGGCGTCACACTAGCGAGTTTTACGGACGTATGAGAGGTGCAGAAAATACGGATTGCATACGGTACAATGATTCTCTATGGCCCAGCTCCTATCTGCCGTATTTTACTGATCCGTATTATACGGTCTTGTACGGCCGTAGAAAATCGCAGCATGCTGCGTTTGTCACCGCATTGCGCAAAAAAAAAAAATCGCCAATGAAAGTCTATGGGGCGAGAAAATTACGGATTACACATGGACCATGGACCAGCAGTGTGACTTGCGAGAAATACGCAGCGGTGTTCTATAGAAAAGCTGGTAATTCAAATGCCGGCTTTATCTTTCTCCTTCACAAACCCGACATGATGTGAGACATGGTTTACATACAGTAAACCATCTCGTATCCCTTTTTTTTTTTGCATATTCCACACTACTAATGTTAGTATTGTGTATGTGCAAAATTTGGGCGCTGTAGCTTGTAAAATAAAGGGTTAAATCGCAGAAAAAATTGGCGTGGGCTCCCGCCACTCCGCAAGAGTGGTAAAGCCAGTGACTGAGGGCAGATATTAATAGCCTAGAGAGGGTCCATGGTTATTGCCCCCCCCCCCCGGCTAAAAACATCTGCCCCCAGCCACCCCAGAAAAGGCACATCTGGAAGATGCGCCTATTCTGGCACTTGGCCATTCTCTTCCCATTCCCGTGTAGCGGTGGGATATGGGGTAATGAAGGGTTAATGTCACCTTGCTATTGTAAGGTGACATTAAGCCAAGTTAATAATGGAGAGGCGTCAATTATGTCACCTATCCATTATTAATCCAATAGTACGAAATGGTTAATAAAACACACACATTATTTAAAAGTATTTTAATGAAATAAAGACACAGGGTGTTTTAATATTTTATTATACTGGTAATCCACCTGAAGACCCTTGTCACCTGAAACAAAGTTAAACAAAACAAACAACAAAATTCCATACCTTCCGTCGTGCAGTCAGTCCCACGATGTAAATCCATCTGAAGGGGTTAAATCATTTTACAGCCAGGAGCTTTGCTAATGCATGTGTGCTCCTGTCTGTAAAATGTTTTGAATGAATGTAATGCAGGGGAATGTGAGGGATTACTGTATGTAAACCATGTCTCATAACCTGTCGGGTTTGTGAAGCAGATCGCAAAAGCCGACAATTGAATTACCGGCTCTTATGATATCTAGCGCTGAATATAATAATAATAATAATAATAATAATAATAATAATAATAATAATATATATATATATATATATATATATATATACACACACACACACACACACGTACACACATACATATACATACCTACCTATATACACACATATACTGTATATATGTTTTAACGAACATTTGAGCCAAAAAATCCATTAGATGTCGGTTTTGCAAGCCTGCGAGAAAATATCGCAGTACGGATGCCATACGGATTACATACGGAGGATGCCATGCGCAAAATACGCTGACACACCCTGCCTACGGATGACATACGGATCACTATTTTGGGAACATTTCTGCATATTACGGCCGTAATAAACGGACCGTATTTTCATACGCTGAGTGTGACGCCGGCATTAAAGTGTTTTTGTATGTTGTATTGTAAAATGTATGGGGGTTTCAAAATATCAACTTGTTGTGCAAAAAAATAGAAACTGCTGATATGGCGACAAAGAAAAAAAAAAAAAAAAAGTTATGGCTCTTGAAAGAAAAGGAGGAAGAAATGCAAATTAAAAAATTAAAACGGTCACAGTCAACCATTCCTTTATATTGCCGCAATGCTACCAATATTTACAGGGGCATGCCCATCTCCAAGATTTTATCCTAATAGGTAGTCTGGGTAATAATAATAATATTAGCAAATACCTCCAATTGGAGGGATACAGTGTGGAGGATTACCTCCTGTCACTGTATCACCGGGAACCCCTGGAGAGCGGTCACATCTGCCGATGTGACAGCTCTCCATGGGAGATAGTCATGGGACACTCGTTATTAAATGGATTACATGGGATCGGAGTCTATTGGTTTTTTTTTTTGTTTTTTTTTTTACAGGTAATCGAGGGCTTCAGGGACTAGGTGATTGGCGAGTACTGCATGTACTGTATGTCTATATGTGTGTGTGTGTGTTTTGCTTTTTTTTTTTTTACACTTAAACACAGTAGCCTGATGATGGAACTACTGCTGTCCCATCATCAGGCTAGCTGTCACTGTAGCAGGCATAGTCGGATGGGACTAGTAGTTCCATCGGACGATGCCTGCTTACACACACGTGCGCAAGCACACACATACAGCCCCGCAGACACAGATACACAGACACCCGCACATTGTCTCCGCACACACACTCTTCCCCTTCCCGATCTGCGCTTCTCGCAGGCACATCGGCAGATCTTTTTCACACCTGCGGTTTTGCAGCGGATGTGCCTGACTTAATGGTAGTCAATGGGTGCAGAAACGCTGTAGATCCGCAAAAAGAATTGATATGCTGCGGAAAATAAAATGCTGCATACCTGTGCCGATTTTTCCGCAGCAAGTGCACAACAATTCTTCATTTCACATAGAATAACATTGGTTGTGCATGACACTGCGGATTTGATGCAATTCCGCGAGTCCAAAAAACGCTGTAGATCCGCATTAAAATCCGCAACGTGTGTGCCCATAGCCTTAAAATTTTGTCTGCAGTCTGTAACCATGTACCTGCATACATATAACAGCAGTTTAACATGACTTTATTGGAGCAATACAAAATCCGCATATGCAAAATATGTACCCAAAATACAAATGCAAAATACGTACCCTTTACCTAGAAGCCCAGCAGAGTCACATGCACCGAGAACTGCTGAAAGATTTCCTCAGAAAAAGTGCAATTTTATTTTCCCTCTTCAAAAAGTTTTTAACCTCTGAGCCCTTCATGTCTACCTTCATATTCGAGTGCAACCTAACCAGGAATGTTAAATCTTAAAAACAAAGGCCAAAAATTAGAAAGCTAAAAAAAAAGTTGTGTTTTTTTATTTTGGAAAGAAAATTCCCAGAATCAGATTTCAAAACCAAAATGCCCCTTTTCCTAACGTATCACCAAATCGTAATCAGAATGACAATACCTCTCACTAATGGAATTCAATTGTCCCAACCTAGAGACAGGAATCTGGCTAAATGCATATTTTGTTGAAAGCAAGAAAATACAATAAAACAAAAAGGAGTCAAGACTTTTTTTTTGTGATGGCCTTTGGTAAAGAAAAAAAAAAGTTGCTTTAAATCCCTGCGCAAATGCCATTGGCATGAATATACCATTGTGATACAGGAGGAGAGAAATCCCTTTGATGTGTCAGTAAATGAGACTTGGTAAATAGAAACGCACAGGCCAAACTAGCTCGCTGTTGTTACTTATCCACACCCCCCAAATAAAATAAAAAAATCTTGGCATTTGACAATGTGACAGCCTTGGGGGTGGGTGGATTTTTTATTGATCATCATAAATGTGCCAGGTACAAATCGAGGTCTTTTTTTTCCACCTCCCATGTCAGCTATGAGAGCAAATTATTTAATCTTGTAACTTTGTATTCCCTTAGGGGCCACAAAAGGCCCCAGATTAATAATGTGTTAGTGAGAGCCTGAAAGGAAACACAAACCCCCGATTCTTCTGGCTGTTTGGTGTCTTTGTAAACGTGGAGTTATCCAGGCCATACACAAGAGCATGGGAATTGTGTATGAACTGGCTCTTTTGTTATTCCCGATGCCATGGCAGTACATGTATCACAGCTAAAGAATGCAAGGTTTTTTCTTTCCTCCCTCCTTTTGACTGTTGATACAGCAAATGCATTTGGCCTCCAGCTGAGCTCCTAAAGTAAGCTATAATAGATAAGAAAGTCTAATAATTGGCTCACAAGAATATACTCAACTGTAGCAGATAGGCATTGATAGTGTAAAAGTGGAGGAACTCATTAAAAAAAAAAAAGTATAGTATGCACCTAGGAGAGTGGATTTTTGAATATCTAGGACTGGAATTTCTGACAAATACTACTATTACTCACATTAGCACAATGTGAAAGCTTTAAATTATACCAACTAAACACAACTTGACTCTGAAATTAGCAAGAAAACTGCTATACGGAATAGCAAAGGTATGACTATATTGGATCGACAACAAATGATTGACGTGACTTTACGCTGCCCCCTCGCTCTACTCCGCTATACTAAACAGCCAAAGTCCAGGAGTCATTTACAAAGAAAGATCTTCGTGAACACACGCTCCTACAAATGCTTGTTCACGATAAGCTCGGCTGCTGATCGACAAATGAGTAAGACCCCTTCCATTTCTTACAATCAGTCACAATCCGTTGAAAAGACGGACCCTGTGCAGATTGTAAAAAACGGATGCACTGGGTCCATTTTTTTGACGGATCCGTCAAGGCTATGTGCACACGCTGTGTATGCGTCTTCGCAGCGTTTTTCTGCTGCGAAAAAACGCATACACAACACAACCCAGGTTAAAAATAATTTTAAAAAAATCATGATATTCTTACCTTCCGGCGTCGCCTGCAGCCTTCCCGATGCTCGCGATGCTGCCAGCAGCTACCGTTCCCAGTAATGCCTTGCAATACAATGACCTGTGATGACGTAGCGGTCTCACCAGGATCCGTTTTTTTTTCACAAAACGA
This sequence comes from Ranitomeya variabilis, assembly GCF_051348905.1. NCBI lineage: Eukaryota > Metazoa > Chordata > Amphibia > Anura > Dendrobatidae > Ranitomeya > Ranitomeya variabilis. Next base: position 332,703,496 of record NC_135233.1, on the reverse strand, counting down.
CACATTGTGATGGAAAAAGAAAGACGGAAGTGCGAAAGAGGCTTAAGACACTCATCATACCTCGGTAAAATGATCTTTTGTGCTGCAGCAAGATCATCGTTCTCGGCAGCGCATCGTTATGTGTGACCAAGACTCGCACAGCTGACAACCATCATTCAGGGTGTACCTGAAGCTGGGTTGGCCTGTGCAAAAAGGCTACTAAACCAACGTGTACCCAAAGCGCATTTCAGATGCCCAGATGAAGCAGGGTCGGAACGCAGGTCCGGATCTGTTGAGAAGGCCAATGTGGTAAAAGTATTATTCTTTTGGGTATGTCTGATTATAAAGTATCTTGGTGGTCCCCAGTTCGAGGTGCTACGCACTCTCCAACGCGCGTTTCGGAACCAAGTCCTTCATCAGGGGGTGTTATATAACGGGCTTTACCCAGACATTCCTGTTTACCCTTGCTTATCTGATTGTTTTGCACCTTAATCCAGTATATAACATCTCTTCTTTAACATCCTTTTTGTGGTCCCCCATTCGTTTATATATCAAGTGTATGTTGTACATAGTTGTCGCCTTTTATTGTTCCTTGTATTTTATCTTCCAATAGTGCGGGCACTATTGCACACAGTGCCAACCTTGGCCATTCATCTTTCAATAAAGGCATTTTTATACCATTTATATTATTGTCCCTATACATATTTTCTGTTTCAATCCATGCTCAGTGGCTTCCTCGGTTTCCCTATTCCCGAATGGTCTGCCATTCATTACTCAGGACGTACATACTATTATTATTCATGGTTGATGTTCAGATATGGACTTCCTCTTTATTTAAGTTATGTCCACTTTTTCTGTTTGTGCCATCAATTCTAAGAGAACCTGTCATGAGATTCATGTCACCCAGACTATGGGGAGCTTCAATCAGAGACTCACTGTTATTGCAGCCATGTACGTTCTCCTCTGAAATGCTGTGACGCAAAAAAAAAAAATTTACAATGAAAACCAGGTCGTAGGCTGTGGCCCAGATTCATCAAGACAGGTGTTTTTCACGCTTATCTTGAGGAGTGGAGTATGTTAGAATCAGAGGCGCCTGATTCAATAAGGTCACACCTTTTCATGAAAAGTGGTGTGCGCCACACTTCAAATCTTCAGTCAGTGACTGGAGTAAGATTTCTAGAGCAGTTTGCCATGAATTAATCGACTTGTGGCGTCACACCTCGGTTCCGTCTTATGAAAAAAGTTGCAACATTGCATTGCACAAAAGTTGTGACATTTTAAAGTGATATGCAAATTGCCTATTCAGAGAAGAAAAGGACTAAAACTCTAGCGCCACCTATTGGAAGTAGCAATCCTAAAAATTCAATATCAACTCTAACAGGCCTTGCCATAAGACTTAGGATAAAAGTCAAACTACAATCTCAGTTTGCAGACATGGTGTTTCGGCGTGTTGCCCCTCCTCAGTGCAAAGCAAGAGATCTCAGTTGACTGTACGAAGGACCTCTGATAGGGTTCTAAGGGGTAACGTTTCTCCTTGTGGAGAGTGCATGCCTGACACTCCAGGGTAAGGAGACTTATAAGCCATGCAATGCTCCTCCTGGAAAATATGAAAATTGCCTCTTTTTAAAGAGATGTGTGTAATTACTCCAATGAATCAATTGAGGTCTTCCAGTGATTCCAGTTTAGAACAGTCAGCAGACTACTAATGATTAGTAACATTTCATGTCTATCTAGTCAGCGTTATCAACTTATAATTTCAACTAAAATCTGAATTCCACGTACCCCAGGAATGAAAATCACATTCAACCCATTAAAAAATATATTTTAGTACTTTCCCTATGACATGTCAGCTCCTTTCGAATTCTAGTCTGTAAGACAATGCCCTAGTTAAGCCACAGTAAAACGAGTTTTGCAATCTGTTGGTTGACTACAAACCGGTTAATATGTGCACCCCTCAGGAAGTATGCCACATTCCTTGAAAATGTATTTAATTAGTTACAAAAAAAAAAAACTACTTAAGAGACAAAAGGCATAAAGAAAAGATCTGAAGTAATAAAGTAAAAAAGGGCGAAACTCGGCAAGCGAAGCACTGATTAATTAAAGCATTTTGTTAAATTCATGACATGGTTCTGGGGATTAAAGCATTGTTCAATGCCTTAGGCGTCTGAAACCTGACGTGCATTAAGTAACAAGAGTATACACCAACCCAACAGGGCAGCAAAAATACTTCCACACAGACATCATCTAAGAGAAACGCCTAAATGAAACAGACCGTTGGCTATGAGATTACAGTATAAAGAAAAATGAGGTTATTATTACAGTATCCTCCACTTCAGAAAGATAAATACAACTCAAAACTACTCCGTAGCGACAAATGTTGACAAAAACAAAGATGAGATCTAATCCGTAACAACAAAGTGCACACACCTAAGCGTCACAGTTAATGTGAAAGTATCTGCTTGTATGAGATTGCATGACAGCATTCTTTTAGAAATCGTGCCACTCTTACCCATGGGCTGCATCTAGTATTGCAGCTCTACCACTACGAGTTGGACTTGCTGTAGTAGAATTGTGGCAATACCACAACTTTAACATTGTACTTTGGGTACCATAGTCATGTCCAAAAGTTTTGAGATTAACACATTTTGGTTTTCACAAATGTTGCCGTTTCGGAAGTACAATTATCAGCATTTCATCAGTTTTTAAAGACTCAATCTTTACAGTGCGGACCCTTATTTTTCAAGGCTTCTGCAATTTGTCCTGACAGCTGGATAACAGCTTCTGGTCCAAATCCTGACTGATGAAGGGCCATTTTTGTCTAATCAGTATATGGATATTCTCACAATGTTGTTTATGTGAAGGTACCGTCACACTCAGCGACACTGCAGCGATATAGACAACGAGCCGATCGCTGCAGCGTCGCCGTTTAGGTCGCTGTAGAGACGTCGAACACAGCAGCTCCAGAACGATGCAGGAGCGATCCTGTGACGTAGCGGTGACTCACTTATCGTTCTCACAAGTCGTTAGCTCCATGTAAAACATTGCTGGCATCGTTGCTTTTGCTGTCAAACACGACGATACACGCCGACCTGACGACCAAATAAAGTTCTGGACTTCTAGCTCCGACCAGCGATATCACAGCGGGATCCAGATCGCTGCTGCGTGTCAAACACAACGAGATCGCTAACCAGGACGCTGCAACGTCACGGATCGTTGTCGTTCTCGTTGTAAAGTTGCTGAGTGTGAAGGTACCTTAAGTCTGCCCATCTTTTGAGGACTGGCCACAGGTTTTTAATGGGATTGAGATCTAGGGGTTTTCTTAGCTATTGACCCAAACTTTAAATGTTTTGTTCAGTGATCCACTTACATACCACTTTTGTCTTGTGATGTGGTACTTCATCATACTGGAAAAAAACATTGTTCATCTCTCACCAATACAGGAGCATTTTGGTGAAGTTGCTCTTGGAGGATGGTTACATAGTATTCTTTATCCATGGCAGTGTTCTTAGGCAAAATTGTGAGTGTCCTCACTCCAAGGATGAAAAGCCCCCACACAAGAATGGTTACAAGAAAGATCTCAACATGCTTTATTGTTGGCATCACACAATCTTTTAGTAGATCTCACCTTTTCTTCTGTGGACAATCATGCTTTCTGATTGTCCTAAACAGCCTAAGGAGGCTTCATCAGAAGAAATTAAAAAAAAATACACACTACACTTCACCCCAGTCCTCAGCAGTTCAATCTCCGTACTACCTGGAGAATGTCAGTTTTTGTTTTGTTTTTTTGAGAGAAGTGTCTTCTTGGTATCTCTTCTTGACACCAGGCCAGCCTACAAAAACCTTCGCCTCATTGTGATGGATATGCATTGACACCTGCCTGCTGCCATCCGAGATCAAGCTCTGCACTAATGTTACACTGGTCCATCGGCTGAATGAACCCTCTTTAGAAGATGGTCTTGGAAGTTGCTTCACTTTTTAGAAAGCACTGGAGCCTTCTTAACAGCAACTTAACTTCTCAATTTGACACTCTTAATGATCTGATCAATGGCTGATTTAGAGACAATCTTACATAAGCAGAAATGTCCTAGTCTGTAAAGCCTTTTTTCATGCAAGGCAATGATGACTGTTTCCTTGGAATTAACAAGTTAACAAAACACAACTATGCAATTTTTTAAAATTCACTTGATCACTCTTCATAAATTTATTAAATCAAGATGAGCTATTGTAAATTGCCACTATAAAACTGAAGCAGAAAGCTTTGTGAAAACCAAAATTTGAGTCACACTCAAAATTTTTGGCAATGACTATCACAGGCCAACTACTGAAAAAGTCTGACCAATGGTAATGAAAATATTTTACAGAGACTTTCAAGAACAGCACTGGCTTGCCTAAAATAATCAGTGTCTGCATATAAACCTCAGGCAAACCAGGACTGTCAATGACCAGTGATAGAAGCAAGGCATGCAAAACCAGTGGGCAGAATGGTGCGTTGAGTCTTTTAGCCATGGGTTCAAAGCCATGTGCTTAGTTTATACTATTAAGACAAACTCTAAAAAAAGCAAACAAAAACCAAACTTTTCTTCACATACTTTACTTTAGATGGTATCAAAACCTCCAGGGCAGCCATTTGGCTTTTACATTCTTATATTTAGGAGTAAAAGGAAAGCTAGTGATTTTCTAGCCTAGAGCACTGTATCAGTAGTATGGAAAAAGAGATGCTATAATTGCTAGTTATTACGAGAGTAAGGAACCAGAGGGATCGTCTAAAGGGAAATATATGGAGAAGATTATACATTTTCAGTAAAGGCTCTATTTTTGTGTCTCCTGAAAAACTTCGTAAAGAATTTTTGCTTTTTCAGTAGTGTCAATAATTAACTTATTAAAGCCGACATCTATTAATGCTACTACATAACACAAAATAAGCTAAACAGTCACCAAATATAGCAAACAGACCACCTAAATCTGTAAGGCTCAACAGTCATTACATGTATAAAACGATTTGAAGTTATTTAAACTTTTTATCTTTATAGTTGAGACTTTATCATTCGGGCTAAATAGGCAACAGATATTCCACCTGAGGGCGATAATGTTCTGTACAGTGAAGGAAAAAAGCATACAAAAGGAACCAGAGATTCCCAATCCTCAGAAAATATATAATTGTCCCTGTGTACGCACATTCCTACAATACTCAGCTATTCAGCTTTAACAGCTGAGGTCTTCGAGAAAATGAGAAGCGACTCATTACAGATAATGTGAAAAGGGAAGGTTACATAACATCAACCTGTTACTCCTCAACGAAAAGCAGCAATTATGTCCGACAGGCTGATGAAGTAGCAGAAGACAATTTTGGATGCAGTTATTAATGGTGTTCAACTGTATATCATTTTATAATATTTCTAGATGGCAGGACTGCAGTCAGATATTATTCTTAGATCGGATCTAAAACAAACAAAAAAAAAAAAGGCAGTAAAACAGCTCTATAATATAGTCATACTATACTATATAGTCAGATGTTTTTCTTACCTTTTCAGGTTACATCGGGGGCTTATCTACAGCATTACAGAATGCTGTAGATAAGCCCCTGATGCCGGTGGCCTTAGCTCATACGATTTTTGGGGTGACAGATTCCTTTTAATGCTATATTAAAGTATTTTTGATAGGAGAAAGCAAAAAAATAAAATAAAAAAAAATAACGCAATCTGTTTGGAGTAATTTGCACATGAGAATTGTAAAGGTGCCTCCTGTGTTGGGGTCACCAACAGCAGCCCCACTTCTAGTCTAGCTAGGTCACTCGCTGGAATTGCCCCATCATGCCGGAAACTTCTGGCCATAACAAGGGCAAGAATAGAAGTCCACAATGTACTGAGAATGAGATGAGCACTACGATTAGACTTTCTGGACAATTCAATGTTCAAGTAACGGAATTTCATTGCAAACCTAAGTTTGAAAAATGGTGAATCTACATCAATAGAATATCAGGCCACAAGCATTTGTAGGAACCCTTGTTCCCAATTATCGGCAGGTATAAAAGGTCAGCAATCACCTGACAAATGAGCAAAGAATGAGCAAATTGGGTTATCGAGTCATTTATACCAGCAAAAAAAAAAATTGTTACTGTCGCAATAGTGATGGTTTGGTTTCCATTATTTGTTGTCAATCTTCCCTTGTTAATGGCGTGAAGGGCCGAAATCGGGACATCTTATTGCACCAATAGGGCTGTCAGACGGCCATATAAATCGGACAGAGATTGGAATGCAGTGCACAGACTGGCTGGTGGCTCTTCCAACCAGAGGGAGATGGCATCATATACTTCTAGGTAGTGGTCATGCTCTGGTCAGAAATGCTGCTGATCAGTCTGAACTGTGGTCTGATCTAGGTCCGATTTATATGGCTGTCTGATTCCGCCCTTAGGGTGATTTGTTGTCTTTTAAAATCCTATCAAATTAAGAGCTCTGTGATGGATCTCAAGGAGCTTCTTGGACACGTTCCTTAGATGCATACGTCAACCATAAAAACAGTAACCAAATACTGCACTAATTAAACTCATGCATACATAATAATTGAGACTTCTAGATCAAATGTTACTCACCTATAAAGTTGTTCCAATCAGCATCTAGATCCCCAGGGTTGGCCAGGCAGCCTCTCAATACATTCAGACAGTAGTTGTTACAAGGCTTGACTGTAACAAGTCCCCGGCAGTGAGGACAGTACGTCATCTTCATCATTGCTCGTACACAGTGAGGGGTGGGGTTTACCTAAAAAAGAAATGGACATTTTTCTAAATGGTGTAAAAAGTAAGCAAAAAACCCAACACCTCTTAATATTATGAAACATGTAAAAACTAGAGAGGATTGAATCGTTTTGATATTTGAACTAGCCAGCTACGGCAAACTTTCCCCAAAAAATTTATATGCAGAGAATAAAATCACTTCCAGGTGTAGGTACTCCAATTGCCCTGAAGAGACATGTATAACACACTCCGGTCTCCTAGGACTGTATATAAACTCTTTTGAATTCTTTAACGCAATTACAGCCTTAGTAATGTCAAAATGACTTCAACATATATGGCTATGGGTAAACACATGGTAACCTTTATATTCTGCTCTTCTGCCCAACACTCAAAATCTATACAGTTTATTCAGTTTTTGGCCTTTTCTTCATATATTTCTATTGTTAAATTATTACATCCTCACATTAAACAGATTCACACTACATTGCTGCTGCATTCCTTGCCTTGCCTTTTATACAGGCTGTCCTACACAATGTGATGTCCTACACAATGTGATGTGCTATACTATCTGATAGCCACAAGGCATTATTGGGAAGCCAGTCCGAGGGTCATGTGAGCCTTTTCTGGCTGTAAAAGGGAAGAAAAGAAACTATGCTTTTACAGGCATATCCCAAAATGAAAAAAAACAACCACCAAACACGGAAAAATTAAAACCTGCACAAAACCAAATGTGTCACAATGAGAATAACAGTCTAAGCTGAAATAATGAGACAAGAGCCTCCCTCATGGGAAATATCCGTATCCGCAGTACATCATATATTACACACATACAATAATGTTAAAAGTACCACAGCATCAAATATTGCATGGGCAGCACCAGTAATAAGAAATGTTAAATTGGATAAATACTAGTCCAGGGGAGAGGATAAGGGAGTTAAATTTGGGACAAAAATTAAGATGCGTATCGCCGAAACTCAGCTTCCTCAGGGGGTAGCTTCTCTGGCTGATTCAGTCTTTTGCATTGTGTAAAATAATGTCAGTTACTTCTTTGCTATTCCTGTGGATCAAACTGCAAATTAGTCTTGCGAATTTCCTAAAATTTGATTCACATCGAATCGCTTCTCTCCAGTAAGTTAATTAACCCCACATGCGCTGTGCGACAAAGGATTACAGCAAATAACATACTTGGTAAATTACATATAAATGATGGGTTCACTGCAACGCCCATCACTGATCTGTATGCTATCCCACAGCTGGAGGGCTGACGGCTTACACGTCTAATGTACAGTATAACACCCTTTACCCTAAACCCCTTACTATGGCAACGGCTGTCACTTGTGCAGAGGCTTCCGAGATCTGGAACTGCTCGTGAGCACAATGCATTTTACTCGGTCGTGTCGCAGTAACCAGGGGCAGCTGAAAACAGCATTGTGCGATACAGGAATAGATTAACATATTTACTGATCAGATTATCATGCCATACTTCATCTGTATGCTTACCAGGAATTTGACTTTGGAAAGCATGACAAGGCTGTGACAGGACAAAGGAGAACCCATAGATACCAAGTGCCATATTAGTCACAAGCCCCGGGATGCCGGTAATGTCGCTGCCAAAAATGGTTTACATGAGAAAGTGCCACAAAAAAATATAAAAAGACTGGTTTGGTTTGAAAAGTTAGTGTAATAGTATTTCCTGGAGAAATGCATTATTTTGTGAGAGCCTGTTAAAATTCTGGGGAAAAAAAACTAAATAAAAATGTATAATTTGTCTCCCATGTGTCACATTTGCAAGAAAAACGAACATAGTATAGATCTGTTGCCAGATGGACACCAGTTTGGTTGTATGACTGCAATGCTACAAAAAAGTTAAAAGCGAATTTCAGACAAAGGGGAATTAATCAAGACAGGCGTTTTAGTCTTGGACCTATAGATTCGTAATAATTTGTAACCATGTTTGACTTGTCGGCGTGCCAGAAAATGTATCATAAGCCACATAAACTGGGGTAGATTTTAGCTACAATGTCCGCTAGTCTCCTGGCATATACGACAGAAAATTTATCGTGTTGGGGCAGGCCACGCTCCCTCCTACTAAGATACGATCACTTTTTTTCACTTCAAAATAGTGAGTACTGATAGGGAAAAAAATGCTAAATTAGTGTGCGCCATGACTTGCAACTTTTCTGTAATGTGGCCGATTTAGAAAAGAAAAAAATAATTTCAAAACACGTATGTATGTATGTATGTATGTATGTATGTATGTATGTATGTATGTATGTATGTATGTATGTATGTATGTATGTATGTATGTATGTATATATATATATATATATATATATATATATATATATATATATATATATATATATATATATATATATATATATATATATACACACATACATACATACATATATACACACATACACACACACCCTCTAGCTGAAGAGCCCGGCGTTGCCTGGGCATAGTAAATATTTCTGGTTAGTTATAGCACCTCACTTCTCTTAATTTTCCCATCACGCCTGATTTTCCCCCTCACATCTCATTTTCTCCCTCACTCCTCTCATTCCCCCTAACACTTGTCATTTCGACCTCACATCTGTCATTTTCAGATCACTCCACTATTTTCCCTCACTCCTCTCATTTTGCACTCACACCTTTTGGCTATGTTCACACTTTGCGGTTTTTGCTGCGGATCCGCAGCGGTTTTGACGCTGCGGATCCGCAGCAGTTTTCCGTGCAGGGTACAGTACAATGTTACCCTATGGAAAACAAAAACCGCTGTGCCCACATTGCGGAAAATCACGGAAAAAAACGCGCGGAATTGCTGCGGAAAAAAAGAATGAGCATGTCACTTCTTTCTGCGGATTCCGCAGCGGTTTTCAACATGCACCAATAGGAAAGTGCTGTTGAAAACCCGCAGAGGAAACCGCAGAAGAAACCGCAGGAAAATCCGCAGTGAAAACCGCAGCGGTTTTGCACTGCGGTTTTTCCAAATCCGCTGCGGAAAAATCCGCAGCAAAATCTGCAAAGTGTGAACAAGCCCTTTCATTTTCACCTCACACCTCTCATTTTTCCCTCAGTATATACATGTTTGTCATCTCCCTTATATATAGTATACACCTGTATGTCATCTCCTGTATATAGTATATACCTGTATGTCATCTCCCCTGTATATAGTATATACCTGCTGTATGTCATCTCCTCCTGTATATTGTATATACCTATGAGTCATCTCCTCCTGTATATAGTATATACCTGTATGTCATCTCTTCTGTATATAGTATATACCTGTATGTCATCTCCCCTGTATATAGTATATATGTGTGGGTCATCTCCCCTGTATATAGTATATACCTGTAAGTCATCTCCTCCTGTATATCGTATATATCTGTGTGTCATCTCCTCCTGTATTAGACCTCGTTCACACGTTATTTGGTCAGTATTTTTACCTCAGTATTTGTAAGCTAAATTGGCAGCCTGATAAATCCCCAGCCAACAGGAAGCCCTCCCCCCTGGCAGTATATATTAGCTCACACATACACATAATAGACAGGTCATGTGACTGACAGCTGCCGTATTTCCAATATGGTACATTTGTTGCTCTTGTAGTTTGTCTGTTTATTAATCAGATTTTTATTTTTAAGGGATAATACCAGACTTGTGTGTGTTTTAGGGAGAGTTTCATGTGTCACGTTGTGTGTGTTGAGTTGCGTTTGGCGACATGCATGTAGTGACTTTTGTGAGATTGAGTTGTGTGGCGACATGCGTGTAGCAACTTTTTGTGTGTCATGTTGCATTTGACAGGTTAGTGTAGCAAGTTGTGTGCAGCAAGTTTTGCGTGTGGCGAGTTTTATGTGTGGTGCGTTTTGAGTATGTGCAAGTTTTGTGTGAGGCAACTTTTGCATGTGTAGCAACTTCTGTGCATGTGGCAATTTTTCCGCATGTGCAAGTTTTGCGTGAGCCTAGTTTTGCATGCGGCGAGTTTTGCACGTGGCGAGCTTTGCGTGTGGCGAGTTTTGAGCGGTGACTTGTGTTTCGACTTATATGTGGCGAGGTTGGTGTATGTGTGGTGAAATGTGTGCTGAGGGTGGTATATGTGTTCAAGCACGTGGTAGTGTGTGGCGCATTTTGTGTGTGTGTTCATATCCCCGTGTGTGGAGAGTATCCCATGTCGGGGCCCCACCTTAGCAACTGTACGTTATATACTCTTTGGCACCATCGCTCTCATTCTTTAAGTCCCCCTTGTTCACATCTGGCAGCTGTCAATTTGCCTCCAACACTTTTCCTTTCACTTTTTCCCCCATTATGTAGATAGGGGCAAAATTGTTTGGTGAATTGGAAAGCGTGGGGTTAAAATTTCGCCTCACAACATAGCCTATGACGCTCTCGGGGTCCAGACGTGTGACAGTGCAAAATTTTGTGGCTGTAGCTGCGACGGTGCAGATGCCAATCCCAGACACACACACACACACATTCAGCTTTATATATTAGATAGATTATATATTAGATATAAGAAAAAAAAAATTATATATATATATATATATATATATATATATATATATATATATATATATATATATATATATATATATATATATATATATATATATTATATATATACACAGTGGGGCAAAAAAGTATTTAGCCATTCAGCAATAGTGCAAGTTCCACCACTTAAAAAGATGAGAGGCGTCTGTAATTTACATCATAGGTAGACCTCAACTATGGGAGACAAACTGAGAAAAAAAAATCCAGAAAATCACATTGTCTTTTTTTATCATTTTATTTGCATATTATGGTGGAAAATAAGTATTTGGTCAGAAACAAAATTTCATCTCAATACTTTGTAATATATCCTTTGTTGGCAATGACAGAGGTCAAACGTTTTCTTTAAGTCTTCACAAGGTTGCCACACACTGTTGTTGGTATGTTGGCCCATTCCTCCATGCAGATCTCCTCTAGAGCAGTGATGTTTTTGGCTTTTCGCTTGGCAACACGGACTTTCAACTCCCTCCAAAGGTTTTCTATAGGGTTGAGATCTGGAGACTGGCTAGGCCACTCCAGGACCTTGAAAAGCTTCTTACGAAGCCACTCCTTCGTTGCCCTGGCGGTGTGCTTTGGATCATTGTCATGTTGAAAGACCCAGCCACGTTTCATCTTCAATGCCCTTGCTGATGGAAGGAGGTTTGCACTCAAAATCTCACGATACATGGCCCCATTCATTCTTTCATGTACCCGGATCAGTCGTCCTGGCCCCTTTGCAGAGAAACAGCCCCAAAGCATGATGTTTCCACCACCATGCTTTACAGTAGGTATGGTGTTTGATGGATGCAACTCAGTATTCTTTTTCCTCCAAACACGACAAGTTGTGTTTCTACCAAACAGTTCCAGTTTGGTTTCATCAGACCATAGGACATTCTCCCAAAACTCCTCTGGATCATCCAAATGCTCTCTAGCAAACTTCAGACGGGCCCGGACATGTACTGGCTTAAGCAGTGGGACACGTCTGGCACTGCAGGATCTGAGTCCATGGTGGCGTAGTGTGTTACTTATGGTAGGCCTTGTTACATTGGTGCCAGCTCTCTGCAGTTCATTCACTAGGTCCCCCCACGTGGTTCTGGGATTTTTGCTCACCGTTGTTGTGATCATTCTGACCCCATGGGGTGGGATTTTGCGTGGAGCCCCAGATCGAGGGAGATTATCGGTGGTCTTGAATGTCTTCCATTTTCTAATTATTGCTCCCACTGTTGATTTCTTCACTCCAAGCTGGTTGGCTATTGCAGATTCAGTCTTCCCAGCCTGGTGCAGGGCTACAATTTTGTTTCTGGTGTCCTTTGACAGCTCTTTGGTCTTCACCATAGTGGAGTTTGGAGTCAGACTGTTTGAGGGTGTGCACAGGTGTCTTTTTATACTGATAACAAGTTTAAACAGGTGCCATTACTACAGGTAATGAGTGGAGGAAAGAGGAGACTCTTAAAGAAGAAGTTACAGGTCTGTGAGAGCCAGAAATCTTGATTGTTTGTTTCTGACCAAATACTTATTTTCCACCATAATATGCAAATAAAATGATAAAAAAAACAGACAATGTGATTTTCTGGATTTTTTTTTCTCAGTTTGTCTCCCATAGTTGAGGTCTAACTATGATGTAAATTACAGACGCCTCTCATCTTTTTAAGTGGTGGAACTTGCACTATTGCTGAATGACTAAATACTTTTTTGCCCCACTGTATGTATGTATGTATATAATATATATATATATATACACACACACACACACACACACACACACATATATACATACACATACACACACACACACATATACATATATTAGACACGTCACACTAATATATACCTCTATTTATCTATACGTTTATCTATATTTGTGTTGGTTTTGCCAGTTCTCGCCCACATTCCAAAACTGTGAGTCCCAATGGGGACAGTGCCGATAATGTCTGTAATGTGCTGTGGAATTAATGGCGTTACATAAGCGAGTAAAATAACTAAATTGAAAAAAAAACAAAACTAAAAATATGGGGGTGAAGGTTGGAGGAATTTTATCTTGAGGCCCGGAAGTTTTATAAAACTAAAACATGCCCTACTACACTAGTTTTCAATATTTTTTGTATTAGATTTAATAATTAAATACATTTTCAAACATAACTTAAAAAAAAATAAATAAATAAATAAAGGTATAAAACAGACTAACCGAATTAGAGGAGACAGAAAGAAGGAAGGAAACAGGAAAAGCAGTGGAAGAGGGGGAAGAAGGGAAAAATGGCGACATCTACACTATCTAGTCGCCTGGCAATTAGCGTTGTAGAACACTATTAAATGCAAAAAAAATAAAAATAAAACATTACCAATCAAATTTCCAACAGATCTGTCAGCACCAGGGACGCTATTTACACGTAGATTTCTTGGCCGAACAAGAAATGATATACGGTAAGTCAATCGGCGGTTCTTTTTAAGGCCCCATTACACAGTTCTATGAAAACTGTAAGGGGATGAATGATTAGCAATATGCGGTAATTGCTTCATCCTTATACAGTTTGCATTACATCCGTAATGGAGAAAGGGAAATGTGCCACGGTCTGTGATTTTGTGTCCTGCATAAGCCCTGTGATCAGGCTTGTTCGACCATGTTTAGGTTAAGCCAAAAATCAGTAATGCGAGTGATTATAGGCCTATGTAAAAAGGGCCTTAAGGGCTTACGCATGCCCCAATTCTTCAGGAAAATTTCAGTAAACAATGTATTCACCTGAATAGGTGACTGGATTTCTGCAAATAAAAATTGCCATGTGAACATACCCCATGTCGGCCCCCAATGACCGTTATAGCATGTACTGCATAGCTAGTCTTGTACATGAATATATACAGCCATCCAAGCCAAAAAACACTGGTATTTCATGTCTTTTTCCCTTTCCTGACCATATACTATAATAGTACTAAATTTTCAACACCTAAAGCCAGATAAACATTGGTTACCTTGCTGCAAAAGTTAACAGGAGAGAGATACCAGGTTTAACCTTTACCATGTTGATTCAGGGGAAGGCAAATAGAAACCCATTTGTGCTATCCACGACCTTGCGTCAGGATGACAAAATTCCCAGAATGGCTGATCACACTCTTGATTAGCTCCTCTCAATAATTGGCATGGACTAGAGGTACCGTCACACTAGGCGATATCGCCAGCAATCCGTGACGTTGCAGCGACCTGGATGGCGATATCGCTGTATTTGACACGCAGCAGCGATCTGGATCCCGCTGTGAAATTGCTGGTCGCTGCTAGAAGGTCTGCACATTATTTGGTCGCTAGGTCGCCGTGTATCGCCGTGTTTGACAGCAAAAGCGACGATACCAGCGATATTTTACACTGGTAACCAGGGTAAACATCGGGTTACTAAGCGCAGGGCCGCGCTTAGTAACCCGATGTTTACCCTGGTTACCAGCGTAAAAGTTAAAAAAACAAACAGCACATACTCACCTGCGCGTCCCCCAGCCTCTGCTTCCTGACACTAAAGCGCCGGCCCTAAACTGAAAGTGAAAGCACAGCGGTGACGTCACCGCTGTGCTGTTAGGGCCGGAGCTCAGTCAGCGTCAGGATGCAGAGGCTGGGGGACGCGCAGGTGAGCATGTACTGTTTGTTTTTTTAACTTTTACGCTGGTAACCAGGGTAAACATCGGGTTACTAAGCGCGGCCCTGCGCTTAGCAACCCGATGTTTACCCTGGTTACCCGGGGACCTCGGCATCGCTGGTCGCTGGAGAGCGGTCTGTGTGACAGCTCTCCAGCGACCACACAGCGACGCTGCAGCGATCGGCATTGCTGTCGCTATCGCTGCAGCGTCGCTTTAGTGTGACGGTACCTTAGGAGCTAAACACATAGTAAGGGCTTATTCACACATCAGTATTCGCTCAGTATTTTGCTTTAAGGTACCTTCACACTAAACTTTCCAACGAGAACTACAACGATCCGTGACGTTGCAGCGTGCTGGATAGCGATCTCGTTGTGTTTGACACGCAGCAGCAATCTGGATCCTGCTGTGATATCGCTGGTCGGAGCTAGAAGTCCAGAACTTTATTTGGTCGCTAGATCGGCGTGTATCGTCATGTTTGACAGCAAAAGCAACGATGTCAGCAATGTTTTTACATGGAGCGTGAACGATAAGTGAGTCACCGTTACGTCACAGGATCGCTCCTGCATCGTTCTGGAGCTGCTGTGTTTGACGTCTCTACAGCGACGCTCCAGCGATCTAGTTTAGGTCAGATTGTTGTCTATATCGCTGGAGCGTCGCTTAGTGTAACGGTACCTTTAGTCTTTGTATGCCAATACCAGGAGTGGGACTTACAGATAAAAGCTAGAACTGAAAAACTGACATCTGTTCTGTGTTTGGAGACTCTCCTGGTGTTGGCATACAAACACTGATCTGTGAATAAAGCCTAAGTCAGTGTTCACACACAGTAAATGCTGTGTTTTTATTCTTCCATATATTCTGATGGTGTCCCCATAGAACACACTATAATCATATAAACCTATAAAGAGGGCACTATAAATAAATGCTCAGCCATCAAAATATATAATAAACCAAGAAAAAGATGGACTCCAAAAGCTAAAAATTACAGTTTATTCAAGAACCATTAAAACAATACATACAAATAAAGTATATGATAAAGACAAAAATTGTAATAAGTGAAAAGCGACACTAGTGCCGCATACACATGTATCCTGCTCTGAAGATAATTAAAGGGAAGGGAAATATACCATAACTCAATACAATAAATATTTCAATGATATTATAAAGTATATATCATGATACACAGCCAATAACCTGTCATTTAGTAAGGTAATAGTTCACATATAAAAAGCAGGTATAAAAAACAAGGCATGTGATCAAGAAAACTTAAAGTAATAAAGGTGCCTAATGTAAGTTAAGTATGGCAGAAAAGCCCTATATGTGAGACCTAATTATCATATCTGTATGCAAATATATTGGCAATAGTAGCGTGACAGTTCACACATGGGGAGCAGGTACAGAGGGACAATAGGTGTGCATATGAGTCACAGGGGATAATAAAGTGCCTCATGCATATTTTGAAAGCGAATCATAGTATCCATGCCTAGGTGTAATAAGGGAAAAATCCCAAGCATATGCATCAGTCAAAATGTAGTATACTTACAGATGAAAGGGTATATGCACACGTAGAGTCACCCTGTAGCGATATGCGGAAGAGAGGAGCCCCGACGCGCGTTTCGCAAATATTGCTTCCTCGGGGGGCGCTGTGCTGTGCTTTCACTTTACGGCCGGCAGTCAGCCAGTGCGGGAAGCAGACGGCAAGGGACCTGACGGACACCGGAATGTGAGTATGTACTGTTTGGTTTTTTTTTACATTTACGATGGTAACCAGGGTAAACATCGGGTTACTAAGCGCGGCCCTGCGCTTAGTAACCCGATGTTTACCCTGGTTACCCGGGGACCTCGGCATCGTTGGTCGCTGGAGAGCTGTCTGTGTGACAGCTCCCCAGCGACCACACAACGACTTACCAATGATCACGGCCAGGTCGTATCGCTGGTCATGATCGTTGGTAAATCGTTTTGTGTAACGGTACCCTGAGGCTCCCCTAAAGCAGGGCATACACACAGATGGCTGTCGTCTGAACAATGGTTTGGCTGACTGTTCACCAACAGCCATCTCAGTCGACTCTCCCATACACACGAGTGCTCAATTGGTTGAGCCAACCTGCGTTTTCTATCAGAAAGCCACCGGCTGACATGTCGGCTGGCAGATTATCTCAGGCAGAACAATGCAATCGGTAATCTGAAATCAGACATGTGTGATTGACATCTCTCCGACCCATCAGTTATCTGTAGCCCACATACAGGTTAAAACAGTCGGCCGAACCAGTTGATATCGGCGACAGTTGTATGGTGGGCTTAAGACTGGAGCAGAATGAGGCAGAAGAATGATTGGACAAAATCCTCATGATTACTGAGCCTATATCTGCATGTAAACGTGAGCCGTCCATCTTGATTGGCGCTCATTACAGACTATCTGGACCTTGACTTTGTACATATTACGCCAATTCTATCCACTTACACATTTACAATCTGAGCAGGAGAAATGGTGGGGCTATTAACCAATGTAACAAAAACACAAGTGAAGGGTCATAAAACAATGCGGGATTGAAGTCTGGCACAAAGGAACATCTCAGATGTGAATGTCTCAATCAGCTAATCTTATCTACTCAGACAAAGGAAGGAAAGCATAATGTGTCCTTTGCCTGTTATCAATATAAACTACTTACTACGGTCATTAGGGAAAGCCTCGCCTGCCCAAGGCTCCACAGCAGACAAACAAGTGAATTGTTTGACCAGTCTTGTCAACCACTTCAGACGAATCGTTAACTGGATAATAAAATGATTTTCTGGACAAAGCATGAGTTAACATAAGCCATTTACATAATACATAGTTTGGCTAGCCTCACTTTTCCTTATCAAAAGGAAATATTTTGTACAAAATGGGGGCAGTTCGGATGTGGTTGAGGGGTAGCAAATTCTGTCCCCTCGCAAAAAGCTTTTAGGGTATATTCACATGTAGCAGATTTCTTGCACAAGTATCCTGGCTTTCTTTTGAACGGAGCTTTCTAAAATCCTGCACTTCTGCAAAAACGTAACTATTCAGAAGATCTTAGCAGATTTTCATTGACAGAAATCTGAAAATAATCTGCTGTGTGAGAAGACCCTTATTGCCCCCTCTAACCCAACTCCCCTCAAGTTGACTTGTTATTAACAAATATATGTCCTCAAAACAACTTGCTCAAGTTTCATGGATCTGGTGGAGTTCTCAAAAATCTGAGCTCCCTGCTAATATACAGTAACTTTTGAAAGTACTAAGCCCCTTGTTTGCTTTTTTACCTATTTTGTTACATTACAGCCTGGATTAAAATATATTTTTGTAATCAGATTTGTGTGTAATGAATCAGCACTAAAAATAGTCTAAATTGGTTAAGTGAAATGAGAAAAATATATCCAGAAATTAAATTTATGGGATCTAAAAATTGGCATGTGCATATTTATTCATCCCTTTTGCTATGAAGCCCCTAAAAATATCTGGTGCAAGTTATTATCTTCTTAAGTCACATGCTTAGTGACAGGAAGTCCTCTTGTGTGCAATCTAAGTGTCACATGTCGGTCAGTATATGCACTTTACCTTTTCTGAAAGGCCACAGAGACTGCAACACCATTAAGCAAGAGACACCACTAACCAAACACCATCACAAAGCCCAATAAGATCTCCAAACAAGTCAGGGACAAAGTTGTTGAGAAGAACAAGCCATGGTTGGGTTATAAAAAATATCCCAATCTCTGATAATACCCGAAGCACCATCAAATCCATTATCATCAAATGCAAAGAACATGGTACCACAACAAACCGGCCAAGAGAGGGCCGCCCACCAAAACTCTCAGCTCGGGCAAGGAGGGCATTAATCAGAGAGGCAGCAAAGAGAAAAGGTAACCCTGAAGGAGAAGCAGAGTTCCCAAGCAGACACTGTTCATACGACCACAATAAACCATACACTACTTAGAGGTGGCCTTTATGGAAGAGTGGGCAGAAAAAATCCTTTTACTTATACACAAAAATTGTAAGACTCATTTTGAGTTTGCCAAAAGAAATGTGGGAGACTCTCCAAATGTATAGAGGAAGGTGCTGTGGTCAGACGAGAACAAAACGTATACTTTCTGTCACCAAGGTAAACTTTATGTCTGGAAGCAAACCAATATGGATCACCCCAAGAACACCATCCCCACAGTGAAACAGTGGCGGCAGCATCATGCTGTGGGGATGTTTTTCTGGAGAAGGGAAAATGGTCTGAATCGAAGGAAAGATGGATGATGCGATATTCAGGGATATTCTTGAGCAAAACCTGTTTGCCTGTCATTGATTTGAGACTGAGAAGGAGCACATTCCAACAAGACAATGACCCAAAGCATACTGCTAGAGCAACACTCGAGTGGTTTAAGGGGAAACATGTAAATGTTTTGGAGTGGCCTAGTCAAAGCCCAGACCTTAATGCAATTGAGAATCTTTGGTAAGACTTGAAGATTGCTGTTCACCAGAGGAAACCAACTAACTTGAAGGATCTAGAGCAGTTTTGTCTTGAGGAATGGGAAAAGATCCCAGTGATAATCTCGTAGAGAGACTTATCCAAAGCGTTTTGCAGCTGTGATTGCCACAATAGGAGGCTCTACAAAGTACTGACTGAATTTTTCAGTTATGTCCTATTTGTGGTTTGATTCACAATTTAAAGATAACGAAATGCTCACAATTGTAGGCATGTTCTTTACATGAACTGTTACAAACCCTCAAAAAAAAACACAAGAAAAAACAACAATGAAATTCCAGGTTGTGAGCTTGCAAAACATGAAAAGTGCCAAGGGGGGGGGGGGGGGGGGGGGGGAGAGAGATAGAGATACATTTGCCAGCAGATGTATATAGTACTATCCTTTTAGGCTGGGATTTTCGTTGAGCGACCACAGTCTGGTAACATGTTAGATGATCAGTGGTTGTTTATTACAATTTAGAGACCGAGCGACTGCACTTCAGAGGTGTGCAAAGCAATAATAGATCGTTCATAGGCTGCCATTATTCTCGGCAGCGCAGGAGCTATGGTATTTACATAGGATGAGATGCAGAGAAAAAAAATCTTATCCAGACAAAAGATCATTTCATGAGCCAATTTACGCTGCATGATTACGGTTCCTAGGAATGCTCGTTCATGATAATCATAAAGTGTCAATACACCTCTAGTCACATATAAGACCAATTTTCATACAGTAAACCACCTACTACTAGGTATCTGGTAGCTTAACCATAACTACAAGAATAAGTGTGCATTAACATTGGCCGAAAGCTGCTACCTGCAAGCCGGGGTGGCCAGGTCATCGTTTAATAGGCCATTTAGACAAGTCAACCGTACTTTCATGCGCACAGAATGATAGTCTTGTGTATATAGATTATCAGTCCCTGTGGCACATATCCCCATTTATACAGTACGATGTGCTGTCGAGAAGAATCATTTCACCTGACGAACAAACGTTTTGCTCATTTGATGAGTGATTGGAGGCCTATTTACAAAGGCCAAAAATATGGGAGCGGGCGTTCAAAAGGAGTGCTTTTTCCAAATTATCTACCAGTCTAAACGCACCCTTAATCATAGCCATGTACCTCAACAAGTCTTTCTGTGGTAACAACAGAAGTCACAGAACAATCACCATCACATTTGTGGTCATCTTGGAAGTGCACTGGGTGCCTCACTACAGAAGCCACCAGGTTAGAGGCAGCTCTGAAGACTCCCGCCCAGAGACCATTGATTAACAACTCAGCTGCTGGACCGAGTCCTGCAAATCGATTTGCACCAAACGTGAGAAAGAATAATTGCTTATCAATTGCCATGGAGATTTATAAGTCTGCATAAAGCTGTAGACCCAAAACAGGGATTTTTTTTTTTAGTAAGACCCAATGCAAAGCCAATTCATTTTTATATTGTATTTAATACAATTTAAAAAAAAAATTGTTGTTACCTATCCATACCATTTAAAGCATATAAAGTGGTCTTAAATTATTTTCTACGTGAACTCACACCTACAATAAATTTTATTTACCTGCATGAATAGGTTTTGAAACCTTAGTGACAAGAGACATATGACAATTTCATAAATTTTTGTCCACCCTGGCAGACATTATAGATATGTTTGAAACCAAATGATTAATAGTCTCAAGCATGTGACCTTAACCCTTACCAGAGGGCCACTCATTCAGGCCCAATACTCACTGATAAATGGACTTTGTTCTGAGGCTGATATGACATAAGAATGTTCAATACACATGCATCCAATGTATATTCCTCCTATGTTACGGTGATGGTTCTTGGTGGGAAGCTACGGTGATTCTGAAATCAACACACAATCTCTGCAAAGGGGAAGAATCTGAGGTTACGAGGGATTGTAGTCATGCACCAAGACAAGCATGCAGAATGGAAGGCCAGTGGTGGGCTTTGTAATCCGTTTGTAAACCTAACATATTCGATAGACTTTTTGCAGTCCATGCTGGGCTCATGTCTTCTCAGACAGCCCAAAGACACATTCTACAATAAATTGCAGAATGCCTACATATGGAGTTGATTTAGCCTCTTCAGCACTTTCGTCATTATAGAACGCTTGTTTTGCTAGGAAATTAGGGAGGGGGAGAGCCAGAAACACAAAGAATTCAAGAATGATCATTAAGTGGAATTTATGCGCTGCGCTGGAATTTAAGACATTAACTCTTTATCTGCCACGCGAGAAAAAAAAAAAGTTGGGAGACTTGAGGCCAGGCAGACATTGAGCAGTCGGGGTCCCCAGGCGATAGAGTGTCTCATTTGTCTATGCTGGTTGTGACGTGCAACTCAACATATATCCTATTATACATGTACTGCCAAGTGCTCAGCTCCATTGCCGTGGAACAAGTTTAGAGATCACATCCAGTCTAGACAAAGTCAGGACTTTCCAGGCTGGATGTTACATGGTTCAGAAACTAGTTTAAATTCGTTGTGTAGATATTTTATAGTGAGCCTGAAAATGACAACAATCAGGGTTTCGAAGATGGACAACAAGCAAAAAGTCAGGATCACTGGCAAATATTGGGGCCAATGGTGCGACACAAACCATGGCAATATCGGCAGAATGTTTTCTTGTCAGTTTCATGCACCTACTCTGTTTTTCACTTGCCAGAAGTATAACTAGATAGGCAGGCTTCTTAAAAGGAACCTACGTTTTTGCAATGTAACCTGAGAGCAGTACAATGTAGAGACAAAGACCCCCATTTCAGCGATTAGTCCCTTACTGTGCTACTTGCCGTAGTCTTATTAAAAATCAGGAGATTATTACTACAGGACTACTAAACATGCTACCCGATAGTTCTCCATATTAATTCGCTCTGTGTAACCCCCCCCCCCACCACCACCACTGATTGGCAACGTTATGCCAATGCAGAGTGTACACAGAAAGTTGCCAATCAGTGGTGAGGGTGGGGTAATACAGAGCTCAGCGTTCAGAGAACAGATAGTTCTGCAACACATAAAACTGTGATTTTATTAAAAAAAAAAATCAAATACCATATATACTCGAGTATAAGCAGAGAATTTAAGCCCGTTTTTTTAGGCTGAAATTGCCCCTCTCGGCATATACTTGAGTCATACCCTGGGGTCGGCAGGAAAGGGGGAGCGGCAGCTGTGTAATAATACTCACCTGCTCCTGGCGCAGTCCCTGCCGTCCCTGGTTCTCCGGGCGCTGACAGCTTCTTCCTGTACTGAGCGGTCACATGGTACCGCTCATTACAGTAATGAATATGGGCTCCACTCCCATAGGGGTGGAGCCGCATATTCATTTCTGTAATGAGCGGTACCATGTGACCACTAACTACAGGAAGAAGCTGCCGGCGCCAGGGAACAGATGTCCAGGGACCGTGCCAGGAGCAGGTGAGTATAACGCAGTGCGCTATATTCACCTGCTCCACGTTCCACCGTCAGTGCCGCTGTGTCTTCTGCAGTGATGCTCAGGTCAGAGGGCGCGATTAGTGTGTGCCGCCCTCTGCCTGAACAGTCAGTGCAGAGGACGCGGAAGACACAGCGGCGGCCGTCAGTGGAACGGGAAAGGCGAGTATAGCAAGTGCCGGGGACCTGAGAGGTGAGTATGATTTTTTTATTTTTTTAATCGCAGCAACAGCATATGGGGTAAATATCTGTATGGAGCATCTTATGGGGCCATGTGCAGCATTATATGGGGCAAATATCTTTATGGGGCATCTTATGGGGCCATGTGCAGCATTATATGGGGCAAATATCGCTATGGAACATCTTATGGGGTCATAATCAGAATTTATGCAGCATTGTATGGGGCAAATGTCTGTATGGAGCATCTTATGGGGCCATAATCAACATTTGTACAGCATTATATGGGGCATATTTTAATATGGAGCATCTTATGGGGCCATCATGAACTGTATGGAGCATTATATGGGGCTCCTGATTCAATATGGATATTCAAAAACACTTAACCTACTGATATCTCAATTTTACTTTTATTGGTATCTATTTTTGTTTTTGAAGTTTACCAGTAGCTGCTGCATTTTCCACCCTAGGCTTATACTCGAGTCTTTAAGTTTTCCCAGCTTTTTGTGGCAAAATTAGGGGGGTCGGCTTATACTCGGGTCGGCTTATACTCGAGTATATACGGTAAATAATTCCACATGTGTTAATGCATAGTTTTGATGCCTTCAGTGTGAATGTACAATTTTCATAGTCATGAAAATACAGAAAAATCTTTAAGTGAGAAGGTGTGTCCAAACTTTTGGTCTGTACTGTACATATATCAAAGTAGGTGAAGCTGAGGTTCTAAATAGGTCTTGGCAAAGCCTGACTGATACATTCATCAAAAGTTGTAGCCTAACTAACATCAGAAATGTTACACCAGTCCCGAATGGAGTAACATTTCCTGTGGGATGCACACCAGTGATGGTACGCACCAAATTCATTAAGTGGAGAACGCCTCTTAATGAATTAGGAGTAACTTGCTCCCACACGCCCATCATCATATCATACGCCAGTCTTAATGCATGTGGTTTACAGTATGAGCATCCACTTCTAAGACACAAACCTAATTCTTACATACTTTATAAATCACATCTAGAAAATCTAGAATCAAAACTTATTTGCCAAGACTCTCAAGCACTACAAAAGTGTAAGGGTACTGTCACACAGTACCATTTTGATCGCTACGACGGCACGATCCGTGACGTCGCAGCGATCGTATGATTATCGCTCCAGCGTCGTAGACTGCTGTCACACGTTGCAATCACGGCGCTGGAGCGATGCCGAAGTCCCCGGTAACCAGGGTAAACATCGGGTAACTAAGCGCAGGGCCGCGCTTAGTAACCCGATGTTTACCGTGGTTACCAGCGTAAAAGTAAAAAAAAACAAACAGTACATACTTACATTCTGGTGTCTGTCCCCGGCGTTCTGCTTCTCTCCACTGTGTAAGCGCCATAGCCGGCAAGCACAGCGGTGACGTCAGACGTCACCGCTGTGCTCGCTTTCCGGCTGGCAGACGCTCACACAGTGGAGAGAAGCTGAGACGCCGGGGACAGACACCGGAATGTGAGTATGTACTGTTTGTTTTTTTTTTACTTTTACGCTGGTAACCACGGTAAACATCGGGTTACTAAGCGCGGCCCTGCGCTTAGGCTACGTTCACACTAGCGTTGTGCGCCGCTGCGTCGGCGACGCAACGCACAACGCACGCAAAAACGCGGCAAAACGCACGCAAAAACGCTGCGTTTTGCGACGCATGCGTCAGTTTTTGCCGAAAATCGGACGCAAGAAAAATGCAACTTGTTGCGTTTTCTTGGTCCAACGCTTGCGGCAAAAAAGACGCATGTGTGGCACAACGCAACAAAAAAAAACGCATGCGTCCCCCATGTTAAGTATAGGGGGCGCATGACGCATGCGTCGCCGCTGCGTCGCCGACGCAAACCCGACGCACATTAGCTTAACGCTAATGTGAACGTAGCCTAAGTTACCCGATGTTTACCCTGGTTACAAGCGAACACATCGCTGGATCGCTGTCACACACAACGATCCAGCGATGTCAGCGGGTGATCAAGCGACGAAAGAAAGTTCCACACGATCTGCTACGACGTACGATTCTCAGCAGGATCCCTGATCGCTGCTGCGTGTCAGACACTGCGATATCGTAACGATATCGCTAGAACGTCACGAATCGTACCGTCGTAGCGATCAAAATGGTACTGTGTGACAGTACCCTAAGGCTACGTGCACACGTCCGGAATTACCGCGGAAATTTCCGCGGCAATTCCGCAACTCCCTGCTGCGGGTAAAACACATGCGGAATTTGCATGCATTTTCCCACTAAACACTAGCGTTTTACAAGCGTAATTAGCTTGCAGAATGCTAGTGTTTTCCAAGCGATCTGTAGCATCGCTTGAAAAACTGATTCACAGGTTGGTCACACTTGTCAAACAGTGTTTGACAAGTGTAACCAACTTTTTACTATTAATGCTGCCTATGCAGCATCAATAGTAAAAGATCTAATGTTAAAAATAATAATAATAATAAAAAAAAATCGTGATATTCTCACCTTCCGGCGTCCCCGGCAGCCTTCCGGCTCCTCGCGATGCTCCCGTTCCCAGTAATTCCTCACGGCAATGACCCCAGATGAAGTAGCATCACGTGAGACCGCTACGTCATCACACGTCATTGCCGCAAGGTATTACTGGGAACGAGAGCATCGCGAGAAGCGGGAAGGTTGCCGGGGCCGCCGGAAGGTGAGAATATCACGATTTTTTTTTCAGGTATATGGTTCCCAGGGCTTGTATGAGAGTCTCCTCTCCTCCACCCTCGGTACCAACCGCACTTGATCTGCTTACTTCCCACATGGTGGGCATAGCCCCATGTAGAAAGTAAGTGGATCAATGCATTCCTATGTGTGCGGAATCCCCGCGATTCCGCACAAAGAATGAACATGCTGCGTTTTTTTCCGGAATGCGATTCTGCTACAGAAAAAACACTGCATGTGCACAAAAAATGCACAATGCATTCTAATAGGAATATAGGATGCTTAATGTATGCTTTTTTTTAGCTGTTTTATCGTGCTTTTTAATAGCAGAAAACCGCTGAAAATACGCAAAAAATCCTGAAAGTGTGAACACAGCTTTAGATGTTCATATCTGCATGTTTAAATCGGTCTCGTCATAGGAGCAAACTATCCAAATCAATAAGTCAGCAGTCACTGTGTGACTGCAAACTTCTGAAACCCCCCAGCGCACACACTGTTTCCGACCCGGGACCAGAGAGTATGTAGGAGTTATACATGCTCACTCTCATACACCTGTATTGAGCTGAAGCCGCGCCGGATCTAATGACGCGGTTGACCAGTGGCCACGGCCAACTAGAGTGCGAGGCCTTGCTCAATACAAGTATATAACTCAGTATGTAGAACTCATACTTGCCCTACAGTCCTGGGTTGGAAACCGGTGAATCCCTGACTGCAGACTTATTGATTGATACAGGACAACCCCTTTGCAACTTTGTAATTTACTCACTTAAAAATCCTCTGCGTTCTCAAGAACAGAAAGGATTTTTAATGCCATTGTTTGCTGCTCTTTGTCTAGGTAACACGCCACTTCTGAAATCTATAAGTGGTGGCCATTCTCCTAGGCAAGAATCGCAGCATTTACAAGTTTATTTCAAACCACTTGCAAGCTCTACAAAAAGGATTCGTTTTCTGGATTCAGTCCTCTTTAGTAGCACTGCGCTTCTTTAACAGTTTGGGCAGGCTACTCTACTGGTCCTAACTATTAAATCGGATCGGGGATGAATGCACCTCACCAAGCAGCATGCCAGGACATAGAGGAGCAATGTGCTCCTTCAGATGGTGTTGAGACTTTTTTTTTTCCAAAGAAATGCTGGATATTTGACATGGTCACCCCAGTGACTTTAATAGGGTCTATCAAATTTTTCCTATAGTATCCATCATGTCAGAAAATTTTATTTCATAAAATCATCTCCAGAGAGGACATATCACCCTCACATTCAACACATGGAATTAATGATAACCGGGGAAGTGAGAGAGCTGACACTTCAACTTCCATGAAAGTAGGAGCCCCCAGCAGTGACCAGGTAATTACAAGAAATCTGAGAACCTGCCAAAATATGAAATATTTTTGGTGTCATCGCAAAAGGACAAACATAACGCATTAACTCACATCACCATAAGGCAATTCTAACCCCTCTAACTTAATATCAGTCCGAAAGACGATGCTATCCACGCCATGTTCCACCTCTATAGAAAGGTAAAACCGCAATAGGAAACATATCTAGCACCTGGGACCTCCAGGGGCGAATATTATTCTGAAAGTTAGGAATCTCATAATTCTAACAGACCTAGCATATCCCACTAGTAGCCCCCACGTGAGCTCACCATGGCGTAACCTTGATCTAATAAAAAAAAAAAAAAAAAAAAAAACACAGAGGTTGGGTGTCTGTCATTATTCATTCCTGGAAGTTCGCTACAAGTGTCCCATTTTCCTAATCAAGAGAGTGTTTCTTCAGCTTAGCTCTGAACAATTTCCGTGACATCAGGTTTAGAAATTATCTTTCGTTATCCCTTTTTATTTTATGCAATTGTGTATATTGTATTGTCTTGTTCCCATTTTGTATAATCTTTGTATTTTATTTACCGTATTGTATTTTATATAAACACTGACCATCTTTCTGTGTTAAATATTTTAAAATGTAATAGCTCTGTTCCTCTTCCTCTGTAAACCAGACCCATGAAGTCATACGCTACCTGTAAAGGGTGGCCAATCGGCATGTATAAACGTTTGGTGGTGACAGCTAGTGGTTCTTTGCTATTGTGGAGTTGGAAGTGACCGCCGTACCAGTGTTTGTGTAATACATATTTTCATATTCCATGCCCTGAAATCGGCAGTGTATATACCATACACTCTCTGGGAGTTCTCCCAACTGCAGCCTCGTCCGTCACTCAATGCCAAAATTGTTCTGACAACTGAAGACACTGGAGTTGCGCCACCCTGACAAACTGGTCGCAGTGGTGGGATCTGAGCGAACCTCCGGGCAGTCATTGTTGATACATCATTTAAAAGGAAATACTACAGCGAGAAACCCCCTTTTTTTGCCGCTTTGGACAAAATCTGTGATTGTGCCTTTAACACATGTAAAACGGTGGCTCAGTGGTTAGCACTGTTGCTTTGTAGCCCTGGACTCAAACCCCACAAAGGACAAGTTCTCCTGTGTTCGCGTGTTTCCTCCTGGTTCTCCGGTACCCTCCACATACATACTGATAGGGAATATTGGTTGTAAGCCCCAATGGGGACGGCGGTGATGTCTAACATGCTGTGGAATATAATGGTGATATCTAAGTAATGCATAAAAAAAAAAAAAAAAACAAGAAGCAAAAAAAGGCCTGCAAATAAACTCATACATCCCAAAGATGGTAAAAAAAACTCCTTAACTTTTAGTGGTTTCAGTTTGAAGTCAAAAGGTGTCAGACTTTTAGAGAGGGAGGTATTAGGTAAGGCAATTTAGTGTGGATTTACACAGGATGTTTCCCTGGTGACTCATTGGTCTGAGTCACACTGTGCAGAATTTCAACACCTTGCCCCATGACTGGTCTACATGTGGGAACAAAGGGAATTGACTAATTATTACTTTGGGCAACAGGAGGCATAATCATTAACTCCTTCACTTCCCAAGTAACAAAATTAAAAACCAAATATAAAAAGGAATTGAAGGAGTTTTATAATTAAAAAAAGGCTAAATAAGTTTTACAGGATGGTGAGCTTTTAATGCAGGATAATTAACATTTGTAAAGTTAGTGACTAATCTCTTCCTAAAACTAAAGTCGTTTTTATGTAATTTCTCTTTAAATTAATTTTTACAGGATTCATAAAACACATGGGTTTTAATTAACATGCTATTTAGCTACAATTAGCGGGTCACAAAAATTAACTATAAATTGATGTAGGTTGAAGGTTATTTGGTAAATGCTAAAAATTAATGCCATTCGCAGATTAATAAATGTATCACTGCTTGTGGAGGTGTAATTGTTATATAAACTTCTCAGTTATAGAGATCCTTTCACATTCCCCAATTACAAATCTTACCGCAAACGTTAGTAGAAGGCTTTCATGGATGATGGTGTCCAAACATTGCCATGCTCACTGGTTAAAAATAAAGAGGTGCAGATTTTCACTTCAACCAACAGGGCGTCTTTCACAGGACCTCTCGGTGGGCATAGCCGTGGGTTTTTTTCCCCTCTGTTGTCCAATCAAAAGTAAAATTTTCAGAGGAGCTCTGTAGCATATGCCCAGTTGGTTGAAGGGACAATGTGAGCCTTTATGATTGAGGACGGAGGAAGGCAGAGGGGCATAGCTTTGGGATGGAGAGCCAAAAGGAAGAGAAAAACTGTTCTAGAATCAGTGGAGCAGCACCACCATCTGAAGGAAATGTTCAGGAGAAACTTAGGAAAAAAAATCCAGCGAAAGGTCCTCTTTAATTTGCATGGTGGTGTTCCCACGCTTCCCCTAAGGGCTCCTACTCACTTGACAGACTCGGATGAGTCTCGCACGGCAATACCCCGGCACTGCACCTGGCACAGAGGAGTATTCCTATGCGGCCGCACGCGCCGATCTGAGTGCCGGGTGCAGAGCCGGGTTTTAAAAATGTGAGACTCATCAGAGTTGCTCGCAAGTGAGTAGGAGCCCTAAGGGCGATGTCGGGGGTCAATAATCATCAGACATGTTTGAGGTCAAGAAGTTCAAACCTTACTTTTAGGGGAGAGAATCCACAGAAAGGTGTCTAGCAGCATCTTACTCTACGCCTTATGGACAACACAAGTATGCTCAATCAAGGACATTGTGTAGGTGAATGATTGGGTTGAAATGGGAGAAAATATAATGAAACTTGGAACAGCTACACATGATGTAATGCCATCTTTATTAACTATTCACTAATGAAGGGGCCACTGAAAAAAAATAAGAGATCACAATTTTATTTTACAGCATCCTGTAAAGTCCCCATACACTTGGTTGTTGGCAGAATAAAGGTTTTGCAGCTATTTCATCCGACTTCTCCATACACAGGAGCACTCGTTTGGCAAAGCTTTTCTGTATCCTGTGCCCTCTACTATAGAGTTGCTCAGGCAGAGGCTAATCTTTGTAAAAGGATGGCCAGTCTAAAGTCCATCACGCTAGAGTCTCAACTCCTACCGGCAATTATCTGTCGGGAGCAGAGTTTGGGGTCCCCTCCATGACCTTTAGATTATTGTCTGGGCCCACAGATATAAGCAGGTTCACATGATGATAGTATAATGTGTATGGGGCGCTTAAGACAATTTTCCCTGAGCATTTGGCCAACATTGTAAATTTTTCAATAAATGATAGCTGATCGCTAGGCCTCGCACACATTATTCAACCGTTCACGAACCCCATTAGGACACCAACACTCTTCCTCAACTTCCTTCACTGTAGCAAGACTAAACCAGCCATACATATTAAAATTGATTAAATCTGACCATTCCTGCTGATCATCTAATGTGTATGGGCAAACTTAATTTTGCAACAACTGACCAATTTTTCCAAACAAATAGGGCACAGCCGAATGTTCATACATAGGGTGAGGGGCATTAAGGATGGCTGTCATTCAGCTGACAGCAATCTTAGATTTATGGGCACTTTCAGACTTCCAGCACACCCTGAAGGACATTCTCCCTATAAGACATGTGGATTTAAGGGGCCAACACTTCGTTACATAGCCAATCCAGGCTCTTGCCAAAAGACAGTCCCCATTCCTCCTGTATAGAATAGTGTCTGGATATCATCCATTATATGACCTCTAGCCTTCTACAGTCATGTAGTGTCAATGATGACCTCAAACAGACGGGAAAGAAAGGCATATGAAAAGTCACAGAACAGCAAGAAAGTACAGAATTTCCTGTTTCATGCAATTTTGGAGTGAAAAATCTCAACAAGACAAGTTTGCTGACGGAGGTCAAGCTCCATTTTGCTTGGCCGAAACAGGCCTTCACATCTGTCAAACTTAAAAAGTCGTGGACGACTATACACGAGTCATTCAGTTCTCATTTACTGGCCTGTACAGATGACATATTCAGAATCAAAAAGGGGGCGAATATGTAGTATCCGGTCACAGCCGCTTTTCTATCAATAGAGCCATGCAGTATAGTGCGACAACTGAACAGTTTCATCCATCTGACACCAGGAACAGCTGATTGATGGGGTGCAAGGTGTCGCAATATGCCATTAATGTTAAAATCCCAGAAAACCACTAAAAAAAAAAAAAAGTTTCATCCCCACCCCACATTTGAGGCAGTATTTCCCTGATTTACACTACTCAGGTCTCTTCATCAGGCATACAACACCACAAAATCTGAAGAATCACATGTTTATGCACAACAGGAATTGGGAATGATGCAACAGATAAGACAAGTGACATGAAGCAGAACTATCAATATGAGAGAGGGAGAGACACTTAGGCTATGTGCACACGTTCAGGTTTTTTCGCGTTTTTTTCGCGATAACGCTATAAAAACTCATTAAAAACGCATACATTATGCATTCTATCATTTAGAATGCATCCTGCATGTGTTGTGCACATGGTGCGTTTTTTTTTCCGCGAAAAAAACGCATCGCGGTAAAAAAAAAAAAAGCAGCATGTTCATTAATTTTGCGGTTTTTCCGCGACTATGCATTTGGAAAAAAAACGCACAAAAAACGCGTCAAAATCGTGTCAAAACGCGGTAAAATCACATGCGGATTTCTGGCAGAAATGTCCAGTTTTTGTCAGGAAAATTTCTGCCAGAAATCCTGACGTGTGCACATAGCCTTATAGACAAATACTGAAACAGTTCCTAGATAAGGAGCACAAAACTTTTATTGTCCTGTGATTGAGGTCTGGCCCACAATTGTGATGCCCCCAAATGATCGGAGGAGCACATTCCTTAGTTGATATAAAAAGGCATAAATCCATGTGACACATCATTCCTGCATTGAGTGTGTCAAGGCTGCCATGAGTTTGTACTCCCAAATTTTTTTGTCTCTCTGAGATTTGAAGTTACATTTTAATACAAGTAATTTTATGTCCATAATGCTGTGATCAGGGATACAAAAATGTTTGGCCACCAGTAGATCCAGAAAGTTAATTTTAGTACAGGAGTAGTGTAGTGTAAGAACATGTGCCGCATCAGAAACGCATGAAAACGCTTAAAAAACGCATTCCCATGCAATCCTATGGGATTCCGCAGTTGCTGTGCCCATGCTGCGGATCTTCCTGCTGCAGAATCGCATAGCGGTAAAATCCGCAGCATGTTCATTATTTCTGCAGAATCGCAGCGATTCCGCAGCCATAGGATTGCATTGAAACGCTCACTTTACGTATGTGGCTATGCCCACCATGCGTAAAGTGAGCGCTTCATGTGTGGATGGTACCAGAGTCTGGAGGAGAAGACACTCTCTCCTCCAGGCCCTTGGGAACCATATTTCTGTAAAAAAAAAAAAAAAGGAATTAAAATAAAAAATAAGGATATACTTACCTTCTGATGGCCCCTGAAGTCCTCCCGCCTCTCAGTGGTGCACGCGGCGGCTTCCGTTCCCAGGGATGCATTGCGTGAATCACCTGGGATGACGTCGTGGTCACGCGACCGTGACGTCACAAAGGTCCTTCACACAAAGCATCCCTGGGACCGGAACGTACCAGGAGCGCCGCTGAGGAGATCGGGGGACATTGGAAGGTGAGAACAAAAAGAATTAAAAAAATTAAAAATATGGTTAACATTCTATCTTTTACTATTGATGCTGCATAGGCAGCATCAATAGTAAAAAGTTGGTCACACTTGTCAAGCACTATGCTTGATAAGTGTGACCAACCTGTCAATCACTTTTCCAAGCGATGCTTCAAATCGCTTGTAAAACGCAAGCATTCTCCAAGCTAAAAACGCTTGCAAAACACTTGTGTTTTGTGGGAAAACGCATGCGAATTCCGCATGCGTTTTACCCATGGCAGGGAGTTGACATTTCCGCAGCATTTCTGCAACGTGGGCAGGTAGCCTAAAGATAAAATTGATTAACGTGTTCATGGAACATCTTTAGCTGTTTCTCAGAAGACCAGAGTAGTCTCGAAATCTTGCAACTTGTTACCTTTTAATGACCAAGTGAAAAGATGGTATAAACCGCTGCTGACTCTAAGATCTTAATTTTTTTCCTATCTACTGGCTAACACGGTACAAAGATCTATATTTTCCTGATTTACACATGATTCATATAATTGCAATATTATATGCAATTTCAGGGGCTCAGAAGAGCCACACTGCCTTATTTATCATTATAAATTAAAATATGTAGACCTAAAACTCATAACTTCAGTTTATCTGGCATTCTCAACAGCAGGGCTGTCCTGGAACTAATTTATTCAGCAGCTGTTGTGCAGCATAAATACTGTTCTCAAATATTTTTCTAAGATTGATATGAATACGTGGTATCATTCAAATGTTCGCAATGTCTGCAGTAATGGGAGAATATTAGATCATAATATTATATACAATTTTCCGGTATGCTGTGCTTAAAGTTATCATAGGAAGGAGGTAATATTTGATGAGTTACTTACAGATGCCAAGTAAATGGTTGATGCGACTTAAATTAAAGCACTTCTTTAGGGTTCCTAAAAGAAACTCAAACAGATGCAAGAGAGGAGGTTTGGGGTACGTGGCTCAGGCTTAAAGAA
Organism: Ranitomeya variabilis; assembly: GCF_051348905.1. NCBI lineage: Eukaryota > Metazoa > Chordata > Amphibia > Anura > Dendrobatidae > Ranitomeya > Ranitomeya variabilis. The sequence goes on along the minus strand of NC_135233.1, from coordinate 332,669,914 downwards.
TTATCACTAATGGGCAAACTCTTCTTAAAGCAAACCTGTCAGCAGGATTTTGCTAAGTAAACTACACGCATTGTCAGTTTGGCGTTGTCAAACCAATTAAAATGATACCTGGAGTGAAGAATTCAGTCTTGTGGTTCTTGTGTAATCAGTGTTAGAAGTATTCAGTTAACGATATGCTCAGGCGAGTCTGTGGGCAGAGTTAAGGTACCTTCACACTAAACGACTTTGCAGCGATAACGACAGCGATCCGTGACATTGCAGCGTCCTGGATAGCGATATCGTTGTGTTTGACACGCAGCAGCGATCTGGATCCTGCTGTGATATCGCTGGTCGTTGCTGAAAGTTCAGAACTTTATTTGGTCGTCAGATCGGCGTGTATCGTTGTGTTTGACAGCAAAAGCAACGATGCCAGCAATGTTTTACAATGGTAACCAGGGTAAATATTGGGTTACTAAGCGCAGGGCGCAGGGCCGCGCTTAGTAACCCGATATTTACCCTGGTTACCATTGTAAAAGTAAAAAAAAAACACTACATACTCACCCTCTGATGTCTGTCACGTCCCCCGGCGTCCGCGCTGCTGCTCAGAGCTTCCTGCACTGAATGTGTCAGTGCCGGCCGTAAAGCAAAGCACAGCGTTGACGTCACCACTGTGCTTTAGGGCCGGCGCTTACACAGTGCAGGGAAGCGGACGCCGGGGGACGCGAATGTAAGTATGTACTGTTTGTTTTTTTACATTTACACTGGTAACCAGGGTAAACATCGGGTTACTAAGCGCGGCCCTGCGCTTAGCAACCCGATGTTTACCCTGGTTACCCGGGGACTTCGGCATCGTTGGTCGCTGGAGAGCTGTCTGTGTGACAGCTCTCCAGCGACGCTGCAGCGATCGGCATCGTTGTCGATATCGCTGCAGCGTCGCTTAGTGTGAAGGTACCTTTATCTTCCTGCTCTAAGCCCCGAAGGTAATACATACAGCTCTGGCAAAAATTAAGAGACCACCACATCAAAACCCTGTCATGGGCAGCCCAATCTCCAGACCTGAACCCCGTTGTAAACCTCTGGAATGTAATCAAGAGGATGATGGATAGTCACAAGCCATCAAACAAAGAAGAACTGCTTACATTTTTGCGCCAGAATCCATGTGAAAGACTGGTGGAAAGCATGCCAAGACACATGAAAGCTGCGATTAAAAATCATGGTTATTCCTCAAAATATTGATTTCTGAACTCTTCCCGAGTTAAAAATATTAGTATTGTTGTTTCTAAATGATTATGAACTTGTTTTCTTTGCATTATTTGAGGTCTGAAAGCACTGGGAGTTTTTTGTGTTTTTTAAATTTTGACCATTCTTCCTTTTCAGAAAAAAAACAATTTATTGCTTGGAAATTCGGAGACATTCATCAAGTATATTCATCTTCCGATCCAGCGACTTCAGGCTGTGTTGGCTAGAGCTCACGTGACATTGTTATGTCACATGAAGGCTCAAGCTCATCAGTGGCCATGATTTTACATCTGCTAATTGGATCTAAGGGGTAGGGTTTCTCCTTGTGGAGAGTGACATACCAGGTCTGGCACACCATTATGAGGAGGCGTAAACGCCATGCAATGCTCCTCTGGGAAATTAAATATGCAAATTGCCTCCAGCTATTGGAAGCAGATACCCTAATAATCAATATAGACTCTGACGAGCAGTGAAATATGACTTAGGATAAAAGTCAAATCAGAATCTCAGTTTGCAGACACTGTTTCAGGGTATTGTGCCTTGCCATTGCAAAGTATGATTGACACCAGAGAGGCCACTCAGACCCCACCGCTTGCCACCAATTGTCAAAGATCACCTTTTAGTCACAAACATCCCTCTGCTGTCCCTTATAGTCAGAACTATTATACAATTGGCAAACGATTAAAGGGAACTTGTCACCCCCCCCAGGTTCGTTTTTAATAATGATGAGCGAATATACTCGTTACTTGAGATTTCTCTAGCACGCTCGGGGGTCCTCTGAGTATTTTTTAGTGCTCGGAGATTTAGTTTTCCTTGCCGCAGCTGAATGATTTACATCTGTTAGCCAGCTTGATTACATGTGGGAATTCCCTAGCAACCAGGCAACCCCAACATGTACTTATGCTGGCTAACAGATGTAAATCATTCAGCTGCGGCAAGAAAAACAATCTACGAGCACTAAAAAAAATACTCGGAGGACCCCCGAGCATGTTCGAGAAATCTTGAGTAACGAGTATATTTGCTCATTACTAGTTTTTAAGTAAAAGAGCCACCTTCAGCAGCACTAAGGCTGCATTCTGTTAAGGTGGCTCTTCTATTTCTGATCCCTAGTAACACTGAAATATTGACTTTAATAAGTTGCGCCCTATACCTGTATTGAGTCCCAAAGGTATGGTGTCTCCCCGTTTCAGCCGCCTCCCAGCCGTCCATCCCCCTCTTGAGTCTGTGTGCCGCCTTCTGTGATGCTGTAACATGCCCGGCGCCTGCCCCACCTCCATCCTCCTCTCTTTCCTCCCTCGGCAGCGTCTGATGAGCTGACCTGCCGGTGAACTGCGTGTGGGGAGCTCAGCTCATAAGACGCAGCCAAGGGAGGAAGGAGAAAGAGGTAGATGGGGGCAGGCGCCGGGCATGTAACAGCAACACAGGAGGCGGCACACAGACGCAAGAGGGGGATGATGGACGGCTGGGAGGTTGGCTGAAACAGGGAGAGACGCCACACCTCTAGGACTCAATACAGGTATGGGGCGCAATTTATAAAGGTCAATATTTCAGTGTTACTAGGGATCAGAAACATAAGAGCCACCTTCACAGAATGCAGCCTTAGTGCTGCTGAAGGTGGCTTTTTTACTTAAAAACGCTCTGGGGGGGGGGGGGGGTGACAAGTTCTCTTTAATGGTTGAGGCTGTCAGTTCTCCAATAATCGGTCACGTAGTGCCAACCTTGAGCCTTAAATTCCAATGCATAGAAAATATAATATATCACACACACAAACAAACACACCCCCTAGTATGGTGTTCAAGTCCTCTTCCTCTCTGGGAAATTAAATATGCAAATAGACTCCTTAGAGGAGCATGCAAGACATTTAAGTCTCCTCATACTGATGTGCCAGACCTGGTATGTCACTTTCCAAAAGGAGAAACCTTACCCCTTAGATCCCAGTCTTAGCCCCTCACTTAGCCAAATCAGATCTCATACTTTGCACTGACGAGGGGCAACACCCTGAAACACAGTGTCTGCAAATTGAGATTCTGATTCGGCTTTTATCACAAGTCATGTGACAAGGCTCGTTAAAGGGTTGATATTTACTTCCAACAGGTGGCGCTAGAGTTGAAATCCTCTTCCTCGCTTAAGAGGCAATTTGCATATCTGCTGATTAGGTTGCGTGAACACCAGCAGACAGCTCTGGCATTGTTGGAATGGTGCTGGTCTGGGTGGCAGGAGTATGTTTTATTTTATTTTTCTAACATTTTATTTAACATGGGGCACTTTGGCTTTTAAGAAGATTTTTAGAGGGACAAACTCTTTAAAGGGCTTTTCTGACTTGGGGGGTGGGGAGAACAGTATTCATCTGTACTTCGTTTAAACAACACACAAAAAAAACGCAAATGACAATATTGTGTTCCTGGTATGGTACAGCTCTAAAATGGGTAACACTCCGCTGTTTAAACCATGTGGCCACAGCAGAGCCTGATCACAAAATTTCATTGGAACAGCGCCGAAACAAAAGGCTAGTATATACAGTCATGGCCAAAAGTATTCACACCCCTGCAATTCTGTCAGATAATACTCAGTTTCTTCCTGAAAATGATTACAAACACATTCTTTGGTATTCTTATCTTCATTTAATTTGTCTTAAATGAAAAAACAGAAAAGAGAATGCAGCAAAAAGCAAAACATAGATCATTTCACACAAAACTCCAAAAATGGGCCAGACAAAAGTATTGGCACCCTCAGCCTAATACTTGGTTGCACAACCTTTAGGCAAAATAACTGCGACCAACCGCTTTCGGTAACCATCAATGAGTTTCTTACAATGCTCTGCTGGAATTTTAGACCATTCTTCTTTGCCAAACTGCTCCAGGTCCCTGATATTTGAAGGGTGCCTTCTCCAAACTGCCATTTTTAGATCTCTCCACAGGTGTTCTATGGGATTCAGGTCTGGAATCATTGCTGGCCACCTTAGAAGTCTCCAGTGCTTTCTCTCAAACCATTTTCTAGTTTTTTTTTAAGTGTGTTTTGGGTCATTGTCCTGCTGGAAGACCCATGACCTCTGAGGGGAGACCCGGCTTTCACACTGGGCCCTACATTATGCTGCAAAATTTGTTGGTAGTCTTCAGACTTCATAATGCCATGCACACGGTCAAGCGGTCCAGTGCCAGAGGCAGCAAAGCCACCCCAAAACATCAGGGAACCTCCACCATGTTTGACTGTAGGGACCGTGTTCTTTTCTTTGAATGCCTTTTTTTCTCCTGTAAACTCTATGTTGATGCCTTTGCCCAAAAAGCTCTACATTTGTCTCATCTGACCAGAGAACATTCTTCCAAAACGTTTTAGGCTTTTTCAGGTAAATTTTGGCAAACTCCAGCCTGGCTTTTTTATGTCTCAGGGTAAGAAGTGGGGTCTTCCTGGGTCTCCTACCATGCAGTGCCTTTTCATTCAGACGCCGACGGATAGTAAGGGTTGACACTGTTGTACCCTGGGACTGCAGGGCAGCTTGAACTTGTTTGGAGGTTAGTCGAGGTTCTTTATCCAACATCCGCACAATCTTGTGTTGAAATCTCTTGTCAATTTTTCTTTTCCGTCCACATCTCGGGAGGTTAGGCTACGTTCACATTTGCGGTCAGCGCCGCAGCGTCGGGCGCCGCAGCGGCGCCGCATGCGTCATGCGCCCCTATATTTAACATGGGGGCGCATGGACATGCGTTGTGCTGCGTTTTGCGCCGCATGGCCGCAAGCGTTGGACGCAAGAAACGCTTCAAGTTGCATTTTTTTTGCGTCCAACTTTCGGCAAAAGGACGCATGCGGCGCAAAACGCAGCGTTTTAGCGTGCGTTTTGCCGCGTTTTCGTTTGCGTTGTGCGCTGCGGCGCCGACGCTGCGGCGCACAAGGCAAATGTGAACGTAGCCTTAGCCACAGTGCCATGGGCTTTAAACTTCTTGATGACACTGCGCACGGTAGACACAGGAACATTCAGGTCTTTGGAGATGGACTTGTAGCCTTGAGATTGCTCATGCTTCCTCACAATTTGGTTTCTCAAGTCCTCAGACAATTCTTTGGTCTTCTTTTCTCCATGCTCAATGTGGTACACACAAGGACACAGGACAGAGGTTGAGTCAACATTAATCCATGTCAACTGGCTGCAAGTGTGATTTAGTTATTGCCAACACCTGTTAGGTGCCACAGGTAAGTTACAGGTGCTGTTAATTACACAAATTAGAGAAGCATCACATGATTTTTCGAACAGTGCTAATACTTTTGTCCACCCCCTTTGGCTTTAGAACAATTCTTTGTGTTTTTTCATTTAAGACAAATTAAATGAAGACAATACCAAAGAATTTGTGTTTGCAATCATTTTCAGGAAGAAACTGAGTATTATCTGACAGAATTGCAGGGGTATGAATACTTTTGGCCATGACCATCGCTTAGGTCTATAATTTGGGTCTTGTAGGGGCCACGAGTCAAATCCACGGCAAAATTACAGTACAATAAATGAGGATGGGGCTCTGAAAATATCAAATTTATACTTGGTGGGATCACTGGGGAATCTCTGCAACATCTGCACGTGGCAAAATTATTCTGCCAGATCTTGGCTCTCCCTAAAAAGGTGCAAGTTAAGTCTGCAAACCACTTAAATACAGAACGTCTTTCCAGACAGACACATCCTGCACTTGTGCCCTGAAGCAGCAAACAGGCTTGGATTTAGACTTAAGTAATGTTTAATTAGTAAAGTATGGGACATGTTCCCGAGAACACGGATGCCATAGGTGCGGTCTGTGCAAACTGTACACAATTAACTGGAATGTTGTGATTTTTACGGTAAACACCCGCATTAATAAAATCCATTTCCAATATACAGTTACACAATGGTCAAAAAAAAAAAGAGCATACATTATGCAGCAGTGTTAGCTGTCAAAAATGGAAGCATTATCCAGTGCAGGCAAGAATTCATGCACTGATGCCCACTAGGACATGGCTATCCAAACAAGATTATAACTTCAGTCCTGCAATTCTAGGAAAGGATGGTTGGATGACCAAATTGTCTCTCTGCAAACATATTTTGAACAGAAATTTGCGTAAAATGTTCCAAAAGACTGGACTCTGATCTTGTAGCAGATTCGATGCCAAAAATCAGCATCAGATCTGACTACAATTGCAACCCTAATCAAATATAGCAGAAAATTTCTTTGCAGGTTTTTGCAACCTCTGAAGAAAATAGCCTACGACACACATCAGAAGCACTTTACTTATTTTCATGGATTTTGAGAAGAGCCAAGGATTAATCTAAATGAATGATAACGGGGCTAAACAATTTATTAGTGAGGAAGTACACGACTAGCGATGAGCGAGTATGCTTGTTACTTGAGTTTCTCAGAGCATGCTCGGTGGTCTCAGAGCATTTCGGAGTGCTCGGAGATTTAGTTTGTGTTGATGCAGCTGCATGATTTGCGGCTGCTAGACAGCTTGAAAACGTGGGGATTGCCAGTTTGTTAAGCAACCCCCCCACATGTATTCAAGCTGTCTAGCAGCCGCAAATCATGCAGCTGCGGACAAAATCTCCGAGCACCGAAATACTCGGCGACCACCCGAGCATGCTCGTATAAACCCAAGTAATGAGCATACTCACTCATCACTATACACGACGTCTCACCCAAACAATGATGTAGGTCACATTTTACAGATATTTCATGCAAAAGGGTAAATTTATTGTGTCTCCTTGCTGCTTCCATTAAATAACCTATTTGGAGAAGGAAAAAACAAAAAACAAAAAAAAAAAAACCCCTTTCTTCCATAAATTACCCCCCTTCAAAAAAGTGAGTGCCATTTCATGCTGCCATGTCTCACAATAACTTGGAAAAATTCAGCAATACAGAATCTGCCTTTGGGCACAAATTTCCTTTTTGCTGAAACTGGCATAATATAGGTGATGAGCGTGTGTGGTCTCTCTAGATCCATGCCAGGCCAACTTAATTAACCCGACAATTTGTGCACAGTGAACCGGTCACACAATCCCATGAGTCAATCCAAAATCTACCAACACATGCAAAATGCCAATAATTAAAAGCTGTCAAAGTAAGGAAAAAAAAATAAAATCTCTTACCATGGAAACCTTGTTGATTACATCTCTGGCCATAGCTAAACCTTGTGCAAAGGTGCGGGCTGCCACAAAGGCGCGGGTAACTTGGAGCTTAAGTTTCCGTGGTACATCTCCAAATGGTTTCAGTTGGTCGATGTATCTGCTGACACATGCCAGGTAGTCATCGGTGAAGTGATACTGTGGGTTTAACAGTGGGAACATGCGTTCTAGCAGCTGAGCCCAAAAGTCATTCAGCATTTCTTCCAAGTTTACATTCCCAGCGACGTAGTATTTTCTCAGCTCCACAAAGAAATTCTTAAAAAGTTCTGAATTCTGCATGTACAATCGCCCATAAGTCCTCACAAACATGTCATTAAGAGAGGTTTCAGCATTCTTCAGAAGTTCTTTAAAAAACTCTAAGAAAAGAAGAAATACATTTAGAAAAACTAAATATTTAAATACTTGGTCAAAGCAAAGTAATCAAAGAACGGTTAAAGAAGCATTTCCAATAATTATTACCGTATGTTAGCTAAACCAATGTAAATGTTTTACTATACTTGCCGATCGGTCTTCCCCAGTTTCCAGCGCAGCTCCACTTTTCTTCTCAAGGTCAAAAGGGGTCTTTTTTTATGACACTAAAACATCGCACATTTGTCAAATGGTGCAAAAATTGAGCCAAAATACTGATGTACTACAAATGTACCAGAAGGGATCTGGAGTTGCGTTGCATTGAATGGTGAGTTTTTAAGTGTGCAGATAAAAGCACAAAAATATGTTGTGCAGAAAACAGTTCGTAATAAGAGTGACGTCTGGTTATAAAGGAGTTAAGACAGGTTATGCTATATCCTTTGTAAGCAGAGATCAGTAAATCCTGGCAGATACCAAAATCTACCCAATTCCTTATATTTCTGAAGGCCAGAATAGCCAATGCAATTTGTTGACTCAAAATATCTGAAATGCTGACAAATGGCAAAAATGCCAATGAAAACTGTCTGCCATTCAGAATTTGGTAGGGAAGCCGCTGATTCACCAGCTCTGGAAAATGTATCCGAGGGCTATAAGTTTTCTCTCGAATGAAGGCCAATTTCCGTTGAGCACTAAAAGGGTTCATTTCAGCGCCAGCACGACCGCCATCAGCACCAACACAATTGTGAGCCTGCTGACCCAACTAACATCATCATAGGGATCTATTGTGCTGTCAGTTCGGGCCAAAAGACTTGCGGTAGTTCGTTCTGGGACATAAGCCAGTTTCAGACAAGTAGTAATATGGTCACAAGTGTATCTCCTCAGGTTTGTATGACTGGCCCAGCACCAGAGCTCGGGTGCTTCCAGGGAAAAAATAACCCGACATGAAGCAAACAAAGGTTCTCCCTTCACTGACGGTGAGGAAGGATAGTGGAAAGGATTAGGATTTGAAACAAAGGATATCGGAAGACTGTATACTTTCGCAGAAACAGAAAACCCTTTAAAAACCACGTGATTGCCCACATTCAAAAAGCAATAATAATTTCCCACCACATTCATCAGAACGCAAATTGCATAAACTAAACTACAGGAAATAACATTCCTTCCTGTCCACATGAAATTAAGATAAATGAAGGTATACCAATAAAACGAAGCGGCAGTTCCTGTATGAAGGAGGAATTTGGGGTTTCTTGCTGAATGTCTGGAATTTGCTGCGGCAATGCATTTTAATGTGCAAATTATCTTATATCAAAAAGGCAGCCACATGATTCCTAGTTAACCATTCAGTTCAGAGCGGTGTGGTTTACAAAAAATATTACAATCATTTGTGCACATATATTTTAGCAATACCACCTTTGCCCTGTCAAATGTGAAAGGGTGGAGGGTACATATTGGGAAGGCAAAATGCTGAGGAGGCTTTCATTTTCCATGGCAAAAGACCTTTGTGGTCTCAAAACTTCTTGAATAAAGAGCTAAAGGAAGTACATAACCAACGTGAACGGTGGGTGAGGCATTAGGTCACATGATTTACATATTTTATATTCAAAATTATATAATATATATCACACACACAGTGAAGGAAATATTTATTGGATCCCTTGCCGATTGTGAGTTTGCCCACTGACAAACAGTATAGACATGAACAGTCTACAATTTTAAGGGTAGGTTAATTTTAACATTGAGAGATAGAGTATCAAAAATAAAATCCAGAATGTCACATTGTATAAATTACATAAATTTATTTGCATTTTGCAGTGAGAAATAAGTATTTGATCCCATACGAACCATTAAGAGTTCTGGCTCCTACAGACCAGTTAGACGCTCCTAATCAACTCGTTACCTGCTGTCTTACATAGTCACCTTTATAAAAGACTCCTGTCCACAGGCTCAATCAGTCAGACTCTAACCTCTACAACAGTGTTCCCCAACTCCAGTCCTCAAGGGCCACCAACAGGTCATGTTTTCAGGATTTCCTTAGTATTGCACAGGTGATCATTGCGTCACCTGCACAGGCAATAATTCCATCACCTGTGCAATACTAAGGATATCCTGAAAACATGACCTGTTGGTGACTCTTGAGGACCGGAGTTGGGGAACACTGCTCTACAACATGGGCAAGACCAAGGTTGGAATGGGCTACAAAACCATACGTAAGATGCTGGGTGAGAAGGAGACAACTGTTGGTGCAATAAGAGAAGAAAATGGATGAAATACAAAATGACTGTCAATAGACATCGATCTGGGGCACCATGCAAAATCTCACCTTGTTGGGTATCCTTGATCATGAGGAAGGAGAGAGATCAGCCTAAAACTACACGGGGGAACTTGTCAATGATCTCAAGGCAGCTGGGACCACAGTCACCAAGAAAACCATTGCCAACACATTAAGCCGTAAAGGTTTAAAATCCTGTAGTGCCCGCAAGGTACCCCTGCTCAAGAGTACACATGTGCAGGCCCGTCAAGTTTGCCATTGAGCATCTGGATGATTCTGTGAGTGATTGGGAGAAGGTGCTTTGTTTAGATGAGACAAAAATTGAGCTCTTTGGCATTAACTCAACTCGCTGTGTTTGCAGGAAGAGAAATGCTGCCTATGGCCCAAAGAACACTGTCCCCACTGTCAAGCATGGAGGTGGAAACGTTATGTTTTGGGGGTGTTTCTCTGCTAAGGGCACAGGACTACTTCACTGCATCAATGGGAGAATGGATGGAGCCATGTACCGCAAAATCCTGGAGTGACAACCTCCTTCCCTCCGCCAGGATATTAAAAATGGGTCATGGCTGGTCTTCCAGCAAGACAATGACCCAAAACATACAGCCAAGGCAACAAAGGAGTTACTCAATAAGAAGCACATTAAGGTCATGGAGTGGCCTAGTGTTATGATCTGGTGGCCTAAGAGCAGCATGGACGTACTCTGGAGAAGGTGGAACCTGTACTGACCGCAGACCCTGAACCTAACACCGCAACTAGAAGTAGCCGTGGAATGTACCTAGCGCTCCCTAGACATCTCGACACAGCCGGAGGACTAATTACCCCTAGAGATAGAAAAGGGAAAACTATCTTGCCTCAGAGAAAATCCCCAAAGAACAGGCAGCCCCCCACAAATATTGACTGTGAGAGGAGAGGGAAAAAACATACACAGACTGAAATGAGAATTTAGCAAAGGAGGCCACTTCTAGCTAAATAGAAAGGACAGGACAGAGTACTATGCGGTCAGTATTAAAAACACTAGAAAATATCCACCACAGAAAATACAAAAACTCCACAGCTAACTAAAGACATGGAGGGTATATCTGCATCTCCAGAGATACCAGCTTGGCTAAACAAATCCTTATACAGACCAAGCTGGACAAGACAAAAACATGGAAAAGAACTGAACAATAAGACCACAGCATGTGGACAGCAAAATCAAGGCCAGAACTTATCTTTGATGAAAAGAACTGCAAAGCAGAAGAGACCAGGCAGGGATGTGAATCCTCCAGGAACAATGGACAAGTGGCACTGACTAAAGGGTGAAGCAAGACTAAATAGCCCTGTCCAAATTGCAAAAAGTGAAAACACCTGACAAATGCTGTGATTCAGACACAGCAGCGCTACCACTTACAACCACCGGAGGGAGCCCAAGAGCAGAATTCACAACAGCCGCCCTAGCCAGTCTCCAGACCTTAATCCCATGGAAAACTTATGGAGGGAGTTGAAGCTCCGAGTTGCCAAGGGACAGCCTCAAAATCTTAATGATTTATTGATGACCTGCAAAGAGGAGTGGACCAAAAATCCTTCTGACATGTGCGCAAACCTCATCAACTACAAAAAATGTATGAATGCTGTGCTTGCCAACAGGGGTCTTGCCACCAAGCATTAAGTCTTGTTTGCCAGAGGGAGCAAATACTTATTTCTCACTGCAAAATGCAAATAAATTTATATAATTTATACAATGTGATTTTCTGGATTTTATTTTTGATATTCTATCTCAATGTTAAAATCACACTACCCGGGGGCGTGGCTATGGAGTAAGTGAAGGAAGACGTGTTTTGGGAGAGCTCCTCAATATCCTGCTACCATTCTGTCTATTGGACCCCTAAATAAGCACATACCTCACCGCTACCGAGGCCCCTGGAGGCATAGAGGATACCGGCCCCTGGAGAGGGCTGAAGCGGTGACTGGAGAGCGTCGGTGAGGGAGAAGGATCAGTGGCATGGTGAGCCCTGCATGTGACGGTGGCCATCTTCCCGGCAGACGCTCCTCTGACACAGGGAACGGCGCTGCAGGTAACGGCGGCTGAAGTTCCTCCTTAGCTTCTGGAAAGCGGTGGACGCCAGCAGGTGAGAGCTGCGGGGCCCTGGTCCGGCGGGAGAGAAGAGGAAGCTATACTGGTGGTGGGGGTGGCTGTTTGTGGCGGCCATTGCTGAGGTGCGTGCCCCTGCAGCAGAGGGGGCAGCGAAGCTCCTCATTACCACAGCGCGGCTGAGCAATGCACATCAGCTCTCCATAAACTCAGGGACAACGTGGTGTGAGCTCTGAAAGATTGAGCCCCACGTTCCCCCATAAGCAACAACTCAGCCGGCTGTACTTCTAATTGGAGACCTCCGGGTCCCCCCCTAACCGCTATTATCGCTACTTAGGACTTTCCCTATTGCAGGGACTGCCGTTAATTTTTCAATCTACATTTCTTGATAATACATCAGCGCGCCTCCTGGTCATAGAGGCTTCCAGCAACATTACATACTATATACAATAACTCTGGTGTGGCCGCTAGGCATTGCTGAGATTCTGATTTGGACTACCCTGCTGCGTCACTTACTTGTCAATCATGCAGCGTACAAAGAATACATCTGCAGCTGACAAACTAAGAGTTTGCTAGGAGTGATGCCCAAGATAATGCAAGATCTCTTAGGAATAGCTCCTCACAAGCCCAGCGGGGGAAAAACCGTCCTTCTGATAATATTGATGAGGTTGAGCAAGATGAATTGACTCTTACGCAAGCATCTGTGCAATTAATGCAAGCTATATCTCTGACTAGAACGTCCCTTTCTGAGCACATAGAGGATGTGCACACTGAGGTGGGACGTCTAAGACAAGACATGCAAGCTATGAAGGGACGTATGACGGAAGTGGAGACAAGGGTGTCTCAGGTAGAAGACACCATTAAACCTATGGAGGCAAAATTGGCAAAAGTTGCTGGTTCCACGAATGCCTGGAAGCAAAAGGCTGATGATTTAGAAAACAGAATGCGTCGCAATAACATCCGCATCATAGGTCTGCCGGAACACGTGGAAGGCCAGCAGCCTGAAAAATTCTTGGAGGACTGGCTTAAGTCCTCGTTGGGAGACACGTTCTCCCCAATGTTCTCGGTGGAAAGAGCCCATAGAGTTCCCACCAAATCTCTTCCTCCTGGAGCTCCGCCCAGACCTTTCCTGGCGCGTATCCTCAATTGCAAGGACAGGGATTGCTATCCTGCGGCTGGCACGACAAAAGAGTCCCATCAAGTTCGACGATGCTACAATCTCAATATTTCCAGACTTCTCCGTTGAGCTCCAGAAACAGCGGGCAAGATTTGTAGATGTCAAGAAGCAACTTCGAGATAAGAACATTATTTACTCCATGATCTACCCGGCGCGTCTGCGGGTTGTCAGCAATGGTTCCTCCCTGTTCTTCACCAACCCGTCAGAGGCAGCGGACTGGCTGCGCTCTCGTGGGAGGTCTAATGGAGCAGAACCCTGATAGGTTCTCAGCTGATTTACAATTATTTAACTGTTGAATTGGAGCTCTCCCTGCGAGCGTTTGATACACCAATAATACCGGACCAGAGACACGGCCAAATATGTACAGAAGCCCTGGGTACAATGGCATGCGCTCACGCATTTCACACTAGTTACTCGAGAGGGGTGTCATTATTAGTACATAGAGATGTTCGATGGGAAGCCCAGACGACTCGACGGGATTTGGAGGGACGTTTTGTTTTTGTCCGTGCATTAATTAATTCCCGCGAATATGTCATATTGTGTATTTACAACCCTCCTCCGGCCAGTACCTCAATACTTAAGATGGCAATGAGCTTTGCGGTAAATTACCCAGACGCGCATGTTATCTGTATGGGTGACCTCAACCTAATTATGGGCAGTGATCTCGATAGAATGAGATTGGGAGGTGGATCTCCTGGGGAACCCCTGCCCTTCCCCCCTTCTTCGGCCCCGACTCAGCTGGCACTATTCATAGAAAATAGCGACTGGGTAGACCTATGGAGGATGCGCCACCAGGGGGAGAGGGGATATACCTGTCACTCATCCACTAAACGTTCTCTCTCGCGTAGACTATATTTTTGGATCCGGCAACTTGGTGCAGTGGGTGGATGGTGTGGAACACGGTAATAGAGGAATCTCGGACCACAGTCCAATTATACTTAAACTCATGTTTGGGAAAATGAATAATGGTAGAATATGGAAGTTAAATCCCTTCTGGCTCAAACTAATAAATTCAGATGATCGGACGGTTGATCAGTTGAACTGTTACATCCAATCCCACTCAGATCTTCAAAATATTAATTTATTTTGGGATGCACTTAAGGCATATTTAAGGGGCTGTCTATCTTCTACAATCTCTTATATCAAAAGGGTAACGTCAAGGGAGGATGATGAGGTTGAGCAGCGTTTGAGAAATGCTGAGGCCGTATATACAGCTGACCAGACTAATAACAATAGGATTGAATGGCTGACTCTACAAAGATTATATACCCAACACTTGGATACTAAATCTAAGCGTAAACTTTTTTTCACGCGTCAATTGTACTTTGAAATGGGGAATCAGGCGGGAAAATTTTTGGCCTACTTGGTGCGTCAACACAACGCATCCAACATGATAATACAAATTCGCTCACCAGATAACTCATTAAAATCCACTACTGAGGAAATTCTTCAATGTTTTTATAACTACTATAAAGGATTGTATGAATCTAAGAGTGGTTTTAACGTTTCTGATTGTCTAGGTTATTTATCCGATATAGCGTTCCCCACACTAAACCCCACCCAGCAAGCCTTTATGGACGCTGAATTTACTCTCGAGGAAGTGGAGCAAGCTATAACGGATATGGCTTCAGGGAAGGCCCCTGGGCCGGATGGCTTCCCTATAGAGCTGTATAGGAGATACCGGGAGATACTGGCTCCGCTTTTGCTGAAGGTATTTAAAGAGATATGGGAGGGTGGATGTCTACCTGATACTTTTTATGAGGTGCATATTATCGTACTTAAGAAGGAGGGGAAGGATCCTTTGGAATGTGGATCCTATCGTCCCATATCGCTGGTAAACGTGGATTATAAGATCTTTACTAAGATACTGGCTACCAGGTTGAACTCCATTATATTAGATATTATACACCCAAATCAAACAGGCTTTATGCCTGGTAAAAGTACATCTATAAACATTAGGCGGGTTCAATCAGTGATCCAATATAGCTCTTTACTACCAGATAACAGTTGGGCGCTGGCGTCGCTGGACGCGGCTAAGGCGTTCGACTCTCTTGAGTGGCCCTTCTTGTCTGCAGAGATATGGCTTTGGGGATAAGTTTTTGAAATGGGTTGGTGCATTATACGTGAAACCTAAAGCCCGAATAATTGTAAACGGTTCCATGTCTGAGCCATTTTCGCTACATAGGGGAACCCGTCAGGGGTGTCCCCTCTCCCCAGCCTTGTTTGCTCTAGCGATAGAGGCATTAGCTATACGTCTACGCTCTGCCCCCGATATTGATGGTATCAAAATAGCGGACCGCACTGACATCATTGGTCTATATGCTGATGACATGATAGTATTCATGGATAAGGTAGAAGAAACGTTGCCAAAGGTAATTGCTACCATAGATAAATTTAGTGGGTTCTCAGGCCTATATATTAATTGGGATAAATCTGCCCTATTACCTCTGTCCCAATCCCCAATATCTAATCTTAACGCTCTTTCCCCGTTACCTGTAGTATCTGAATTTAAGTACTTGGGTATTTATATGTCCCGATGTAGCGGATCGGATCTACAGCTCAATGTCTTCCCCCTGTTAGAATACGCCAATCGAAATTCACATCTTGGAGTAAACTTCCACTGTCTGTAGCAGGCCGTATTAATCTCATAAAAATGATTCTGCTCCCTAAATTCAACTATTGCCTTCAGCATAGCGCAGTAACTGTACCAAAATTCTTTTTCACTAACTTAAATTCTTATGTTGCTTCGTTCGTGTGGGGGAAGGGCAGACCCAAACTTAAACTGACGACTTTGCAAAGACCTAAGCAGGGGGGAGGAGCGGCATTGCCAGATTTCTTTTTATACTATTTGGCGGGGCAGGCCAAAGCACTTTGTAAATGGATGCCTCATAATTATCTCCCTAATTCTGAAAGCCACCTGGTTAGCTCTGTTGGTGCTAAATGTCCACTGGGTCTTCTAGAGTCAGAAAAAATAAATGCCCCTCGATTGTTGCCCATGATACGATTGGCGCGATCCACTTGGAAGAAAATTAAAAGGGTCATTGGGTTTGGGGATATTGTGGCTGAGATGCCTCTATGGGATAATGGTTATTTCCCTGCACTGGTGAACCACCCGTCTGCAAACTTTTGGGTTTCCCACGGAGTCCTGTCAGTGGGAGATTTATAAGATCAGGGGGTCTTCAGATCCTTTGAGCAGCTACAAGTTAAATATGATCTTCCAAGATCTCAATTTTTCCGATACTTGCAACTCAGATCTGCCATTCAATCATTTGTCAGGAGTGTGGGAGCAAACCGTAACATTTCATCTTTACCCTTGATAGGTATTCTTAAGTCACAGGGACCTCAGGGCCTTATCTCGTCCCTATACACATACCTGCTATCAACGGGAGCGAATTCTGCTATGGACTCGGTGAGAGGCAAATGGGAGGGGCTTATCACAGATATGCAGAACGAGGAATGGGAGGATATTTTGGGCTCCCCCCCTCAAAGTCTCCCCGTCGGTCAATAATAGGATGACTCAGCTATATATACTCCACCAGTCATATTTGACTCCGCTGAGACTCTTTCGGATGGGTCGATACTCGACGTCAGAATGTTTGCGTTGCCACTCACCAGACGCTGACTTTATACATCTGATATGGCAGTGTCCCATTGTTCTTCACTATTGGAGGGAGGTAACGTCACTATTGGCTTCTGTACTATCAATCCCGGTTCCTATGGAGCCTTTAGTCTGCCTGTTTGGTATATGGGACGAGGAGGCTTGGGACCATTATGTGGGGATCTTTCTACGTGAAACTCTGTTTTTGGCACGGAAGTTGTTAGCTCTACGATGGATGGGGAATTCACCCCCCTCCATTAGGTCCTGGGTCGAGTTGGTGAATGCAGTTGTGCCTTATGAGCGCACTCTTTATCAAAATAGGGGTTGCCCGGGTAAGTTCAACAAAATCTAGGATAGATGGAACGCCTCTCATCTCACCTTGTGACATGACTAATTGACAAAGACATGGTTTATCTGACTTTTGTTCTGCACGTACTGCGCAGTGGAAGGGGGAAATACTATTCTGCTATCGCTTAATGGCGGCTTAATAGTTTCAGAGGCTTAGTTTGGTTGCAGTTTAAGAGTTTTATGTTTGTAACGTTATGTCTGATTGTTTTATAATTATACACATATGTTTTCCCTCTGTTAAATGATTGGCATATGTATGTGCTGTCCTTACCATCCTTTGTAAATGTAACCATGCAGACTAATGACCAGGACAAATATGTATGCTATATTTTATTTGTGTTTGGAAATAAACGAATAAAAAAAAAAAAAAAAAAATCACACTACCCTTAAAATTATAGACTGTTCATGTCTTTGTTAGTGGGCAAGGGATCAAATACTTATACACACATACATATGCACACACACATACTTCTGTGTGCCGATATAAACTCTCCCCCCCCCCCCCCTTGGTTTTTCTACCACTTTATTACCAACACAAATTAGATTTGTACATTTTTTAAAGGCGCAGTCCTAGGCCTCCTCCTCTTCTCTATACACCATCCCTACTGGACACACCATCAGCAGACTTGGTTTCCAGTACCATCTCTATGCTGATGACACTTAATATAACTCTTCTCCTGTCCTTCACTACCTTAATAAAAAATACCAGCGATTGTCTGCTGTGTCCACCACCATGTCCTCTTTCTATTGAGAAACAATCGCTCCAAAACGGAACATCTCATGTTTCCACCCTTTACCATCCTACAATTTCCTTGGGTGGTTAATCCGTAACTCCAAAGTATCACATTTGGTCTTGGGGTCATATTTTACATACACCTTTCCTTTATTCCTTATATCCAATCACTCATTTGCTCATATTACCTGCATCATAAAAAACATCTACAGAATATAACTTTTTCTCATTTTTGTAACTGCAAACTCTTAAGGTACCGTCACATTTAGCGACGCTGCAGCGATCTAGACAACGATGCCGATCGCTGCAGCGTCGCTGTGTGGTCGCTGGAGAGCTGTCACACAGACCGCTCTCCAGCGACCAACGATGCCGAAGTCCCCGGGTAACCAGGGTAAACATCGGGTTGCTAAGCGCAGGGCCGCGCTTAGTAACCCGATGTTTACCCTGGTTACCATTGTAAATGTAAAATAAAAAAACACATACTCAAATTCCGGTGCATGCGTCCGCTTCCCTGCACTCCTCCTGCATCCTGTGTAAGCGCCGGCCAAAGCAGAGCGGTGACGTCACCGCTGTGCTCTGCTTTACGGTCGTCCGGCGCTAACAGGATGCAGGAGGAGTGCATGGAAGCGGACGCCGGGCACCGGAATGTGAGTATGTGTTTTTTTTATTTTACATTTACACTGGTAACCAGGGTAAATATCGGGTTACTAAGCGCGGCCCTGCGCTTAGTAACCCAATGTTTACCCTGGTTACCAGTGAAGACATCGCTGGATCGGTGTCACGCACACCGATCCAGCGATGTCAGCGGGAGATCCAGCGACAAAATAAGGTGCTGGCCTTCTAGCTCCGACCAACGATATCACAGCAGGATCCTGATCGCTGCTGCGTGTCAAACACAACGATATCGCTATCCAGGACGCTGCAACGTCACGGATCGCTAGCGATATCGTTGTTTTGTGAAGGTACCTTTACTGATGCTCTTAATCATACTAATCAGGACTATTGCAACTCTGTACTAATTGGTCTACTTCTAACCAAACTTTCGCCTCTACAATCCATCCTAAATGCGGCAACCAACTTGTATTTCTGTCCAGCCGCTACACTGTGTGCCAGGTCATCACACTGGTTACTTATCCACAACAGATTACATAATAAACTTCTCTCTCATCCACAAAGTTCTCCACAGTTCTGTATCATTACTCCCTGATCTGTCGACTACACAACCCATGCTCTCAATTCTCCAACTGATCCAAGGCGAACAGCCTCCATAATCCAAACCTCCCACTTTCAACTACAAGACTTCTCTCGTCCTGCACCAGTTTTGTGGAATGAACTACCCCAATCAATACCTAGCACCCTCATTTTTCATCATGCTCTAAAAACACATCCTTTTAGTCCAGCCTATCACCTAAACTCACTAATCTTACTCTTCCTTGTTTTCCCTTTAAATTTTCCTCAAACTGGTCCCTCCTGAATTTGTCTCCATATTCTCCATGCTACTCCCAATTGGTGGCACTAGAGTTCAAGTCATCCTTCTCTCTAAAGTGACAATTTGCATATTTAAATGTCCCAGAGGAGCATGCAAGTTGTTTAAGTCTCCTCATACTGGCATGCCAGACCTGGCATGTCACTCTCCACAAAGAGAAACCTTACTCCTTAGATTCCATATCCTTCATGCACCCAATACTACTTTGTAACTGGGCTTAGACAGATCCTGGCTGATGACCGATCACGCAGCTTATTTGGAAATCCCCATTTATTAGAATGATGGCTGGACCGTACATAACTAGCACATTTTTACCTTTTCACCATTTCCTTATAGATTATAAGCTTGCGATATGGACCCTCACTCCTCCTGTAACAATTGAACTATGTGTTATTCGGTCATTTGCTGATTGCCTGTACATGGCCCCACAAGGCCCATTCATTCAATAAAGAGACCAGAGACAATAAGTGGAAGAAATGGCCGTGTCATTTATTTTGAGTAACTTTAAAATTCATATCACACATTAATCCATCTTTAAATTATTAACTCTTAAATAACCGACAAATTAATCACGATGTAACCAATCCACCCGAAGGGCGATTTTCCTCACGAAATAAATGAACACGACAGGGAATAACCATAAAAAGGGGAAGGGTGGGCGGGATCTTCGGTTCTTCCAGGATAACCGTTGAATGACAGGAAATTCAAACTGCAGGGCTTTTATACCTTCACAAAAAGCCCGCCAAACTGTGAACCACCAATGAAAATACTTGAATTTGACCGCCAAATTCAAGGATAAAACCGGGTAAAACTTGCTCTTGGCTTAATTAGCCAAAGCTTACCTCAGGAATCACAAAGTTTAAACATTGCTTACAAAAACCTAACCAGCTTAATTTCAGAGCCTGTGAGGCCATGAGACCCCCCCTATAATGTAAAATTATGGACGGGGGAGGGCTAACATGGCCCCACAAGGCCCATTCATTCAATAAAGAGACCAGAGACAATAAGTGGAAGAAATGGCCGTGTCATTTATTTTGAGTAACTTTAAAATTCATATCACACATTAATCCATCTTTAAATTATTAACTCTTAAATAACCGACAAATTAATCACGATGTAACCAATCCACCCGAAGGGCGATTTTCCATAAGCCAGGACTCAAGGAGACCTGGCCCCCCCACCAAAGCACAGCCATCTTTCCACTATTGTCTGAAGGTCTAAATTAAAAATGTCCAAACCTATGTCAGAGAGATGGACTAAGTCGTTTCGGTATAAACCCGGTAAAAAACCTTCCAGCTCGGCATGTCTAAAAGAGAAGCCATTAATCATTGGTAAAAATTTACACATACTTCTGTTGACTCTCTTCCGAATTCTTTCAAGAAAAGAAAGTTCTTTCGTAGACCAAATGAACCTGGGGATGATTTCGGAGAAAACAAAACAAGTGAGAGGAGAAAACTGCTTAAAGTAGACAAAATCGGATCTCATAAAGGATAAAAGCTCCAAAGTTTTTGTTTTCCCGATATCATTACCCCCTAGGTGAAGGATTATTAGATCCGGATGAGGAAATTTGACAAAACATCTGTTCAGTTCATGACTTAGATTAAACCAGTATAGGCCTCTTAAACTGTGCCAAAATACTAAAACCGAGTCCTGGTTAAAAGAAAGATTCTCAGAATAAAAACGTTGTTTGGCTCTCTTCTGAGCCCAATAAACATAAGAGTTTCCTACGATCCATACCACCTTGACACCTGAAAAAAATCAAATTTAGTTATCATACAGGTCATGTCTCACATAAAGTCTAAACCTTCCCGACTCCCATCTTCCCAGCTGCATAATTTGAGAATTATGTAAACCAGCTCTCGCTGCCTCCGTCGCTGCACCTATACGGAAAGAATGTGAGGTGAATTTTAAATGATCTTTTTTTAAAAATTGTAAGCATTTTTTCAAAACTGAATTAAATTGGAAAATTGTCGCTGGGGACCCGTCTAAATGCACGAATAAAGGCCCGGGGACAGAAGGTCTCACACGAAGCCAGTTAGTGGTATTAGATAAGGGGCAGAAGGATTCTCCAGGTTTAGCCTCTATCTTTAATCTAACACCCCTTCCTAGCTGATCAGTTTTGGAACGTCTAACAAATAAAAACAAATGCGGGTCCGTAATGGACACATCAGAAACCATAAGCCCAAAGGGACTACATTTTTTAGCCGAAACTAATTCTCCGACGCGTAACGCCCCAAAATAAGCTAAGGAAAATGCCGCGGAAAACAAAATAGCTTCGAATGAATTGGTGCAAACTTCGTGAAGCGATAAGCAAAGGTCTTTTAAAAATGGGAGGGAGATCGGGCGTCTATTGTCTGGTTTGAAACTTGACCGTTTAAATCCTTTCAAAAATTGTTTGATAGGAAATAATCCAGTCAAAGGGTTTTTACCAAGGAGCTTTAAAAAAAATGAGATACCCGCTAGCGATTTAGCCACTGCCGAAAAGGATAAACCCTTGTTACAAAGAAATTCAAGAAACCTTAAACCAGAAATAGGACTGGATATGCTGAAATTAAAATTGTTTAAGTTACAAAAATTAATCCATTGTTGCCATGCGGCCGAGTAATCAGCCCATGTTCTAGGTGACAAAGAGTTCTCGATAAAGTGAGGAATTAAGTCAGAATTAAATCCCAAATCTGATGAGGACAAGCTGTTGGATCCAGATCCGCTGAAGGAACCTGTTGGCGAAAAATATGCCAATGTTGGAAGCAAATGGAATCAGTAATAACCGCTAAGCTACTTGTTCCGCTTTTTGCCTTCAGCCAGATATTTAACTTTAAACAAAGTAAAACTAACTGCCTTAAAATTTTCATGGCCCAAAAATTCTTAGATGACAGGGTGTTAATCCCAAGAATAACGCCCGGATTGTTTGACAAAATCAAAATCCTGTTATCTCTCAAAAGGTGCCCCCACAACGTTAGACCAAGAAAAATTGAAAAAATTTCCGGAACCATAGAATTCTTTAGTATCCCGTTCTGGATCCAAAGATCCGGCCATTCGAGGAAGCACCAATGAGGAGAAAATAGGACACCACAGCCCGAATCAGCTTTATAAGAAAAAGCAAAATTCAAAGTATCAGAAAGGGTAAAGGCAGATTGCCAACAACTTTTGCCGTTATAACTTTCTAAGAAAGTCCGCCAAATCCTGGCGTCTTCCTTTAAGTCAGCTGACACTCTGATATGCGATTCCTGGGAAGAAATTCCAATGGTAGAGTCATACAAGCGTCTGGGAAAAATTCTACCCATTGGAATCACCCGTAGAGCAAAGTTCAAGAGGCCCAAAAGGGATTGGATTTCTTTGAGCGTCACTTTCTTACTCCGTGAAAATTTATCCAAGGCTGTACAAAGTTTAGCAATCTTTACTTCCGGAAGTCTAGATTCCATCTGAACCGAATCTAGGGTAATACCCAAAAATTCAATGACATTGGTGGGTTGGCAGGTTTTGTCATGGGCCAAAGGAACCCCAAATTTGTCACACATTGAAGAAAAAGTATTCAAGGCTATCAGGCAAGCTTGCGAAAATGGTGGACCGACAAAGAGGAAGTCATCTAGGTAATGTAGAATCCCAGCATTTTGAATGCTGGATTCTATTACCCAATGCAAAAAACATGAAAAGCTCTCAAAATAAAAGCATGATAACGCAAAACCCATGGGTAAACACTTATCGAAATAAAATTGTCTCTCAAAGTGAAAACCCAGGGAGTTAAAACCAGAGGGGTTAACTGGAAGGAGCCTGAATGCGGATTTTATATCTGCTTTTGCCATCATGGAGAATCTGCCAAATTTCTTAAGTAGATCTATAGCAGAATCAAATGATGAGTATGAAACGGAACAATCAGCTTTATCTACTTCATCATTCAGGGAGGAACCTGAAGGGAAGGACAAATGATGTATTAAGCGATAACTCCCAATTTCTTTCTTGGGAACAATCCCAAGGGGTGAGATCCGAAAATTAGCGAAAGGGGGGTTCGGAAACAGGCCCGCGATCCTTCCTAAAACAAATTCCTCTAAAATCTTTTTACTCGCCACTTCATGGTAATGGATCAATGAAGAAAGGTTCCTAACAATTGTACAGCCATGTCCCTTAAATTGAGGGACATCAAAGCCAAAACAGAACCCATTAAATAGAAGTCTACTAGTCTCCTGTTTTGGGTACAAGTTTAGCCACCACAGCATTTCTTGAAGATTCACTGGCGTCTGCGCTTTTAGGAATGGGTTCTTTGGATGACTGTCTACGAAAACACTTAAATAAGGGGTGAGAGTTCGCACAAAAGGAGCATTCGTGGCGAAACTTGCACGAATTTCCCCATTTGCATGCGGACTCGTTGAAGGCGAAGCAGACGCCCTTTCTTGAAAAGCTGGAAACTGTTTGTTTATTAGGGTAATGCCTTTGTGGCAGCATCAGATTTAACCACAAGCCTACATCTTTAACCCCCCAATTAATATCTGGATGGACAGCTAATTTTTGCCTAAAGGCCTCGTCATAATGCAGCCATGCTACACCTCCAAAGTTACGATAGGCCTCCAAAATAATATCGATGTGCTGGAATAATTTAGAACACAGACCAGGAAACTTTTCACCTAGAACAGCTGAATAGATCGAAAAGGCCTGAATCCAATTATTAAAGGACTTAAAAGAGCCTCGTTTAGACTCCTCACTTTCAGGCTTAATTTCTCTCTCAGATCTATTCAGCTGATCCTTGCGGGGGAGTAAAGAAAATAAGTCCACGTAAGAATTACTCCAAATAAGGTCTTTGACTGATGAGCTCAAGTGAAATCCAAGTGGAGAGAGATCACAAGTCAAAGCCTCTTTAAATGTATTCTGAGGTAACAAGTTAACTTCAGGGATAATGGATGGGGAATCAGAGGTTTTTTGTACACTACCAGCTTCCCCTAAGGATTCAGCTAAGACGCTTTTTATAATATCCCTGAGTTGATCAGGATACAGACAAGGGAACATTAACAATCTCACCCCTTGCTTGTACAACACCTCCGGGTATCTGGTCAGAATGAGGACCGACGCTCGAGCCTACAAGGGGAGGCGAGCATAGCTGAGGGTTTCCTGGAGCAGGAGATAGTTGAATGCAGACCGGGTCTTCTGTCACTAAGTTGCTGGATGTCGCTGAAGTCTGGTGGCTAAGGTTCCAGGATGAGACCGCTGCCTCAGCCTGGGTAAAAGGTGCCGCCGTAGCGCTTTTACGGCTGGCGGCGGTGAGCAAGATGGCGGCGCCTGAAGATGAGGTAGACGGCGCTTCAGAGTGCTGAGGTAAAGAATCTCGCGCGACGCTGCGAGAGCCGCTTGATGGACGGCTCCGCTTCCTACTCACATCAGGCGCCCGGCTATAGGGAGTTGCCGGCGGAAGTGACGGAGATATCGATCCCCGGGGCGTCTTCCTTCTGGAACGGCCCGGAGCGCGCGCTGTTACAGACGCCGCTGTATCGAGGAGCGGAGGCTGCGATTCAGATACCGGAGGATCCGAGGGAATGGTAACAGCAATAGCTGGTGAAGGTAATGGCTCATTGGCAAGGCAGCTTCTTAGCCAAGCCTCCCCATCCTCTTTGCCCGCCCTTAGAAGCAGCTGCTGCATAAGGTTGTCCATCTTCGGTTCTTCCAGGATAACCGTTGAATGACAGGAAATTCAAACTGCAGAGCTTTTATACCTTCACAAAAAGCCCGCCAAACTGTGAACCACCAATGAAAATACTTGAATTTAACCGCCAAATTCAAGGATAAAACCGGGTAAAACTTGCTCTTGGCTTAATTAGCCAAAGCTTACCTCAGGAATCACAAAGTTTAAACATTGCTTACAAAAACCTAACCAGCTTAATTTCAGAGCCTGTGAGGCCATGAGACCCCCCCTATAATGTAAAATTATGGACGGGGGAGGGCTAACATGCCCCCGCTTAATTGTAAAGTGCTGCAGAATATTTTGCGAAATAGAAAAAATATTTTACACTTTTTTTCCTTATACTAAACAATCAAAAGGTCGAGTGAAATATTGTTAATGCTTTTAGGAACATAACCTTCAACTAGGAGTTCTTTTCTGTAGGACACTCAGACTGACTCAAAGAGCAGCTTAAAATTCTTCGCTTTGCCTGAAGAAATAGATGTAGGGTTTATTCCGTCTGGACTTCTCGGTTCCATAAATTAACACCTATGCTGCAAGTCAGTGGAACAAAGTCCTACACACAAACATACACAGAGGATTACTTTCCTGTTTGGCTGTGCTGTAAAAACATGTTTTATAGCAGCAGGACAAATACACTACACTCATTAAATCACTACATCAACACAAGTTCAATGTACGACTGTCACACTAAGAACTCTAGGATGACAAACCATTCCGCACTGCACTCTCGGGACAACGGCAAAAAACTCACAATGCAACAATAGGTTATTGTTTAGAAAAATATAAGTGCAGACTAATTTTATTTCTTTTTTTTGCATTCGCTTTGCAAAAGTGAAAACAAAGACTAAATTATACTCGGGTCGTTTGGCGTGTGGAAAATTGGGGCAAATGCAAATCAGCTGAAAAAGGTGTTGACCAGTTCCAGCACGAATCTTATATCGAAGAGCCAAAGGTGGAAAGGTCAGTTAACGCTCTACTTATTTGGCAGATTAATACAACAATCTAATGTCAGGAATATGCGCGCTCCGCCAAATTGGGTATGCAGGTTTATTGGGAACATTTGGAGGCAGAGCCAGTTGCACAATTGAGTAAATTGAAGGGGATTTCCAACAACTAAAAAGTAACTATTGTGTTAGATCACAAAATGATTCCAACTGAAATGCGTCTATAGTTTTTCATTATTTCATTTTCATAGTGGCCCCTGTTGTCTTTCGTGTTCGCCTAATGTGTCCAATGCTTGTTAGAAGCCTGCACAATGGCATGAATCACAAGAAGTTGCATGCCGCATGGCTGAGCCACTGATCATGTGCAACCATCAGCACTAAACAAGGAAGGTGGACATTCTGAAAAGTTATTAAAATATATGGGGAGATCTATAGAACGCATGTACTGGAAAAATACACAGAAACCAATTATTCCAAACGGAGAATGCAATATTCTGGATGACAGATCAGTAATCGTGCACATTCAAAAATTAGGCTCCATGAAAAGAGGAGAAAGCGGCACGGCGCTGCCGCGAAACGCGCGTCGGGGTCCATTCTTCGGCTGTTTTTCCACCCTGCACATGTCTTTGGTAAGTCTGGCAGGCACTAATTATCAGACCCCCTTTTATGTGTCATGGGATGGAGTTACATTTAATAGACTTCTGCGAGGTGTCTGTATATGGGGCCGTGGCTAATTTTATTTAGACTCTTACTCACAGCACGTGTAGCATTTGACTTTATTAGACTATGGGGCCTTTTGGTGTTCTCCTTGTGGGGACACCATTTGAGTGTTTTTTTTTGGGGGGGTGGTTCAGCGTTTGTAGGCATTATCTTGTGGATTACTGTATAATATCAATCAATTTTAACAAGAACTATTTATGAAATAAACTGTTATTTTGTTCATCGATGCTCCGTATTTTCTCCTATTTCACATGATGTTTTTTGGAGCGGATTAAGTGAGCTCAGGGGTGGGTGCTATTGCTTGTCACACTCCAGACCTCACAATATGTATTTGGGAATTGTGTTATCAGTTTATTAACCCTTCGGGTGCTTTACAGAAATTAATGGATTGTGGAGAAAATGGACCACACAATTTGTTGTGCAATTTGTCCTGAGCATGCTGACACCTTATATGTGGGGGTAAACTACTGTTTAGGCGCACGGCAGGGCTTAGAAGGGAATGAGCGCCATTTGACTTTTTGAAAGCAAAATTTGCTGTAACAATTAGCAAGCACCGTGTCGCGGTTGAAGAGCCCTTGATGTGCCCAAACAGTGTAAACCCCCCTCAAGTGACCACGTTCTGCAAATAGACTCCTCAAGGAACGTATCTAGATGTGTGGTGAGCACCTTAAACCCCCAGGTGCTGCACAGAAAATTAGAACATTAAGCGGTGAAAAAAAAAAAATTCCACACAAAAATGTTCCTTTAGCCCCGAGTGTTGCATTTTTCCAAGAGTAACAGGAGAAATTGCACTATAAAATTTGTAGAGCAATTTCTCCCGAATATGTCGATACCCCATATGTGGGGGAAAACTACTATTTGTGTGCATGGCAGGGCTCAGAAAGGAAGGTGTGACATTTTGGAACGCAGACTTTGATGGAATGGTCTACGGGTGTCATGTTGCATTTTGAGAGCTGCTAATGCGCATAAACAGTGGAAACCTCCCACAAGTGACCCCATTTTGAAAACTAGACCTCTCAAGGAATTTAACTAGATGTGTGGTGAGCACCTTGCACACACAATTTTACAATGTTGACCAGTGAAAATTAAAAAAAAAAAAATAATAAAAATTCCCACAAAAATATTTTAGCTCCAATTTTTTTCATTTTCACAAGGACAGCAAGAGTAAATGGATCCCAAAATTTGTTGTGCAATTTCTCATTACACAGAAAGGGAACACAAACAACGCAATGTAACTCCAAGTCAATCACAGTTCTGCGAAATGAACCTATGAAGAAACACAGATTGTGAATCAATTTCTACTGCTGTTGTGCAAATGGAACAGACAACAGGTCACCCATAAATTAGCGGGCTCTCATCGCTACAGCAATGTCAAACATGTGGACACTAAATATGGTTTAGGTAGAATGGGGCTAAGAAGGGCGAGGGGCATTTGGATTTGGGAGAGCAGAATTTTCTGGATTTCTTTTTGGGGACGGGGGGAGCATAGCACTTTTCCAGAGACTTTGTGCTACCCGTAATGTGAAAATCCCCTATATTTCCGTTATCAGATGGACCTGAGTGAGAGCTTGCTTTTTTGTGGATTAAGTTGAAGTTTTTATTGGGAACATTTTACAAAAATATTTGGGATCACATTTATCATCCGGCACGCTACACTGAGCACTTACTTTGGG
The DNA here is from genome assembly GCF_051348905.1 of Ranitomeya variabilis. NCBI lineage: Eukaryota > Metazoa > Chordata > Amphibia > Anura > Dendrobatidae > Ranitomeya > Ranitomeya variabilis. The sequence continues at coordinate 332,641,528 of NC_135233.1, read as the reverse complement.
GTTTCCATCTAAACCTCCTAGTGACAAAATTCAGATGAAACCCTCGAGGGATCCATTAACTATAATGAGGCAGCAGAGTTAAGGCCCCGTCACACACAGCGACGCTGCAGCGATACAGACAACGATGCTGATCGCTGCAGCGTCGCTGTGTGGTCGCTGTGTGGTCGCTGTGTGGTCGCTGGGGAGCTGTCACACAGACCGCTCTCCAGCGACCAACGATGCCGAGGCCCCCGGGTAACCAGGGTAAACATCGGGTTGCTAAGCGCAGGGCCGCGCTTAGTAACCCGATGTTTACCCTGGTTACCAGTGTAAAATGTAAAAAAACAAACAGTACATACTCACCTTCGCGCCCCCCGACGTCCGCTTCCTGCACTGACTGAGCGCCGGCCCCAACAGCAGAGTGGTGACGTCACCGCTGTGCTGTACTTTCACTTTCCGGCCGGCAGTCAGTCAGTGCGGGAAGCAGACGGCAAGGGACCTGACGGACACCGGAATGTGAGTATGTAGTGTTTGGTTTTTCTTACATTTACGATGGTAACCAGGGTAAACATCGGGTTACTAAGCGCGGCCCTGCGCTTAGTAACCAGATGTTTACCCTGGTTACCAGTGAAGACATCGCTGAATCCGTGTCACACACACCGATTCAGCGATGTCAGCGGGACCTCAACGACCAAAAAAAGGTCCAGGCCATTCCGACACGACCAGCGATCTCGCAGCAGGGGCCGGGTCGCTGGTACGTGTCAAACATAGCGAGATCGCTACTGAGGTCGCTGTTGCGTCACAAAACTTGTGACTCAGCAGCGATCTCGCTAGCGATATCGCTATGTGAGACGGGGGCTTTACTCTGGACTCAGTCTGGCCTCTGTTTAGCGGTGTCCTTTTCAGAAGTGCACAAAACTGGCCAACCGAGCTTTTATGCATGGCTAAAAAAATGGACACCTCCGGATCACAGACCAGACGGCGTCAACAGTGCTTGCATCTGCCTCATAGGCAATCTTCCATCGAGGGTTCTGTCTTTATCACGTATTTCAGAGATTTACACAGAAACCCCGGTGTAAGAGCTCATCCTAACTGCGATCTTTTAGAGACTGAATGAAAAAATAGAAATCAGTAGTAGGTGAAAAATTGATTCCATGCCGTTCCTCCTGTAGTATATGTGATTAGGCGACTTTTTCCTTCTGGTCGGTGCGATTACAGCGATACCAGATTTATAGCGGGTTTTTATGTTTGGCTGCGGTCACACTAAAAATACGCTTTTTATTGCAAAAAACAGTTTTTGCATCACCATATTTTGATAGCTATAATATTACATATTTCAGCTGACAGCCATGTGAGGGTTTTTTTTTTCCGGGATGGGCTGATGTTTTTATTGGTACCATTTTCTGGCACTTGACATTTTTTGATCGCTTTCTATTCTGATTTTTGGGAAACAGAATGAAGAAAAACCAGCAATTCAGAATTTTTTATTTTAAATTTATTCTGCTCCACATGTGGTAAAATTGATGACGCAGCTTTATTTTTCGTGTCAGTATACATATAGTGATAACACATTTAGATTTTTATATATATTTTGTTGCAAC